>NC_081554.1:2924647-3524647 GCF_963082655.1 Stomoxys calcitrans
TTCGGCAAAATGGGATAAGAATTGCGCGCCCTAATGGCTCAAGAAGTCGAGATTCAAGACTGGTTTACACTGCAGCTATATCAGGTTAGGAACCGATTTGAGCCATATTTAGCACAGTTGTTGTAAACCATAGCGAAACACGTCCTTCAATATTTCAGCCAAATCGGATAGGAATTGCGCCCTCTTGAAGCTAAAGAAGTCAAGACCCCAGATCGGTTTATATGACAGCTATACCAGGTTATAAACCACAACATTATAACCATACTTGGCACAGTTGTTGAAGATCATAACAAACTATGTCATGCAAAATTTCAGGCAAATCGGATAAAAATTGCGCCCTCTAGTGGCTCAAGAAGTCAAGATACAAGATCGGTATATATGGCAGCTATATCAAAACATGGACCGATATGGCCCATTTACAATCCCAACTGATCTACACTAATAAGAAGTATTTGTGCAAAATTTCAAGCTGCTGGATTTACTTTTTCGTAGGTTAGCATTCTTTCGCCAGACAGGCGGACGGACATAGCTTGACGCATTCTTAGCTTCAGTAGCATCTCGACATTCTTGGTCGTACCATGGGTTTCTTGGAGGAGGCTTCCGGTACCCAAGTATGGATTACGCGGCATTTTCCATGGAGTGGGTAATAGTTCGCCACTGCGCTATTGTATCATCGGAACAAGGAGTGCTTTCATCAAGCAGTTGGGTCAGTCGAGTGGAGTATGCCGCTGCTATTTGTTGTGTTTGCAGCATGTCAATGTCCAGCTTCCGTGCAGTGTCAGATCGTTCTTTCCTCGCCATGTTCAAACGGGTGCGACCCTTTGCTGCAACAAGGTAGTGATCCGTATCTATATTCGCTCCACGGATGCATCGTTCATCTAATACGCTGGATGAATGGCTTCCATCTATCACAACGTGATCAATTTGGTTTCTTGTGTTTTGATCGGTTGGGAGCCTGGTGGTGCTACTAACTACCATGTTTTTTGCCGCGGCCTCAACCCATTACTGGACGTTATCTTGTGGAGGCTAAACTTTTCGACTGTTGGACCAAAAAAATCTTCTTTTCCTATCTTCGCATTAAAATCTCCCAGAACGATTTTAATATCATGGGCGGGGCAGCAGTCATATTCTATCTCTAGGCGCTTGTAGAAAATATCCTTGGTCTGCTCGTCTTTGTCTTCAGTCGGGACATGGGTACAAATAAGGTTGATGTTGAAGAATTTGGCTTTTTGGTAAAGCTGGAGACAGGATGTTTCAGTCTCCGACTGACCACAAATCCACAGCCAAATTCATGCCTCGTGTTATGGCAGCAATAGTAATGTTAGTCCTGTTAGGTGTTGTAGTAACGCCATTCCCTGTCCATCACACTCCTGTAAGGTGCTAATATCTGCCTTGTACTTCTTTAATAAATCCGCCAGCGCATATACTGCACCTTCTCTATAAAGAGTGCGGACATTTCAGATCCGAAAATCATGGTCCTTTTTTCGTTTGCGTGGGTCGTCAACGTTTTTACTATTCATTTGCTTCTCGTAGTGCAATAGTTCTCATAGTTTTCGGGGGGCTAGTTACTGGCCCCGCGCCCCAACCGCATGGGTTTTGTGGGATTGTACATGCATCCCTCGTTTTGGTGAGCCGCTTGCTCCAAGATCGGACGCTCGCCCCCATCTGCCCCTAACCTAGGAACAGACGCTGATGTTGGCCATTGGTTATTTGAAGGCGCCAATAACTCGCCTTGTCATCTCGAGTATCATTGGCAATCAGTATTTAATTAAGAGCCAGTGCTACCTGACTCCTCACTGAGACTCTCCTCTCGAAGATCTCTGACTGCCTGCGGCCGCATTTGCAGCTACTCCGCTTTAAAGGGGAGCTTTCCACCATCCGCAACTTGTGGACGCGCCCGATAGCTTTCAGCTAAGCTTCCCGTGGTAACGATAGACACCACACAAGTGGAAGCTCAAAGTTCCAGTTCTGTGTGGTACTCATAGTTATCCCGTGTCGGTCGGGATGAAGATTTTCTTCAAAGGGAAAATTTGCCCAATATGTTGTCTTAAGCGAAATTTTAATACACATTTTGAACACACATTTTGGACTTAGAAGACTGATCGTGTTAAAAACCTCGGCATGCGTGCTTTATATTATATTAATTGGACTCTATCTTTCCCTCAACTCGATCCAATTTTCATTGGAATGCTCTTGATCTTGGAATGTTCTTTCAACAAAATGTTTCTAATAGTTTGAGCTTCCTTTATTAAAATGTCATCTGAACCAGACTAATTTTGCCTTACTCCGGTTAAGTTTGGCGATAGGCTATGCCTTGATATGTTACCCAATAAAGAGTTTTACCGATTAGATTTGTCATTTTTCACTCCGATCTTATAATCCTTCTAATATGAAACATAATACTTTGGCAACTACCAGCACGACGTTGTTTAGCTTCTTAACTTACAGAAGGTTTGTCAATTAGAATTTTTTAATAGACAGTTTAGCATTGTGAAAAATAAAGGAAACCCCGGGAACACACTGCACTTCGTGATAGATTTTGTAAATAATTTATTTTGGCATTAGGCTAGTTAAGGCAATGACAGAAGCGAAATCCTTTGTCAGTTTTTCATAGACAGGGTTAGGGTTCATCCTAAAACAATTCCCTTTCACAATAGAAAAATCATCAAAGTCAATAATGTTTAGTAGAAGGACATAATAGGCACAAGGCACATGGTGCTTCAATATACCATTCTTTGAATCAAGAAGTATAAATAAATCGCTACATTTGCGTTGAAATGGCTCTCTGAAAAAGACTAATAATCACCACTCTTTATGAATGTTCTTTTCATTCAATACATTGTTGTTGCTATTAGTAAATCAAATGCAAAAAAAATTATCAATTCTAATGAAGTTTCTTCTACGAATAAAATTCTTATCTAACACATTGACTTTTTTTATTATTCCTCATTTCATGCCATAGAAAACAGCAAAGCAACAAAAAGTATTCACACATTGTAAATAAACCTCATGCCACTTTGAAAAGCAATAATAAACATTTAAAGAGCAAGAAAAGGAAAATCTTTAAATAGTTTTGACGAAGGTCAACAAGTGTCTAGCATTTTTCTTTCTTTCTGCCTTGCCGCTTTTATTTGCTATGTGACAACATTTTTCTTTGTGCTCAATGGCAAACCAACAAATTCTGCCGGGACACATTGACAATAATGAAAAATGTCTGAACGTCACGAATGGCGTCAGTCACACAGCTAAACTGACAGATCCTTATAGACACTCTTGTACATAATTGAGCATGCAATGCAATAAAAGTGTAGTGGATAATTTCCCATGGAGACAAACTAGCATAAATGGTCCATCACTCAGCAAAACATAGCAACGCTTACCTAAGCATATAACATACATAAATATGGTATGAATTCTCAGGGCTGGAGCTTATATGGGTTCAGGCCTTACAAAAGATTTAAGAAAAGGTACATGAGGTCTGTATATCTCATTGTGTCATTCCATGCTGGCTATATACTCTTCACGCCATTTCAAAATATCTTCTCTAACTCGGTGTGCCATTATTGCTTATTATCGGCACAGTGGAGCAGGGAAAGAAATTTTGGAATAAGATTTTAATATGTGAACTCATTGAGATATCTTTTCAAAGATGTTTTGCCTTTGTACCGGATATCTCTTATAGTTTCGTATATGGTTGTCCTACAATTTGATGCTTGGCCTAAAATATCTCAAGAGTAGAGAACGATTGTTTCTTAGATTTAGTTAACATTTTGGCTGGTGAACTCCAATAATGTCATTTTCCTTTTAATCTGCGCAAAAAGAAGTCGAACGTTCGTTCCTTTTATTCGATTATTTAAAAAAAAATGGAAGGTTTCATAGCAGAACAGATATGCAGTTAAGTTGCTTTGAACCATTTTGTTGAGGAAAAGTAAGGCCTTTGTGTATACCTGAATGGTGAGTACAATTTTCATGGCCTTACCATGAAAGACCACTACATCACCGCCACTGTGCCAGCTAAGCATACAATAACGGAGTAGTAAACATGGCGAATAAGAGCGAAACAACAAAGTCCAACAGACACAAGCCGGTTATGAATGTATAGATGGCAAGCTTCTCCTACCTGTTAGGAATATCCCATTACTCACAATTGAAGGATGTCATCGTTGTGATTTCAGAACAACCTTTTGAAATGCTTTGTGGGTTTTTTTTTTTTTTGAATAATTTTGTGAGTCATATTTCAACGACATGGCAATTGTCGATCTACAAATACGAAGATGGCATTCCACGATTAGAACGGGTGTTTTAATTTAGGTGGACCAAGAATGTTCACATACATTGGAATTACTATTGGATGTCTTCTAAAAAAGAAGTACACAGCACAATTTCCAGGATGATTGATTCAAATTTCCAAATAGAGCTTGGTTTTATGATGATGCATTTCAATCATGCTCAGGATAATATTGCAAATCGTACCAGTATTGTCATGCCATCATCACTATTCATCGCTAAGTCTGTAAAGGCCGATAGTTTCCATGTGCCTAACATACACACACACATGCAGTGTGAGCATAGTACCAGCCCAACCCACTTGTACTGGTTGACTGGGTGACAGACAAGTCGAGGGTCAAAAACAATGCAATTATTTATTAATATTGACATTGTCTACGTGTTACTGCAAGGTCGTCTTTGCGAATCGATCGAGAGCGTTGTGTATGTGGATGTAAAAAAGCAAAGTAACGTAAAGAAAACTGCATAATAGTACAAACTTGAAACGAGAAAATTGTTGTTTGCTTGAAAATTTATAACTTTTATGTAAGGACATTGATTTCATCTTGCCTGGCACTCAAACAGGTGTTTGTGAAAGTTTTTGTGTTTTCTTTTTATTCCTGCATTTACCGGGAAATGTGTAGCGAGTTATTTTTCAAGCAATGCAAGGAAAAGTTGGCAACAGTTATCGAGTTGCTAGGTATGGGTGTAGGTGTTCCTATTGTACTGGGGCATGATTGAATTACCTGAATCCATTACACTTTTAATCAGCTTTACAGGAGGCTTCTAAATACCTTTTCAAGTTTTTTTTTTCTCTCAGCTTCAATATAAAGAAATCAAACTGTGCTGCAGTCAACCCTGGACATCTTGGCATTGGCCAAGTGATGGACATGAGTAGCACCACTCAACCTTATTTTTCGAGCATGACTATTAAAGTACATGGGCTTTCACACACAAACACACAGAAGGCCAACAAGTGAAGCAGAACATGACTGTTTTCCACAGAACACTCGTCCGTTGTTTATGGTGCCATAATGCTGTACTTTGTTAAAACGATTTCCAACATAGAGCAAACTTCGGGAGGGAGAAAAGAAGAAACTAGAAATTATCTACGTGTTCGCATGGAGGATTAGAACAATCACAAGAGTTTTTTTCTACCTTTTCTGTACCTGCGAAAGGGAAGTTGCTAGTTGGCCCTGAAATTGGAAATACTGCCTCTGAATACCTTATTGCAGTAGAAGAAAATATCGAAAGCGCCGAGAAAGTAGAGAAGCTCTTAGGATTTGACTATGGACACATTCCACGTAAACGACATGACATGAAAAGCAGGGCTTGATGGTTGTATGGCTTAATCGCATTACATACAGGCGAGCACAATAAAGTCCAGAGAATCGATTGGAAAAACATTCTGAAAACAAAGGAAAATCAGAAGGAGAGGAAGAAGCAGACTATGCAATGCTGCAATAGGAGTGTTCGTCAACTTGATATATTTCCATGAATTCTAAGAGTTTGCCGCCTGTTCAATTTTCTGTTGCAATTACCTCACAGCAACAGCAGTAATGCTGTAATCGTTAAAAGCTAGTTTATGGCAGCAATGTGGGGGGAAATTATTGGCATTGAATGAATTTGGATATAATACAACAGGATATTCCTGTCGGTTTTTGATTTGCAATTAGGATAATCAATTACAGATCTTGTCACTGCTAATGTAAGAAGAAGTTTACCATAGACACTATTTAATAATAAATTTCTGCGAGTTATGGATTACTGATAATCTTGTATATAAAATTCAATTTGTGTTTGTTTGTCGGTTTGTTTGTTTGTTCCGTATAGACTCAAAAACGGCAGAACCGATTTTATCGATATTTTCGAATATTGTGTAGGTTGGTCTGGAAGGAAACATAGGCCATATAATTTTTAGATGTCGGGTGGAGGCAGACCCTCCCTTTTACCGCAAAAAAGCCACCCATATCCGAAAGTGGTCCGATGAGCACAATAAAGATATCAAATAATTGGCATTGGAGACCAGAACATTCGAATTTCATGTCAATATGGGACTCAAATGAAAAGTATTAGGCAAAAGATTACAAATATGGTATAAAACATTAGGTCCAAGTAATGGCCCAACCCTAAATCGCTATATTATCCGGCCATTGTTATATGGAACTCAAATGAAAGGTATTAGGGAGTACGTTACGAATATAACATTAAAATTTGCATTCAAGTCTAGGTGGCACTTTTCCTCCTAAAGATACGTCAAATGGGTTATTTGAGTCATTATGACAATATGGGACTCAAATGAAAGATATTTGAGAGTAGAAAACGAATTTGATATCCAACGACCATCCTTTTCAAAAAGTTAAACGGTTTCATTGGCTAGGTCATGTTATCAGAATAAATGAAAAAGCTACACGCGAGAAAGTCTTTTGAAGGCGATCAGGAAAGATCAAGATCAGCCCGAAAAGGAAAGATCAAGTATTGAGAACACCTCGATATTTGGTGTCGGATATTGTAAAAGGAGCGCAGAAGATCCAAGGTGCTTGGAATGCTATTCTACGTTGGGCTAATGGGACAAATTTTCTGTCATAGCCAATTTAGGTAAAGTGAAGATTGATTCTTATTTTACTACACAAATAACTGTCCGATTGTACTCATTTAGTAATAACTGTCATATAGACCGATCTCCCGATAAAGGGTCTGAAGCCCATAAAAGCTAAATGTTTTATCCGATTTCGCTGAAATTTGGAATATTGCGCATTTTTAAGCTTCCCAACATCCGACCCGAATATGGTACAGATCGGACTATATTTAGATATAGCTGCCATATAGACCGATCTGCCGATAAGGGGTCTGAAATTTGAAACAGTGAGTAGGTTAAGACCTCCCACCATGTGACCTAAATATGGTACAGATCGGACTATATTTAGATATAGCTGCCATATAGACCGATCTGCCGATAAGGGGTCTGAAGCCAATAAAAGCTTTATTTATAACCCGATTTTGCTGAAATTTGAAACCGTGAGTAGGTAAAGACCTCCCACCATCTGACCTAAATATGGTTCTGATCGGACTATATTTAGATAAACCGATCTGCCGATAAGGAGACTGAAGCTCATAAAAGCTTAAGTTATTACCCGATTTCGCTGAAATTTGAAATAGTAAGTAGGTTAAGATCTCCCAACGTCTGACCTTAGTGTGGTTCAGATCGGTTTATAATTGGATATATCCGCCAAAAAGACCAATATATTGCTCTAAAAAATTGAATAGTGACATATATTTTAGACCACTCAATATCCGTGCAGAATGTGGGTGCTTAAGTTATCCAATTTGCACCGTATTATGACGAAATGGGGTTTACATATATACCCGAGGTGGTGGGTATCCAAAGTTCGGCCCGGCCGATCTTAATGCCTTTTTACTTGTTTTCTTTAATATCACAATAGTTTCTGTTCAAAGTGAATCTGCTGGTTGAGTTCCGCTATAACCTTCCCCAAAGAAAGTTAAACACAATTTCTTTGATGGCTTCTATGAAGTTATCTTGGATTTTCTTTTTGATATATTTAATTTCTCATAAATTTTGTAAGCTTCAGCTTATATATAATTTTTTGCCTTGTAATATTGATTCGTGGCCACAAAGCTTCTTCACTCAGAGAGCACGGTTTTTTGAAACCTCATGTTTATCCCCCTTTGCTTTTCCCAGAGCTCTGTTGCTGCAATTTTTCTATGAAGTTGCTGCTGCATATTGCGCATATTTCAATTCTATAATTTATGCATGAGCTTCACAGTATTTTATTCCGTTTGTTGTGCTCGATGTATTCAGCAGTGGAATGTGAATGTTTTCAGCAAGTCGAATATCCAATATGGTGTGGTATTTGAAGCATCTGCCCTAAAACCAGCAGCAATCGTGTTCTAATATCAATTTTTGCGTTTCAATAAAACAACTATTATTGATAAGTGGTTGGGGAAGTGTTTCAAGATAAAAAAAAATCTTAAATGTTTTCAAAAATTTCATTTTTATAGTCTATGCGATGTTTGCAGGTCGCATACGTTCACAGCATTTTAATGTACGCTCATTTTTGCAAGTGACGACACACTTCCCAGGAACACATTTTGCAGCCATTAAAACTTATCCTCGTAAACTTGTCAAAATGAGCATTAAGTAAAGCCATTAAAAACAACAATGTGTGCGTCCACAAGAATGATGGCAGCCGCCAAGTAGAACATAGATGCAGATAACCTTAATGACTGACATTGTCTTGTGTTGGTATTTTTTCTCCGTTTTGTATCTGGATTTGAGCTTAGTTAACCTAATGCCAAATTAGGCAGCAACAGTCTTGTGGAAAGCAAATAGTCTTCTGTTTATATTCTCTTTGACTTCAATTTAAGCATTCACTCACTGAATAACAGCTTTAAATACATACAAATGAAGGAATCCTTGTACAACCACAATAGTTAAATGACAGATTTTATTACTGAATTTGATTACAGAAGTTAAGCAGCCTTTCAAATCCTTATAATTATTATACTCTGATTTAAGTTTTCAGAAATTGATTACAAACACTTTACCACAAGTGTGCATGTTAGGAAATTTGTTAAAACTTTTGGACATACGCAATTTAACAAATTGACATTTAAAGTAACATTTCGCTTTTATATACCTGTATTTTCATATTACAAAGCATAGGCTATGTGAAATCCACATTGCAAACGTAAAAAAAAAACAGTAAGGAAAGGCAAATGTAGGGCGAAGCCGACTATATAATACCCTACACCTACCCTACAATTATAAATTCGGGCAATGTATAAATATAAAGGGTGATTTTTTTGAGGTTAGGATTTTCATGCATTAGTATTTGACAGATCACGTGGGATTTCAGACATGGTGTCAAAGAGAAAGATGCTCAGTATGCTTTGACATTTCATCATGAATAGACTTACTAACGAGCAACGCTTGCAAATCATTGAATTTTATTACCAAAATCAGTGTTCGGTTCGAAATGTGTTCATTCACCGTAACGTTGCGTCCAACAGCATCTTTGAAAAAATACGGTCCAATGATTCCACCAGCGTACAAACCACACCAAACAGTGCATTTTTCGGGATGCATGGGCAGTTCTTGAACGGCTTCTGGTTGCTCTTCACTCCAAATGCGGCAATTTTGCTTATTTACGTAGCCATTCAACCAGAAATGAGCCTCATCGCTGAACAAAATTTGTCAAAATTTGAACACATTTCGAACCGAACACTGATTTTGGTAATAAAATTCAATGATTTGCAAGCGTTGCTCGTTAGTAAGTCTATTCATGATGAAATGTCAAAGCATACTGAGCATCTTTCTCTTTGACACCATGTCTGAAATCCCACGTGATCTGTCAAATACTAATGCATGAAAATCCTAACCTCAAAAAAATCACCCTTTATATGTATATGAGAGCTCTATCTAAATCTGAACCGACTTTTAAACAGATCGTTTGAAAATTGTGGATGCTTGATTCAATTTTGAACCGATTTTAATAAAATCACGCAGATATGTTAAGATCAGAAAGAAAACAATCCGTGTCAAATTTTGAGAAGATCCGTTACAAATTCTGTTTATGACAGCCTTATACGTGTAAATCAGGCGATACATATATATTGGAGCCACATCCAAATCTGAACCGATTTTGGTGAAATTTGGCAAATATGTTAAGATCAGTAACAGAATAATTCATGCCAAATTTTGAGCAGATCGGTTGAAAATTGTAGCTACTACGGCCATTTAAGTGCAAATCGGGCGACACATATATATGGGAGCTATGTCTAAATCTGAACCGATTTTGATAAAGCTGTGCAGATATGTTAATAATACAAACAAAACAATACGTGCCAAATTTTGTGCAGATCGGTTGAAAATTGTAGCTCCTACAGCAAATCGAGCTATACATATATATGGGAGCTATATCTAAATCTGAACCGATCCGAACCCTCAACCATAGATCGCATTTGTCGTGTTTTTTTCCCGATATCTCCATTTAGGCAAACCAAGAATAATAGAAAACAAGTACAAAGGTGTTAAGTTCGGCCGGACCGAACTTTGGATACCCACCACCTCGGGTATATATGTAAACCACCTTTCATCAAAATCCGGTGAAAATTGCATACCTTATGTCCCATAGCAATTTTAACGAAATCGGATAATTAATGTGGCTTTTATGGGCCTAAGACCCTAAATCGGAGGATGGGCCTATATGACAGCTATAACCAAATCTGGACCGATCCGATTCAAATTGACGAAAGATGTCAAGGGGCCTAACACAACTTACTGTCCCAAATTTTGGCAAAATAGGGCAATAAATGCGTCTTTTATGGGCCCAATGTGGTTTTTGTGGGCCTAAGACCCTAAATCGGCGGATCAGTCAATATGGGGGCTGTATCAAGATATAGTCCGATATAGCCCATCCTCGAACTTAACCTGCTTATGGACAAAAAAAGAATCTGTGCAAAATTTCAGCTCAATATCTTTATTTTGAAATACTGCAGCGTGATTTCAACAGACAGACGGACAGACGGACGGACATGTCTAGGTCGTCTTAGATTTTTACGAAATTGATATTTCGATGTTTTGCAAACGGAATGACAAAATAAATATACCCCCATCCTTCGGTGGTGGGTATAATAATTGATGTAATATTGGAGCTATATCAAGTTATAGTCCGATTCGGGTCACAACTGAATTGAATGTTGAAGACCATAGTAGAAGTCATTGTGTATAGAAGTAAAATCTCAAGAAGTAAAATAAAGAGATCGGTTTATATGGGAGCTGTATCCGGCTATAGACCGATTCGGACCATATTTGACAAGTATGTTGAAGGTCATGGGAGAAGCCGTTGTACGTTGTAAATTTCAGCCAAATCGGATAATAATTACGCCCTCTTGACGCTCAAGAAGTCAAGACCCCAGATAGGTTTATATGACAGCTATATGGACCGATTTCAACCATACTCAGCACAGTTGTTGGAAGTCATACCAAAACTATTTCAAAGCATGGACCGATATAGCCCATTTACAATCCCAAGTATTTGTGCAAAATTTCAAGCGGCTAGCTTTACTCCTTCGAAAGTTAGCATGCTTTCGACAGACAGACGGATGGACATGGCTAGAACGACTTTAAATGTCATGACGAATATTTTACGAATATTTCGAGGAGTTACAAACAGAATGACGAAATCAGTATACCCCCATCCTATGGTGGAGGGTATAAAAAAAATTAAGGTATGAATGGTAATGAAGGACTGGAGGACAGAGTGGGCATGGGTGTCTACATTGAGAATGCAGGGACTGAGATTTGTTTTCAGTATTGCAGGCGGAGATCCGGGCTATCACGAAATGCGTGAGGTGGTGTGGTTCTAACTCGAGGACGTCGATTTTAAACGTCTTAATGAACAATAAATTGGCCTTCATGGCCATAGCATCCATTGCCGTAAGGTCACGAACCGTCGTGGAGTGTAATAAGGGGATTAACGCCTTCTCTGAGGATGGCACGATTCGCAGACGCATTGGTATCGAAGGCTAGAGAACTGCCGTCAATAAACTTGTTTAACCCGAAGCCTTTCGAGCTCAATTATACATGCGGCAAGTGATAACATGTGTAAGGCATGTGGGGAAGATGATAAGAAGTCGGAGCATTTCCAATGTCATTGATTGGCTTTCGCATCTAAAAGACAACGGCACTTAAGTGGGGGCACAATACCAGACATGAAGAAACTTTGTAGCACAGAATTCCAGACTTAGATTATCTTTTTCAAAGGTTCTTTTTAGTATTTAGAGCACACTACAAGCCGATGGGGCTGATTAATATCCGCACCCCCTTTTCAATCTAACCTTACCTAACCTAAAGTATATTGAAAAGGTGTGTTCAAACTATTGAAGGTCAACATTTTTCATAAGAAATAAACGGCCTTACCAACAAAACTTTATGTAGTCTTAAAATAAGTTTATTTGACAATTATATAAAGGAAATATATCAAATAAACCTATTTCAATTCCATATTAAGTTTTGTGAACAAGGCCGAAAATGTTTAAGGCAATAATTTAACGAATTATAAAAGTTTGTATGTTCGCGTCATTTCTAATCTTAATTTCAGTGAAATCGGATAAAACTCCAATCCATTAACAGCTATATTCGGAAATAAAATACCAAAACTATTCACTGTTCCAAATGTTGTTGACATTCATGACTCCAAGATCGGCTTATATGGCAGCAACATCGAAATATTATTATCTTCAACATATTGGCCAAAGATGTCGAGGGATACAGAACAGCTCACAGCTCCAAATTTCGTAGAAATCGGATTAAACTATAACTTTATAATCAAAATGTTAAGTTGAAAGATAGTTCTACGTAACAGCCATTGCCGACAGATGTCAAGTAGTCCCAAGCCACTTGCTGTTCCAAAGTGCGGGCCAATAGGGTGGAAAATGCTATGTATATCTGTCTGGCCTAGGCAACACTAAGTTTTGCCGGATGCAATCGGACATTTCCATTTGAAAGTTTGACATTAGCATAATCGTACTTAAAAATCTTTGACGTACGCCCACCAATTGTGTTATTTACAGTGACTTTAAATGTGAAAATTTTCGTGAGATCAATTTTCACAACTTTCACAACAAGAGTGCATTAATATTCGAGGGATAATTTTTCGCATTATCATGATTAAAGTGAATTGATGAACATAAATCTTTTTATTGCCATAAAAAGCATTGTGAAAAACTGGTTTAATGAATTCAATCGTGTCCGACGCCCCATGGAGATTGTCCGAAAACGACCTTTGTACATTGATGTCGTACGTGAACTTATTTTGCAAGATCGTCGTGTGACATATCGTGAGATAGAGGCATTCTTGGGCATTTCTCTTACCAGCATACATTCAATATTGCAAGAACACCTGGACACAAAAAGATTTGTTTGTAAAAAAAAATTGCATCAATTCGACAATCGATCGCAAAAACGATCGTGTCAAATGGTGCAGAGAAATGTTGAAAAACTACGATATTTCAAAAGTCGTTTATAAGATCGTCACAAATATCGAATCATGGATTTACTCATATAAGCCTGAAATAAAACTACAATCAACCGAGTGAGTCTTCAAAGATACGCCAAATTCAAAGAAAATTATTTATGAAAAAAGCACTTCAAAGGAAATAATCGTGCGTTTCTTCGGCAAAACTGGTCATGTGGCCCCAGTTCTGCTTGAGCGACTCACAGTGGCGCAATTTGAATTTTTCGATGCAAAAATCATATCTTGAAAACCTATTAAGATAGTCGAATAATTTAAACGGCATATGATATAAGAGAAGGGAACCCACCGTAGTGCATAGATAAGGATGTCCACCGATGACGCCGAACGCCTGGGTTAGAATTCTGACGAGAATATCGGAAAAATTTTCAGCGCTGATTATTCCCTCCTAATGCTGGCAACAATTATGAGGTACTATGCATTTTAAAAAACTACTCGCTCTGTGGCACGCCGTTCGGACTCGGCTATAAAAAGTAAGTGCCTTATCATTGAGCCTAAACTTGAATCGGACAGCACTCATTGTATGTGAGAAGTTTGCCCAGCTCCTTAATGGAATTTTCATGGGCAATAGATAAGTGCTCAGTCTATGAAATGAATTTTTGAAAATTTTGCTACGCTTTCTAGGTGCTCAGTTATGGGTCATCTAAGTGGGGAAATCAATTTTAATGAAGCTAAGTGGACTAAATCAAGTAAAAGCATGTTAAGTTTGGCCGGTCCGAATATTGTATACCCTCCACCATGGATCGCAATTGTCAACTTCTTAGGCCGGTATCTCTCGAATAATGAATTGCTATGTTATCTAGCTATATCGAGTTATGAACCGATTTGGGCAATACTTGACTTGGATGTTGGAGATCATAGTAGTTGTCATTATGCAAAACTTCAGCCAAATAAGATAAGAATTGCGCCTTATAAGGGGGTCAAAACTAAAATCGGGAGATCGATTTATATGGATCAAAATAAGGATATGGATCAATTCAGACCATATTAAGCATGTATCTCGTAGGTCATAAAGAGTCTTAAACCTGATATATTGTAGATTCCATGTAAACCTATCTCCCGACATCGCATCTTGAGACCCTGGAGGGCGCAGTACTGGTCTGATTTGACAGAAGTTTTGTGAATCTACTTGATCCATTATCCTTTGTTTGCCTATAAAGATATACTGGGCAAAGAACTTGACAAATGCTTTCCAATGTGGAGGGTATATAAGAATCGGCCCGTCCGAACTTAGCACGCTTTTACTTGTTACATTTTAAAATGTTTAACAAAAAAAATTTTAATTATATCCAAAACCCTAAATCTGGAATTCGGTCTATACAGTTACATTTTTTGTAAAGCGAAATCGGCAAGTACGGTCAGCTAAACACTTTTGAATATTGTTAGGGTACATTCAAAGAGCTTATTTTGAAAACATAGCAAATACATAAATTTATAAAATTTTGTTTATATCCATCATCGTTGAAAAATAGTGCAAAATGCATCGGTTTTAAATAGCGATTTACTTGGAGAAGGTCAAAATATTTTTCTATTTTTAAACCCACCACCGTAGGATAGGGGTAATATTCATTTAGTCATTCCGTTTGCAACACATCGAAATATCAATTTCCGACCCTACAAAGTATATATATTTCAGATCGTCGTAAAATTCTAAGACGATTTAACGATGTCCGTGTGTCTGTCCGTCCGTCTGTTATAATCACTCTACAACCTTCAAAAATTGAGATATTGAGCTAAAATTTGGCACAGATACGTCTTTTTAATGCACGATGGTTCAATTCTTGAACGGGCCAAATCGGACCATATTTAGATATAGCTGCTATATAGATCGATTTTCCGATAAAGGGTCTAATGCCCATAAAAACTCTATTTTCGTCCGATTTTGTTGAAATTTGAAACAGTGAGTAGTTTATGGCTTCCCGACAACTGACCCAAATATGGTTCAGATCGGACTATATTTAGATATAGCTACCATATAGATCGGTCTCCCAATAAAGGGTCTGAAGACCATAAAAGCTTTATTTATTACCCGATTTTGCTGAAATTTGCAACAGTGGGTTATTTTAAGCCTCCCGACATTTGAGGCAAATATGGTTAAGATCGGACTATATTTAGATATAGCTGTCATATAGACCGATCTCCCGGTAATGGGTCTAATGCCCATAAATATAATAAAATGCCCATTTATTACCCGATTTCGCTGAAATTTGCAACAGTGGGTAATTTTAAGCCTCCCGACATCGGACTTAAATATGGGTCAGAAGGCCATAAAGGCTTTGATTTTTATCCGATTTTGCTGAAATTTGGAATAGTGCGCAGTTTTTAGCCTCCTAACTTCCGACCCAAATATGGTGTAGATCGGACTATATTTAGGTACAGCTGTCATATAGACCGAAATGCCGGTTAAGGGTCTGAAGCTCATAAAAGCTTTATTTTTTAACCGATTTTTTTAAAATTTGAAACAGTTAGTTATTTTTAGTCTCCTGATACCCGACCTAAATATGGTTCAGATCGACCTATTTTTAGATATAGCTGTCATATACACCGATCTGCCGATAAGGGGACTGAAGCTCTTTTATTACCCAATTTTGCTGAAATTATAAACAGTGATTTTTTATGAGCCTCACGATATCCGACCTTAATATGGTTCAGATCGCTTTATAATTGGATATATCTGCCAAAAAGACCAATATTTTGTTCTACAAAATTATAGAATATGGGTGCTTAAGTTATCCAATTTTTCACCTGATTGTGACGAAAAGGGAATTGCATATATACCCGAGGTGTTGGGTATCCAAAGTTCGGCCAGGTCGAATTTTTTGCTATTTAAACATTTCATAAGTTTGTTGAAATCGGATCAAGCTACCTAAAAACTGTGTGTTTTTTGCAAATTGAAAATAGGTCAAATTTTACCAATAATTTTTTTTCGCAGGAACAACCGGATATAGATTTGGGTAGCATTTTTGAATTCGTTGGTAAGTTTCACATGAAATTTTTGAGTTTTGCAACTTCCTCTCGTCGAATATGTATGTAGCAGCCTTTGTAATACTCTTAACCGGGAGATTGGTTTATATTGGAACTATAATTGGGCCAAATTTTGCACAACCGACCTACATGAATTAAAAAGTAATGGTAACATTACTTTACGTGCTTTCCATTTCAATTTTATATGCCCTTGTCTTTAGTCTGATTAGGAAATATTTGGCAACAATGTACTCAAAATTGTTTTCTTTTCACTTTCCTTTCCTGGTTTCCTGGTTCACATCCGCATGAAAAACTCCTGTACTTGGCCATTTTAACATCATTTTGGCTATTGCTAATGGCTTTTTTAATTGAATTTATCACTGCAAAGCCCTCTCGCTCGCTTTTTGGCTGCCAAATATTTATAACCATAGCCATTTGAGCTTTAAATCATTGACTTATAGATAATTGACTTAGAAAATTTACTGCGGTTTGTGATTTTCTGGGAAAAATCAATGAACAGCTTGCTATGATTGCAGTCATGAATTATTTTCAAATCGCTTAACGTGTCTGGCTGGACATTTTGCCCCCAGGCAAGTTTTCACTTCAATTCCAAGGAGATTTTCAGCTGTTGGTCTCTCTGGCTGGCTGTCTGCTGTTGGTTTGTTGGTGTCTCAATAAAAGCTAACAAATCAATTTGTGTATTTGGTCCACCATCAAACGACTAAAAAAAGAATCAAGCACACACACACACACACATTGACAGAAACAGTGAAATACACTCATACAAGTACACGTACCATGGCTGACAAATAACAATTTAATTTTATTGGAAACGCGTGTTAAATTATTCCAGGGAATTGGGATGGCTTCAAAAGCTATTTTCAAATTGAAATTCTTCTTTACTTCATTTGGTGTGTGGCCGTTTTGGGCAGTTGACTGGGTCTGGAAATTCTTCCTTCTTCCTGGATGTGAATAAACATAAACAATTTCGAAAGTTATTTGCTAAAGACGCAACCGGATGAATTTGGGGTTCCTAAGAAAAGGAAAAAACTAAAACTTTGTGTGGTGAGATAGTTTCTCCAAGAGGGCCATCAAAACGAAATGACCTAGTTGTATGTGTAAATCTGCCAGTGTGGATGTGTTTGTGTGTGTTTATGTGAATAAGTACATATTTGTTTTTATTCAATGAATTTCAGCATTTCAATTTAGCTTGAGTTTCACTTACAGCACAATAAGAAGGTCCTTTCCCTTTCGCCGAGCACTCACTTTCGGTTACCCTTCTCTGTCTTCTATCTGCCACATAGGTTGCCATTGGAAGTGCAATTCTATGAGCAATGTCATGGTCGTACCTTCACCATGGACCAGCTACACTTTAGACATTTTTATATTTCTTTCTTTTGCCCGCCGCCGCCTCAACTTAAGTGTTAAACCCAAACATTTGTGCTGTTCACTCGCATCATCGATAGTCATGGCTGTCTATCACCCAGTGGTGTTGAAAGGAGGTGCTGGCCGTACCTTACTTGCTGTAGGTGTGTGTGGGTGTGAAGTACTTCGTCCTTTAACGTCCTTGAATGATATTGAAATTTACTCAATTTCCTGAGTGTTCAGGAAAATATTGAGAAAAAGGATATTGCAAATTGTTTATTTACACAGAAATAGTCGCATACAACACATTGGCGAAATACGCTCGAATAGTGTTGGCCTCAGCAGCCCATGTTACCACCCCACTTTACCCACATTATGTAAACAGTTTCGCCCCCCGTTTGCTGCTCTCTCGTGTGAGTGTTTGCATGTTTGTGTTTACCTCTTCAGTCTCATTTTACTTGATTTTTTTTTATTGAATTTTGAGAATTTTCTCCTTCACTTCGTCTCTCACCATTTTCTGCTCACTTGTGATACTTGTGGTTGTGCCTGAATGTCGGATAAAATATTTGAACCCTTCATTGTAGACAAGTTAGTATATGGCTAAGTGCCAGTATGCGTGAGTGTTGGTGTTGGTTGGTAGCTGTCTATGAACATGCTATTTATGGCTGAAAGGATATGGTACGTCACTTTTGGGACTTGATGCAGAGGCAGACAGCAACAAGAAAAGCTGATTTAATTTTAATTACTGGTTAATGATTATTTGGTGGAATATTCAAATAAATCTCCTTTAGTGCCAATAAACGGCAGGGCGAGTTGAAGTCTCAACGGGAAGTGAGAAAGCGAACAGTGATTTTACAATATTCAATTTTCATTAACGCAATTATAAACGGTAAACGAGAGTGATTACTGCTTGGGTGAATGGTGTGGCCACCTGTTCCTTAAGTACCAACCTTTTAATGTGGTTATTATTGGAAAGCGCTAACTTAGGGAAAAAGCCAGATTATTTACTATAATGGATGAACGGAGAGCTTAACACAGTCGAGAAGATGGAAGACATTTGTTAAAATGGAGAATATGGATATTTTCTTAGAGAAAAGGATATATGTATGCAGGAGAAAAAAATTTTATCGTAGCCATATTCTGAGAGAATTAAAAACGCATAAAGTCTAGCCTGGCCAAAAGCACCATCATGCATTCTGCTACAATTTGACGCTTTTACTACTGAATTAAAGGTAGCAATGACAAAATTAATTTCTTCTTAGCAACTAGTTAACTGGAGTGCTAAGAAGTACACAAATTCCTATTTTGGTTGTCTTGTCTGTAGCAAAATGTCCTCCTGAGAGGATCCTGATAGTCAATGGAGTCAATCCAATGAAAAATTGCCAATGAATGACAACAAAGCAAGTGACTTCAAGTTTTGCACAGATACATGTCCGCCTATGACGCTGAACGTCTGGGTTCGAATCCTGGCGAGACCACCACCAAAAAATTTTCAGCGGTGGTTTTACCCTCCTAATGCTGGCAACATTTGTGAGGTAATGTGCCATGTAAAACTTCTCTCCAATGAGGTGTCGCACTGCGGCACGCCGTTTGGACTCGGCTATAAAAAGGAGACCACTTATCATTGCGCTTAAATTTGAATCGGACTGCACTCTTTGATATGTGAGAAGTTTTCCCCTGTTTCTTAGTGGAATGTTCATGGGCAAAATTTTCAAAAAAAAATTTACTCTTTTTATTGTAGATGTCGTTGGGGATTGCAAAATGGGACATATCGGTTAATATCTGGATATAGCTCCCATGTATACCGATCAACCGATATGACTTCTTAAGCCCCTAGAGGGCGCAATTATAATCTGATTTCGCTGAAATTTTTGCACGTTGACTACTATTATGAACTTACATGCAAAGTTTGGTCCGATTCTTTCTATAAATCGATATATCTCCCATAAGTACCGAACGATTTGACTTCTTTAACCCTTCAAGGGCGCCATTTTTGTCCGATGTGGCTGAAATTTACGATGACTTTTGCTACTGCATGTTACCGAACAACCGATATGATTTCTTAAGCCCCTAGTGAGGGCAATTATGATCTGATTTCGCTAAAATTTTTAACTTCTTTAGCCCCTTGAGGGCGCCATTTGTATCCGATTTGACTGAAATGCACGATGACTTTTGGTAGAGCTTTTAACATGCATGCCAAGTTTGGTCTAAATCGGTTTATAACGGTATAATAACCTAGTTAAGCAATGATTTAACAACCGTTACCTACCGATGCCCACTACAGGCTATTTTGGAATACACTACACTCACCTTAAGCTTGATCTCTACATTGTTTTCTTTATTTAATTAAACACTCTTCGTTCTAGAAACAATTTTGTGTGCATACTGAAAATCTACCATGAAGCGCAATGGTTTCTTGCGCTGAATTCAGCGCTACTTTCGGCAATTGTTTATATAACAATTCTAACGCAATGGATTATTCGGATGCAAGAAAATGTAGAGCTGAAACAAGCGCATATTTCTGCATGTATAGTTGCACTTCCATGGTATCACTTCCAACAACTGCGCTAATCTGGTATAGCTGTCATATAAACCGATCTTGGGTCTTGACTTCTTCAGGCTCTATTGGCTGAAGAAGCCAATCCTCTCATCCGATTTTGCTGAAATTTTGCATGAGGTATTTTGTTATGACTTTCAACAACTGTGCGAAGTAAGGCGTAAATCGGTACATAACCTGATATAGCTGTCATATAAATCGATCTGGGTCTTGACTTCTTGACCCTCTAGAGGGCGCAATTCTCATCCGATTTGGCAGAAATTTTGTACAACGGCTTCTCTCATGACCTTCTAGATATGTGTCTAATATGGTCTAAATCGATCAATAGCTTGATGCAGCTCCCATATAAACCTATCTCCCGATTTTGCTTCTTGAGCCCCTACAAGACGCAATTCTTATCAGAATGAACTGAAATATTGCACAATGCCTTCTAAAATGTTCAGCATTCATTTATGATCCGAATCGGACTATAACTTCGTATATCTCCAATAGCATAACAGTTCTTATTCAATATACTTTGTTTACCTAAAAGGAGATACAGCGCATAGAACTCAACAAATGCGATCCGTGGTGGAGGGTATATAAGATTCGGCCCGGTCGAACTTAGCTCTAACTTGTTTATTTTTAAATTGGGGCGCAATAGTTTGGGGCTCACTGTCATGGGGCCTTGTACACTCTTATTTCAGATTTCAGTGCATTTCCCCCTGTGCCTTTCGCCTAATTGAAGACTTGTTAGTAGTCGGTCCTTGAATTATTCATTTCTGCGAATAGCCATGGTCTCTAATTGCCCCCTTGCTTTGGTTCTAGTTCATATAAACTTTAGGTGAATCGTTTAGGACATTCATAACCCGCTTCACCATAATATCAATGTCCCCCATAATTTGACTTTCTTTTTAGATCTCCAACCAATGGCCCTATTGAACATGTGCCAAAACTTGTCCCAATTTGCACTCTTTCTGTTTCTGCGCAGAAACAACGCCTACAGTATTTTCACTGAAAATGGATCGAATGCCACTAAGATCAGAGAAGATGTTATCATTCAAGACCAACCAGGCTCGCTAGACGAAATATTGTGACTGGTGAATAATGGCAATGAACTTTCCAAAGACTTTAATCCAGGGATTTGGAGCGAAACGGGACAGATCTATTTTTGCCGGAGCGGAACTGTTCGAACTGAACATAGTCCATATTTGGATATAGCTGCTATATAGGCCGATCTTCCGATTTAGGATCAAATCCCATAAAAAGCCGCATTTTAGGAACTCAAAATTACATTCGGGAGATCGGTTTATTGGGGAGCTCTATACGTTTATGGACCTATAGAAATTTACTTTACAAAAATGTTGGAAGTCATAAAAGAAACAAGTTTGCGAAATTTAAGCCAAATCGCATAAGAATTGCTCCCTCTACAGGCTCAGGAAATCAATTTAGGAGATAGGTTTATATGGGGGCTTTATAAGGATATAGCCAGACGGCGATCGAGGGTACATGTAATCGGAGTTGAATAATGCGTGACGTTGTAAACGTAAAAGATGCAAATTTCAAATAAAGAAGTAGGAGTGAAGCGAAAAAAAAATTGCAGGAGCGGAGCGGAAAAAAAGGCACCCGCTTCGGATCCCTGCTCTAATATAATAAAAATTTTAAGTGGAAGAATCGAGTCTGACCAAATGATTGGCCACAGTAACCTTAGCAGTACATACGACGGCCATCAGTGTTCCCAGCCATCTGTTTGCCATCGGTGTTCGTAGAATAAAGAAAGGCTCTTGAAGAATACGGATCGAATATCGGCATAAATCAGCTCACACCTCTGATTTAGCATTATATTGCGACTTGTTTGTGATTGACCTAGGTTAAGTTAGGTTAGGTTAAGTAAGAGTGGCAGTCCTTTACAGACTCACTTAGACAATTTTAAGTCCATTGTGATACCGCAGTAGCGATAGACCAAGGCTTCTGGCTGGAATCGAATCCACGACCCCTGCACTGGTAATCCAAGCACGCTACCAACTCGGCTACCGCGACACCCATGTTACTGACCTAATAAATAAACAGTGAGAGGTCATCCTAGAGCGTAGTATCGCATAAGAGTCTATGACGCTCAACGCCTGATTTCGCATCCCGGCTTGACCATAACACTCAAAAACTCGGCAATAATATTCAACACACTAATATTGGCGACTATTCTGAGGCCTTCAGCCACGTTGAACTTCTTTACGAATATGTTAGGACTAGGCTTATCATTGAGCTTAAATTTTAAAGGACGGCATTCATTACATTTTTCTTAATGGGGTGTTTAGAAATTTGTATTTCCACTAAATAAACCTTAAGCACTTATTCTATATACTCCGTGGAACATTACATTTCGTTACAACCCAATGTCTTTCTATGCCTGCTTAGGTCTCTATTGTTTCCAAGATTTATGGGTGGGAGACCAAAGTAGATGTGATCTATTAATATGTTCAACATTCATCATAAAGCTTTACTCAGATTAGGTTTTATTGCCGCAGACGTTAAAGTCGAAGCTGGCGCCCCTAAGTAGACCGAAAAGTAGCCCACGATGTTGTGTCCATTGTAGGGCTATTGTTTGCTTTAATGTTGTCGCAGACATGGCCATGTTTGGGGGTTAATCGATTTCCGAAAATTTCGTTTATGTACACACCATACCAAGGTGCTGCTCATGGTCGTCTGCTCAGATGTAAACACAGGACATTTATCATTATATAATAAACTCCTTCATCCTGATTATTGTGTTAGTGTTGTCGTAACCACCATCGTTGAGATTTCGTTAGACAGTCTACATATTCGAAGACGAAGAGAATGAGTAAATAAGTGCTTGAAATAAAAGAAAATTAAGACTATTTTCATGAGAAGAGGAAAAGGTGGAGGACGAGACTGATGTGGTGGCCATTGGGAATTTGAAGAAAGGACAATCTATTTGTGTTTACTTGCATTTGCTGTTTGTTTGCTTGGCAGGATTTTATTTTAGTCTTTTGTTTTACTTGTAATCCTTTTATGGCCTATGTTTGGAAAGCTTTCATTGTTCTAAGTGGCTTTATTTATTGCCTCCTTTCAGAATTTGCAGGTTAAGAAATTTTTTTATGGGAGTTTAAGAATATTTCCGCTTTGCTAATTTTGCTCAACAAGTCATTCTTATTGAAGTTCGTTGACTTGAGAAATTGCTTAAAAGTTAATGACTTGTCTTTGATATTTAAATATTCTTTATCACTAGGTAGCAAAAATTATGAAGGCATCAACGAGGAAGCATTCAAATAAGTTTTAACTCAAATATGTGACACGATTATTATTTGATTTTATCCAATAAAAACATATCAAAAACCAAAGGCTATAATGACACTATGGTTTTTATATAAAAGTGATATCTTAAATATAAAAATCAATTTGTATTTGTTTGTAGGATTTTTTGGTTTTTTGTTTGTTTGTTTGTTTGTATGTTTGTGTGTTCCTTATAGACTCAGAAACGGCTGAACCGATTTTCTTGACATTTTCACAGATGGTGCATAATGTTCCCGTGGTGAAAATAGTGTACTACATTTTTTGATATCTGAGGGGGGGGGGGGGGGGGGGGGGGGGGGCGTACCCTCCCCCTTACCCTAATTTTCAGAAACGCCAGATCTCGGAGATGGGTGGTGCGATTTAAGCGAAATTTTGTGTGCTCTCATATAGTACCCTAAATAAAAAAATTTGGTATCCAAATTTCGGATGGGGTAGCTAGGGGGGCCGCCCCACCCTAAAACTTACCAACCATATATAAAGACCAATCTCGATAATATGGGACTCAAATGAAAAGTATTTACGATAAGAAAACGTATCTGAAATCCAATGGTCGGACCAAGTGCTAGGGGGACCACCCCAACCCTTAAAACACCCTTAAATCGGACATATTTACCGACCATGGCAATATGGAACTCAAATGAAAGGTATTTGCGAGTAGAATACGAATCTGATATCCAAATCTGGGACCACGTTTCTGGGGGTCCACCCCTTTCCCAAAACAGCCCCCAAACAGGACTTATTTACTGACCATGGGAATATGGGGCTTAAATAAAAGGTATTGGAATGTTGAATACGAATCTGATATCCAAATATGGGACCAAGTGTTTGGGGGGCCGTCTCTCACCAAAAAACATCCCAAAGGGGACAAATTTACGACCATAGCAATATGGGGGGAAAGTATCTATGGGGCCACCCCACCCCCACAACAACATCCAAATAGTAAGTATTTTCTGACTATTGCAATATGAGGCTCAAATAAGAGGGTTTTTAAAGTGGAACACGAATCCGATATATATTTTCAAGGCCAACACACTGAGTGGCCCCCAAGCCGGTCATGTCTGTCTGAAATATGTGGCTTAAATTAAAGGTAAGTGGGAGCAGACCACGTATCTGATATCAACATTAGGGGCCAACTGTCTAGCGGAAGTTCCACCACCATAACAACCCCCAAATAGGACATATTTGCTCACCAAGACAATTTGGGTCTTAAATAGAGTGGAACTAAATATTCATAGTTTTTAGGGCCAATACCCCAAACCGGACATATTTGTTGACTTTTGCAGTAAGGAGTTTAAATGAGATTAGAAAACGAATTTGATATCCAATTTTGAGGGCAATGGCAATATGGGGTTCAAATAAATGATATATAGATATATGTGAATAGAGCACGTTTCTGATATATTTTCCGGCCTTAGCGTTTAGAGGACCACCCCAATCCCCAAAACAACCCTAAATCGGGCATATTTTCCAACCATATCAATGTGGAGCTTAAATGAAAGGTATTGGGGGGTAGAGCAAGAATTAATACCCATTTTCGGGACAAATTTTCTGGGGGTCTACCCCTTTCCCAAAATACCCCACAAACAGCAAGTTTTTAGTGGCCCTCGCAATATGGGGCTTAAATTAAGGTATTTGGGAGTAGAATACGAATTTGATATTCAAACATAGGACCATGTATTTAGGGCATCACCCCTTTCCCAAAACACCCCCAAATGAATTATTTTAAGAATGGAGTACACTTTACATCCAAACTGAAATTCGTAGACCAATAAAGATGATATGGGATTCAGATAAAGTCACTTATATAATTAAACTGTTGGTTAAGTTAGCATGGTATTTCACTAAAAGATCTTTAATTGTCGAAAATAAATATTCCAAGGAAACTTTTGTTCCATATAAAGTAAAAGAAGCCGCAGCGGAGCGGGCCCGGGTCAGCTAGTCCACAAATAAAAAAGTTTGGTGGACCCTTCCCTCTAATCCACTTTTCAAAAACACCAGATGCAGGATAAGGGTTCACAGATTTAAACGAATTTTGGTTTGCAACCTTGTGGTGGTATTTGAGAGTACATTACGATTGGGGAAGGAGTCAAATTTGAGTAAAGTATAAATTTGACTAAATGTGGGAAGCCACCCCAACTTTCGAAAACACCTCTAGAGGACATATGGGACATTAAGGGGCTCAGATGAAAGGTCTTTGGGATTAGAGAATCTAAATTTGGTTCCGATCATTTGGAGCCAGCATAACCACCAAAAAAACCATGGCATAGTTGTTACCAAATCGGGAAAACATAGGTCTCTCATTAAAGTTTTTTGAGAGTAGAGTACACATTTAAATTAACCATCGTTAAGTTTCTTGCATCCACCACCACAATAAAAGTAACATTAACATAAGAGGTCATGAGTCAGCAAATCCACCCAACCCTCAACAGAATGTGTATCCAGACCAGGACAATATGGGACTCAAATAAAAACCATTATGGAGTAAATACAAATCTGACATCTGACGGTTTGTCCTTCTTAGAAAGTCTTACAGACATGCATAAATAACTGACTTTCATCCTTGTTTTTTCCGAATTTTTCGCAGTAAATGGTTTATATCATTGTTCAACAATGGCAGCAACGTTTATTAGCAACTAATTGATTAATACATAGTATAAACTAAATAAACATGTTTTCCCTGACCAATGTAATTAACGTCAATTTTGTTTACTTTGTAAAATAATTAAATCCCCAATGCATCCATTCTCAGTTTACAATAAAATCACCACAAGATAAATATTTGTTGGCTATTAAAAAAATCTCTGACACACCAATGAAGTGGTTGTTGCTGCAGCAGACGCAAACTAAGTGGGAGACAGTCAGAGGTTACAGTTTTGTTTGCACCCACATAAATTCATTGATTTAAAATCTAAGGATGGTAATGAAAGTGAATTTTTCATGGTATCCCAAGAATGTGAATAACATTGTGTTGCTGTTAAACATGATGCTTCACTAGAAAGACGGTTCCTATCAAGACTGGAAGTAAACCAAAAGGAATTTCAAGTATTTAGTTTTATATTAGAAGAGTAATAAAGATTGTAAGGCACTGCATATGGCTGCTCCTCTGTACAATGTATTAAAAACATTCTCATTTTCATTTTATATTTGGCAAGAATTGGGAACGTTTAGGGAAAGGTGCAAGTTGGGTGTAACCTACTTCAATAGTTGCATCTGCTTTGATTGAGGTTGTTTAAATTGGCCTTTACATGTATTTCCCTTCTCAGCGAAGGTATAAATTTCATAACATTCCATGGTACATACCAATGTTGTCTCTAACTGTTTGTTTCACAAAAGAAGGCAGATTTGAATATCAGATATACAGGGTAGATGACACAAAGTGCTACTAGTTCAAACGATCACATTTTTATACCCACCACCGTAGGATAGGGGGCATATTCATTAAGTCATTCCGTTTGTAACACATCGAAATATCAATTTCCGACCCTACAAATTATATATATTTCGGATCGTCGAAAAATTCTAAGACGATTTAAGGATGTCCGTGTGTCCGTCTATCTGTTGTAATCACTCTACAGCCTTCAAAAATTGAGATATTGAGCTGAAATTTGGCACAGATACGTCTTTTTAATGCACGCTGGTTAAGTTCTTGAACTGGCCAAATCGGACCATATTTGGATATAGCTGCTATATAGACCGATTTTCCGGTAAAGGGTCTAATGCCCATGAAAACATTATTTTTCATCCTATTTTGCTGAAATTTGAAACAGTGGGTAGTTTAAGGATTCCCGACAATTGCCCCGTATATGGTTCAGATCGGACTATATTTAGATCTATTTAGCTACCATTAGCGGAAGATTGGTCTATTCTTCCGATAAAGGGTCTGAAGACCATAAAAGCTTTATTTATTACATGATGTCGCTGTCATTTGCAACAGTAGGTTAAATAAAGCCTCCCGACATCTGACCTAAATATGCATTAGATCGGTCCGTATTTCGATATAGCTGCCATATAGACGGATCTCCCGATAAAGGGTCTGGAGACCATAAAAGCTTTATTTACTATATTTAGATATATTGTAGCTGCCATATAGACCGATCTGCTGATAAAGGGTCTGAAGCCCATAAAAGCTTTAATTTTTATCCGATTTCGCTGAAATTTTGAATAGTGCACAGTTTTAAGCCTCCCAACACCCGACCCAAACATGGTACAGATCGGACTATACTTAGATACAGCTGTCATATAGACCGATCTGCCGATAAAGGGTCTGAAGCTCATAAATGCTTTATTTTTAAACGATTTCGCTAAAATTTGCAACTGTGAGTTATTTTTAGCCTCCTGATACCCGACCCAAAATGGTACAGATCGGACTATATTTCGATACAGCCGCCATAGAGACCAATCTGCCGATAAGGGATCTGTAGCCAATAAAAGCTTTATTTATTACTCGATTTCCCTGAAATTTGAAACAGTGAGTAAGTTAAGACCTCCCAATACCGACCTAAATATGGCTCAGATCGGACTATATTTAGATATGGCTGCTATATAGACCGATCTGCCGATAAGAGGTCTGAAGCCCATAATAGCTTTATTTATTACCCAATTTCGTTGAAATTTGAAAAAGTGAGTTTTTCTGAGCCTCCCGAAATCCGACCTTAATATGATTCAGATCGGTTTATAATTGGATATAACTGCCAAAAAAAAACAATATTTTGTTCAACGAAATGAAATAGTGTCATATATATAAGACCACTTAATGCCCGTGCCGAATTTGGCTGCATTAGTTATCCAATTTTCACCGGATTGTGACGAAAGGTGGTTTACATATATACCCGATGTGGTGGGTATCCAAAGTTCGGCCCGGTCGAACTTAATACCTTTTTATTGGTCTTTATTCAAATGACAAAAATGAGTGGATGTCATCTAAATATCAGATACCATTCACTTTTGCTAAATATGACCAACTTTTGCTTTGACTATACAGGCTCTGAGTCGGTCATACACCAAGCATGAACGTAATACGCCGATGAATTGGCCCATTTCCGTAAAATAGCTTTCATCAGCGCACCCATACTGGCATATTTTTCATATCCAGCACCATAGGATGGAGGGTATGGTAATTTTGTCATTCCGTTTGTAAAGGCTCGAAGCGTACCGCAGAAGTTAGCATGTCCGCCTACGACTCTGACACCTGGGTTCGAATCCTGGCGGGACCACCAAAAAAGGATTCAGCGGTGGTTTTCCCCTCTTAATTCTGGCAACATTTGTGTAAATCTTCTCTACAAAGAGGTGTCGCACTGCGGCACGCCATTCGGACGCGGCTATAAAAAGGAGGCCCCTTATCATTGAGCTTTAACTTGACTCATTGATATGTGGGATGTTTGCCCCTGTTCCTTAGTGGAATATTCATGGGCAAAATTTTCAATTTATACTTCTAATTCAAGTAGGTTGGTGGGGATTGCAATTGGCCCTATCTGTTCAGATTTGGATATAGCTCCAATATTAAGTGGTCTCTCAACTTCTTGAACCGCTACAAGCCGCAGTTTGATACACTGATGCCATGAAAGCCGCAATTGTTATCCAATTTGGTTGAAATTTTGCACGAAGTAGTTTGTTACGACTTCCAACAATCGTGCTAAGTACTATCCAAATTGGTATATAACCTGATAAAGCCCTCATATAAACAGATTTCCCATTAGACCTCTACGGCCGCTAGAAACTTACATTTTTGATTTGGCATATATGCCCTTGGTTTTGTGGAAATTGTAAGCAGAATGAAGGTGTTTGTGGAAAAATTTCCTAGCTTTTCACCTTGCTCTCTAGAATAGCCCACAAAGAAAAATCATAGGATTGACATTTGGCGAAATGGACAGCCAAATGAATTGCGGCACATGATTTTACAGCCATTATTCTGTTCGGTACTTCGGTTTTACGTGCCACCGCACAAAGCAGCTTCCAAAATGTTTTCCCGATAAAAGTCTCACTTACTTTGACACCATGCTGAATAACAACTATTGGAGAGCGATCATCTGAAGCACAGTTGCTCATACCCACACTTGATGTGGAAACTTTGTAACACTTTGTGACAACTACCCTGTATAATCAATATATCAGCTAATGTTGATGCCCATATTAGGCAAGCATTGCTTAAACTTCTTATTTATTTTCTTATCTTGGAAATTTACAACGGATTTTCTAAATTTATTTTCTTTGAACCTACCTAAGGTAGCCGAAATTCCATTTATCTTAACCTCTTTTGGACATTCAAATTATGATGATACTGATTTCTTATTTACTTTAATGACAAGTCTGCAACCGAGATGGCGGATAACCTGCTAACCTTTAATAATGGCTGGATGGCAATGTGCCAACAATACAAAAGTGTTAAGATTGAGTTAGAGGGCTTGTGTGTCTGTGTGATGGCAGCGTTGCCCTTTTCTCCAGACTCATAAATAAAACAGTGCTTGGATTCCCATGTGTGAGATGACATCGCTTAGAGATTTTCCCTCCTGAGGGTAGGTTCAAGTTTCCAGAATGGGTTTAAATGGAGAAAATTTGTTTCAAAACAAAATTATTGAAGGATTAAGTTAAGGCGCCCCGCGTGTATGGGTATGCGTAATGTTGCTCGTCTGCCAGCCTCTCCATGAGAAGAAAAATACGAGCAAAGCCATAAGACTTAGTAACAAATATGCATAGAGGCTGTGAGCGAGCATGTTTGCATGCGTATTTGTCTTTTCATGTGAATTTGTGGTTGTGTTAGCACTGGGGTTTACGCCAACATAACGACAATCGGCTTAGGTTCTTATGCCAAATGTACACATGCACCATAAACAATGAAATTATATTTTAATTATAAACAAACGCACACTCTGTGTATTCTTCATTCCACCGCATGTGTGCGGATTTCATATTTAAATACGAGTTGTACTCGCATTGTACGCCTGTTACTTGTGATGCGTTTCCTTCACCCACCAAAGACCTCTAGATCTCGCTAGTATTGTTATTTGTTGGCCACCATACGGCACATGAATTATTTATGATTGCTTGATTGGATATTTGAGCGTGTGTTTGCAAAGCAATTTGGATCATTTTAAATCGTATTTATTTGACATTCATTGCTTATGGTGGCTTCTGCTGGAATATAAAGGCATATGAATTGATGCCTGATTGTTGGCAAATATATAAATCAAACTGTATCTGGTTTGTTTCTCTAGCCTTAAGCTCTAACTTGAAAAGAATTGATTTAGCCTTATTGGGATTTACTCTGACAAAGGGTTAAACTTAATTGTAATGATGTGGTGTGTGAACTGCGGGTTAAATACACATGCAAATTTGCCCATGAACATTTCATCGAAGGATTCTGTATTAGTTTCAAGTTTCAGCTTTTTGATAAGGGGCCTTCTTTTTATAGCCGAGTCCTAACGGCGTGCTGCAGCACGACTCATGAATGTTGGACGTCATAGCGTCATATTTCATCACCTTGGGAAGAACTTTTTATATGGCTGCGTACCATTTTTATATCCTACACCACCACTGTGGTACAGGGTATTATAAGTTTGTGCATTTGTTTGCAACACTAAGAAGAAGAAGAGCTAGACCCATTGATAAGTATACCGATCGACTTAGAATCATTTTCTGATTCGATTTAGCCATGTCCGTCTGTCCGTCAGTGAGTCCATGTATTCTTCTAATCAAAGTGCAGGTCGTATTTGTTGTCCGATTGTCACGAAATTTTGCACCTGTCACTTTTTTGGTCTTTTATCTTTTATCCGATATGGCCTTTTAAAGATGTGGAAATCCAAATCTTTTTCTTATGGTAGGAAATTCCTACAATGTTCTAAATTGCTATTTCAATTGGTATCCAAATTAAAGTCTGACTAGATTTCGAATTAAGTTCTACATATAAAAAGTACTACATACACTATTATACCCACCACCGAAGAATGGGGGTATTTTCATTTTGTCATTCCGTTTGCAACATATTGAAATATCCATTTCCGACCCTATAAATTATACATATTCTTGATCAGCGTAAAAATCTAAGACAATCTAGCCATGTCCGTCCGTCTGTCTGTTGAAATTACGCTACAGTCTTTAAAAATAGAGATAATTAAGCTGAAACTTTGCACAGATTCTTTTTTTGTCCATAAGCAGGTTAAGTTCGAATATGGATTATATCGGACTATATCTTGATATAGCCCCCATATAGACCGATCCGCCGATTTATGGACTTAGGCCAATAAAAGCCACATTTATTATCCGATTTTGCTGAAATTTGGGACAGTGAGTTGTGTTAGGCCCTTCGACATCTGTTTACGTCAAAAGACGTAAATATTATCCCATTCGGGGATCTAAAAATCCCAATTTTTCCTATTTAAATAGTAATGTAATTCCGCCCTCGAGCGGCAAGAAAGTATCTGATTACTTTCTTGCCTCTCTTTATACCTTTTGCTGCACGAAGTGAGCCATATTGGAATTGCAGTTTCCGTAGAAACTTTCTATTCCGTTCTGTCCTTTCAACAATCCACATCATATTGGTAAGACTTAGTTCAAAGAAAATAAAAATTCCGAGAATTGATTCCAAACTCAATTCTAATTCCTTGTGTTTTATTTTCTTGTCTTTCATTTCAATTTCATTGGGGTCTTTACCATTTGAGCTATAAACCAATCGAATAGATAATTCTGTTGGTTTACATACTCTCAAGAGAGATTTTTTTCGCATAGATCTTTGGTGCTCCAGCTTACTCCGAAGCTATCCTATCATTCAGCTATTTGTACTGAACATTTGGTCCAATTCGAACCAGATTACGCAGCACTCTCTCAGAGCTTTTCATCTCCCACGCGGTCTTGATTATCAAAAGGTACGTACAGCGCGTTGGTATCACTCATTTTTTGTTTAGTGAATGTTTTGTGGTGGTGCCGGCAAATTTGTCGCATCGTTATTGTCAAAATCGATTAAATACATTATTGAGCTACCATTATACGAAGACATAATTCATAACTAAAAGGATCTGATTGGAAACACAATATTATCTGCACCAACAAAGTGAAAAGGAAGCGCATAATCCCTGTTCATCAAATTTACATTTTCCTACGTTTAAGCGGATAAAGTGTGGATTTTAAGCCGTAGCCAAAAAAGCCGAATATACCGACAACGAGGCATTAATTTGGGAACCCAGGTACTTTCATGGACTCTTTACTGTGAGTTGGGTTTGCTAAGGTAATGAAGATTCAGAATTTGGTTAAAATAATGCGCTAAAGTAACTTTCAAAAAAAAAAAAAAAAAAATAATTAAAATGAAAAATACGAGTACAATTTCTGAACAAAATATGCTTTCCTAAGTTAAATAAAATTTCCGAATCGAAGTATAATTTTGTACGAATTCGAGTGTCTGCATTGTATGCATTTCATAAACGTTTATTTTTATACTAAACCAATATTAGCAAAATATTTAGACAAAACCGTTCTTGCAAAAATTATATTTTTTTTAAACATTTTGTGGAATAGTTGAGTTGTTTTAAACTTCAGTGTGAATCCAATCCCAAAGAAAACGTGGTTTAAGATTTATCCGCGCTTACAGGTTTTTTTTTCAACATACACACGTATGTACATATGGAAAAAAATCCCATTTCCAGCAGTGAGAATTGCTAATGCGCATGCCCTCTCCCATTGATTTGCTAGTGAGCGATATTGAATATCACTCAATTTACTCTCCGGATTTACTGCACAAGTCCCCTGTTAATAAATCATATCACTCAAGAGTTCTGTTGATTTATTATGATTAGTTTGTGCGCATGTCCGAGCTTTTATTGCACTCGAGTTATTCATCTCCACTCTCTTTTTTTCTCTTAAGCTAAGTCCGGCTTAGGATCTTATTGTGCAAACTGGTTTGTGTGGAGCCCTAATATCCAAGTGCAAGCGGAGGTTGGTTAGAGAGACAGACCACTCATCTCTTGTTGTTTTATTTTTTTTTCTATACGATTAGATTTTTTTTGATTTTCTACGAGAGCAATTGCAAGAAGAAGCAGGAACATAAACAAACTTCCAATACTTCCAATTTCTTTCTCCAATTCAGAGTTCGTTGACCTCTTTGCTTTTGAGGTGATGATCATATGGGCATGAGGCTTCCAATGAAATTTGTGTATCTGTGACATACATATATTGTTCGCTTTTTCATACAATTGTATCTTTTTGGTTCATCACCAGATACTTTGAAGAAAGGTATATAGGGTTGCCAAGTCAATTGGATGATTTGTGTACGTTGGTTCAGACTGAAGTTTTGTTTTCTTTTTTTTTCCATGAAATCTCCATAAGACCTGCAAGCTATTGTATATTTGGTTATTTTAATAAGGTCTCAAAAAATTTCCATAAATTTGAAGATAACACGTTTTTTGAGCTTGTCCGTTTTTCCATGCGGGTTAAGGCAAGCTTTTGAGACAAGGTTTGATTTTTGTGTTGGTTTTTTGCCAAGTTTATATTTTCCGTATCTTGGCTTAGAAACTTATTTTTCCCAAAACTAGCATAGCGCTTGTACGAGTTTTTCACTATAGGTTTTTTGAGGCAGACGAAATATTCGTAAAATTTCCTTATTTCTGTCCTTTTGGAGTCTTCTGCTATCATTGACGGGAGTTTTCGAGACATAATGTCGTTGGAGGAATTTATACGATTGGCCGACAACTTGGTCGAGTTTGAGGCCGCTTTGAATGCGAATGAACTGCCTGTTTCATCGCTTTGTCTTCTTGAGACCCATAGGGATGAAGCAAAGTCTATTTGGTCTCGCCTGAAGATGTCTTACGAGAAATGTCTTGTCGATATATCTACTGAGAAGAAAGATGATGGTGGGGTAGTTCTGGAGATCGAGTCCGTTAAGGAGAAATATAAGACTTCGTACTGTACGTACTGCCGTTGCATCTCCAAACTGACCGAGACTATTCAGACATTCTCCTCCCCAGTTTCGCCTACAATTCCTAATACCAATCCGAGTTTCAATTTGCCTCCGATAGAATTGAATATTTTCCACGGTGATTTCAAATCATGGCCGACCTTCCGGGACTTATACACGGCGATTTGCATACAAAACTCCAAATTGAGTCCAGTGGAGAAGTTGTTTCATTTGTCGCAGAAGACGAAAGGCGAGGCACATGAAATTGTGTCCAAAAGCCCACTTACTAATGAGGGTTTCAGAACAGCTTGGACAAATTTATGCGCCCGGTATGACAACAAGCGAGTTCTCATTAATGAACAGCTGAAGACATTATTCGGTCTTTCTGCCATCCATTCGGAAACGGCAGCTTCTCTCAAGAAGTTACAGAGGGATATCAATTCATGTATATCCACTTTGAGAAATCATCAGATCGATACCGACAGTTGGAATCCGATTTTCATCTTTCTTTGCTCAAATTGCCTTCCCGACTCCACCCTGACGCTTTGGGAACAGACCTTGAATGATAAGACCACCATTCCCAAGTGGTCCGATTTTGATGATTTCCTGACCAATCGGCATAGAACTTTGGAATCAGTTTCCGAAATCAGAGGTTCCAAGGAGCATTCCTCTACGAATACCGGTCCCAAATCCAAGACTAACGGCAACAATAAATCCAATTCAGGTAAAGTGCGGACGTTTCAAGCGCAGGTCAATCCGACCACTTGCAAGCTTTGTCCCAAAGAGGTCCACGTTATCAGAAAATGTCCAAAGTTTCTCGACATGAATTATAATCAAAGATTGACCGAGATTAAAAGACATAACTTGTGCTTAAATTGTTTTTCTAGTGCGCATATAGTCAAGGACTGCAAGAGTAAGCACTCCTGCTACAAATGCGGCAAGCGCCATAATACTCTGCTACATAGAGAAGCTGATCAACAAAAGGGCCCTACTGCACCGTCTTTCAATACCAATCAGACACCAAGGAATGATCTACTTCCTCCACCGTTTGTACCACACCCTTCTACTATATCCAATCTACAGTCCACAGGTTCGACAGGTAATGTGGTTCAAAGTTGTTTTGCTACAAATTCTAAAGGTGTGTTATTGGGGACGACTTTAGTAAGAATTCTTCACTCGGGCGAGATATATAGAGCTCGGGCCCTCCTTGATTCGGGTTCCGAGGGGTCATTCATTTCGGAGAGGCTTTCCAATATGCTTCGACTTCCAACCAAGCGTGTCTCGGCTACAATTTCTGGTTTGAATCATTCTATTTCAGCCGCGGTCCAGAAGAAATGTTGCTTTGCTATAGGTTCGGAGATAGATGATGACTTTGAGCTCATCGTATCGGCATTGGTGGTCCCCCATCTTTCCAACAATCTCCCTTCCAATACTATAGATGTGCAATCTCTGTCGGATTTACCACCGCTTCAACTGGCCGATCCTCGGTTTTATGAGAGCGCAAAGATTGACTTACTTTTGGGAGCAGATGTCTTTCCTTCTATAATTTTATCCAGAAACCGAAATAATATTTGTGGTTCCTTAATGGCTCAGGAGACTGTATTTGGATGGATCCTGACCGGCCCCATTTCGTCGAGAACACTTTCGTCCTTTTCAACTCACGTATCGTTTTTTTGTGAAATTTCTTTAGATAAAGAGATTTCACGCTTTTGGGAGGTGGAAAATATTCCACAGAAGCGTGTTTTATCCCAGGACGATAGATTTTGTGAAGAATTATATCAGAGGACAACGAAGAGGAATCTCGAAGGGAGATACGTGGTTTCATTGCCATTTAAACAAGACTATCCCGATAAGTTGTGTCTTGGACAATCCAAGTCTAACGCAATGGCTCAATTCTTTCGCAATGAAGGACGCCTCCTTCGAAATCCTGAGTTGAAAAAGGAATATGATAACTCCCTGATAGAATATCTCTCTTTAGATCATATGACCCAGGTAGTTCCCGGTTCTATTTCTCAATCATCCTACTATTTACCTCATCACGCTGTGGTAAAGCCTGAAAGGACAACTACCAAGGTTCGAGTAGTGTTCAATGCATCCTCTCCTTCTTCCAACGGCGTAAGTTTGAATGATGTCCTCTACACCGGTCCTGTTTTACAGAATGATTTGACTGTTTTAATTCTTAAATGGCGATTTTATCGTTTTGTGCTAAACGGAGATATACAGAAGATGTATAGACAAATCCTGGTCAATCCTTCTCATATCCCTTTCCAACGGATTCTGTTCCGTACAAGCCAAAACGATCCCATCCAAGAATTCGAGTTGAAGACCGTTACATTTGGACTAAATTGTGCCCCCTATTTAGCCATTCGTACCATGATTCAATTGGCGAATGATGTTCAGGAAAGGTACCCTTTGGCAAGTCGAATCTTAAGGGAGTGTATGTATGTTGATGATGCTTTATTAGGGGCACATTCTATTGAAACGGCAATTGACGCCAGGGATGAACTTATCCAAGCTCTTCATTCGGCAGGATTCGAAATGAGAAAATGGATTTCTAATTCTAAAACCATCCTTGATGGATTGCCCTCGGATTATCTTTTAAGAACAGACTTTTTGGAATTCGAGGATCGTAGTTCTGCCAAGACTTTAGGAATACACTGGAACGCGCATTCAGATGAGTTTTTCTTTTCCACAACACAATTTCCATCTGATTGTTCCTACTCGAAAAGAGAAGTCCTTTCCCAGATAGCCAAATTATTCGATCCAGCCGGCTGGCTATCGCCTATCATTATAGTCGCAAAGATCATAATGCAAAGAATATGGATGGATCATATCGAATGGGATGAAGTCATTTCACCTGAACCTCTCTCTATGTGGAAGTCTTTTCAGGCCAATTATTCCAATATTGATAATATGAGAATTCCAAGATGGTTTGGTTATGCTCCTGAAGGCATCATCGAATTTCATGGGTTTTCTGATGCCTCAGAAAAGGCCTATGCTGCAGCCATTTATATCCGTGTGCTTTATCCGAATTCTGTTATAACCCATTTGATTAGTTCCAAAACCAAAGTGGCTCCACTAAAGACTTTGTCGATTCCTAGATTAGAGCTTTGTGGAGCCACACTGTTAGCGGAAATGGTGGACAATTTACTTCCTCAATTTGACATTCAAGACTACTCCTTATTTTGTTGGACTGATTCAACTATAGTCTTGTCGTGGCTTGCGAAACCACCCTGTTGTTGGAATACATTTGTGGCAAATAGGGTTTCCAGAATAACTCAAGTAGTAGATCCCTCAAAATGGTCTCATGTGGAGTCTGAACACAATCCTGCGGATTTAGCGAGTCGAGGTACCTATCCAAGCGAGTTAATAAATAGTAAACTATGGTGGAACGGACCAACTTGGTTATCTAAAGATTCAAAACATTGGCCGAAAAACACTACTAAAGAAATCGAGGAAACTGATCTGGAGAAAAAACCAATAAAGGTCCATTTCACTTATTTCCAAAACTTCGATGATGTGCTTGAGCGATTTTCCTCGTTTTCCAGAGCACTAAGAGTTATTGCGTAACATCTATCGTTTTTATTTCAACACGCACCCCAAATTTCGATCTAACTACCATCGATCCGATAACAACATCACAAATTCCGAAATCCTTTTTGTCCGAAAACAACTTATATCCATTTACCAAAAGGCGTTTTATCCAAATGAGTACATGGTGCTTAGTTCCAAAAAGACCATTCCATCAACGAGTCCACTTTTATCCCTAAATCCATTTGTTGATGCTGAAGGAATTATGCGTGTATGCGGAAGATTAGAATTATCTCCAATGTTATCCTACAACGAGAGACATCCAATTCTTCTTCCCTACAACTGTCAATATTCCCGCCTTCTAATCCAATTTATTCACCAAATCAGTCTACATGGCGGAAACCAACTTGTACTTCGTTTGGTGCGAACTCAATACTGGATTCCTAAAGTACAAAACCTAATAAAAACTACAATTCATCGTTGCAAAACTTGTATAATTTACAAGAAGAAATTTCAACAACAAATGATGGCAGCGTTGCCTCCTGAACGTTGTGAGATTTCCCGACCTTTTACTCATACAGGACTGGATTTTTCAGGTCCGTTCGAGATGAAAAGCTATGCAGGCAGATGCTGTCGTATTTCCAAAGCATACGTGTGTGTGTTCGTTTGTTTTTCCACTAAGGCGATACATTTAGAAACGACATCAGACTTGTCCACTTCCTCTTTCCTTGCAGCATTTAGTCGTTTTATCTCCAGACGGGGCTGCCCTCTACACTTACATTCAGATAATGGAACTACGTTTGTGGGAGCATCCCGAATAATGGCAAAAGAATTCATTCAAACGTCACATAAGGCAATAACTTCCAACTATGCCCATCAAAATTTGACATGGCACTTCATTCCGCCCGGAGCCCCCCATATGGGAGGATTATGGGAGGCTGGGGTCAAAAGTTTTAAGCAGCATTTTAAGAAAACTATAGGTCTTCAAAAATTCACATTCGAAGAATTCCAAACACTGCTATCCAAAATTGAAGCATGCCTTAATTCCAGGCCAATTTCTCCAAGTTCACAAAATCCAACAGATCTAGCAGCTTTGACACCAGGACATTTCTTAATTGGATCCCCGATCTTAGCTCCCTTGGAACCAGAAATAAGCCAAACACGCATTTCTATCCAAAACCGTTGGCAAAGACTGAAGACTTTTCATCAAATTTTCTGTGTGCGATGGAAAAACGAGTATCTGAAGGAGTTGCAAAAACGCCATAAATGGAAGAAACCCACAGAAGATCTAAAAGAACAAATGCTGGTTGTTATTAAGGAGGAGAACTTACCTCCTAATAGTTGGCGACTTGGTAGAATCACCAAGGTCCACCGTGGTGACGATAAACGCGTTAGAGTTGCTGATATCCTTACCCAAAAGGGTACTATAACAAGACCAATCACGAAATTAGTCGTGATTTCAGATGAAATTTCCTAAATAGCTTTCCAAATTAGTCCTCATCCTTACCAAAAATATACCTTTTTATCCTAGTTTGTTATCTTTATGTTTAATCTTTAATTTTTCTTGAATCCCGAATTCTAATATCCTTTCCTTTACAGCAGTATGAACTCCATTGAAAAATCAAAGCTACAGAGGGGCAAAACAACATTTGTTTGCAGATTATGTCGAAGGCCTCATGGACTTAGGGTCTGTAAGAGATTTCAAAACTTGAACGTATCGGAAAGATTGGCAGCTGTGAAGAAATATGGGTATTGTACAAATTGCCTCGCCCATTCCCACTCTCAGGGGTCCTGTTTCACAAGGACGGGCTGTACACATTGCCATGAAAAACATCATTCACTCCTTCATGTGAATTCACGACTTCGTAAAAGTTTGTCTTCTTCTTCTACTAAAACGGATCAACGGAAAATGTCTAGACACTCATCTATTGGAATTCAACCAACAACGGCCACGCGGAGGGAAAAAACCGATACGAAAGAGTCCTGTGAAAAGGACAGTTTGCCTTCAATTTCCATGTCTCTCAGTTCAATTCTTCAACAAAATGCAGCAACTTTGCTTCCTACAGCTATTGTAAAAATTCAGACAAAAGAAGGAAAACGTCTAGCCCGATGTTTGCTGGACACGGCCTCCCGCATGAGTTGGATTTCCAAAAAGTTTGCAGACAAGCTAAATTTAACAACCCTAGAGCTGGACAATGAAATTATCTGTCCCGTCACTTTATGGTCATGTGTTGATTCCAACTATAAGCTTAAAGCCACGCTGAGGGTCAATAATCGGATCAGTACAACCACCCCCAAAAAATCCCTACCGGAATCCATCAAATCCAATTTCCAAAACTTAATCCTTGCAGACAGCAATTTCTACAAATCCTCTGCTATAGACATTGTAGTGGGGGTTGACATTTATTCTCGTATTGTTCTTGATGGCATCTACATAAAAACTGGTCTTCCGACAGCCCAGAATACTGCATTTGGAATGATTTTGTATGGTACATTTTCACCTTAAGTTCAAAAATACATATATATATATATATATATATATATATAATATTAGTTAGTTTGAAGTACAATCCTGAACTATTTTAAATTTCTATTCTATCTAAACTGAATTGCCAATATTTAAGTTTATGAATTCCATTTTTGATTTAAATACACTTTTTAAGAATAATTATATTATTAAAGCATTTCCAAAATATCTCATTTCCTATTGTTGCAGTAATACTGGAAGGCGGGCAGAATGTTTACGTCAAAAGACGTAAATATTATCCCATTCGGGGATCTAAAAATCCCAATTTTTCCTATTTAAATAGTAATGTAATTCCGCCCTCGAGCGGCAAGAAAGTATCTGATTACTTTCTTGCCTCTCTTTATACCTTTTGCTGCACGAAGTGAGCCATATTGGAATTGCAGTTTCCGTAGAAACTTTCTATTCCGTTCTGTCCTTTCAACAATCCACATCATATTGGTAAGACTTAGTTCAAAGAAAATAAAAATTCCGAGAATTGATTCCAAACTCAATTCTAATTCCTTGTGTTTTATTTTCTTGTCTTTCATTTCAATTTCATTGGGGTCTTTACCATTTGAGCTATAAACCAATCGAATAGATAATTCTGTTGGTTTACATACTCTCAAGAGAGATTTTTTTCGCATAGATCTTTGGTGCTCCAGCTTACTCCGAAGCTATCCTATCATTCAGCTATTTGTACTGAACAACATCCTTCTTCAATTTCACTAAGATCGGTTCAGATTTGGATATAGCTGCCATATAGACCGATCTCTCAATGTTTTAGTTCCATAAAAGGCTCATTTATTGTCCGATGTTGCCAAAATTTGGACAGAGAGTTTACTAAAGCCCCTCCACATATTTCTGCAATTTGGTCTAGATCGATCAAGATTTGGATATAGCTACCATAGAGACGGATATCTCGATTTAAAGTCTTGGCCCCAAAAAAGGCGCATTTATAATGACTTATGTTAGGCTTTTCGGCATTCGATGTAGCTACTAAAAAGAGCAATATGTTGTTATACACAATTGAACAATGACTTGTACTTATTAGGTTTTGGTCCATTTTGGACCATATTTCGATATAACTGCTATGGGACATAAGGTATGCAATTTTAACCGGATTCTGATGAAAGGTGGTTAACAAATATACCCGAGGTGGTGGGTATCCAAAGTTCAAATGCTATAGTTCCTCACAAATGTCGCCAGCATTAGGGGGGATAACCAACGCTGAAAATTTTTTCTGAAGTTCTTGGTAGGATTCGAACCCGCGTTCAGCATCTTAGGCGGGCATGCTAACCTATGCGTTACCGTGGCCTGTGGGATAAATACACAACATATGTATTTTAGGAAGCAATGTTTGTGGATATGCGTTTGTGATTCCTAACCTCATAAAGTGCTAAAGTATGTGCCGTTCAAAACCAAACTCAGTGCCAAGTCGTACTATATTTGTATATGGATGCCATATATACCAATTTCCTGATTAAAGTCCTTAAGGTCATAGAAAGCGTTTTTATTACCCGACTTCGCTGTAATTGAGTTTAGTTGGACAAATAAGGCATCCGTGTTGAGTAAATTCCACATTCCATATCCTGATTTAAGGTCGTGAGCATGCTTACTAGCATATTTCGCTGAATATTAAAGCAGTTACGCAATAGAGAAAAGCTGGCACACAATGGTATATCTGTGAATCTAGTAACGAAAGCTACGCAATATTTGTTTTTTGACAGATCCTTACATTGTTTACTAGCACCAAAAAAAATCAGTGTTTTTTTAATTATTTGTAATGGAGTTCAAGCGAAATAATGTGACTATTGTTGGGGATTTGACTCGAGAGAGGAATGGAGTTGCTGCGCTTGCACGTGTGTTCTCTGATGATAACAGTTTAATTATTGAGGAACTCGTAAACACATAAAATAAATTTATTGGAAGAAGTACAGCTAATAAGCAGGGTTGTCGAGCTTGGTTAATGTGGTAATTGTATCAAAGATGCGTTTTCGCAATTAATACAATTCAAATACAACATACCAACGCACGACCCTTGAAGCCATCACACCTAATATGGTTGAAAAGACTTCTAACCAAAGACGAAACGCGTCCCATAGTGGTTGGTGTGTGTTGCTATCTTTGGCTTTCCTTTTCCATTTGCATCTCCGATCATTGAGCTCGTCTCAAAAGAGAAACAAACAAGGATCGAGTTTACTTAAACGAGCGCACGTACTATAATATGAGCCTAAGTCGTTTTCATAATAGGCGGCGTTTAAGTAAATGTGTTTTTTTATCAAAAAACATTTTGGATGTTTATTGGGAGCCGTGGGCACACAAACATTTCGGCCGTAGATCATGGACGCATCAACAAAACTAGGCATATCATGTGGCACATCGGTGGCTATCCAATTCAGTAGATGGCAATCCTATTAACTTTTCTATTTAGGCCATTTTAGAAAACGTTTCGTTCAAAAATAAATGGATTCTGAATTTTGTATTACTTCCACATATGTTTGTTATCAATAAAAATATTTTCACACATAAAAAGTAGTCCATTGACACATCGTGTCAGGTATCCTGTAAATATAGAAAATAATTGCAATTATTTTGTGAACTCCTAATTGCCCGTTCTACTTACTTACTTATGTGGCCCTTACAAATAATTTGTTTCACTTACCGAAAGTAGAAGAGATTTCAAGTATCTGGATGGTTTTCTGAGCTCCTTCTCCAATTTTTGACACCCAGTTTCGGATTGGTTTTTCCGCCGAAGTATTGCTCTTCCCTTTTGCAGTATTCCATAAAAGTCGCTTTAGCACTATACAAGTCAGGCTTTTATTCGATCTGACAACATGACCCAGCCAGTACAACCGTTGTATTGTGATACGTTTAACTATGCTAACGTCGTCACACAACTCGTGGTTCATATGACCCCTATATTCTCCATCAACGCAGAAGCCTTTTACGAAGGATCTTTCTCTCAAACACTCCATGTACTGTACTCATATGCTAAAGCTTCTTGAAAAGTGTTATTTTCGTTTGAAATGAGTTGGCTTTGCTCCTGCACTGCTTGCTTAAAACTAAGTAGCATCTGTTAGCCAATATTATCCTTTGTTTCATTTTAAAACTGGTGTCGTTCGTTCCTATTACAGCGTTGCCGAGGTAGATGAAATTGCTGACTATCTCAAAGTTGCAGCTCACAACTTTCTCCAAGGGTTTTGCAAAAGTTGTCTTCGCCCTATCTCCTGGTCTTTTGTGGATCTACCATTTCGAAAGCCACATTGATAGGGCTCAATTATATCGAACTCTGTAGATTTAATCTTTCACACAATGCACTCGATTGTATCATGTATGCGATTGGGAGGAAAGTTATTCCTTTGAAGTTGAGACATAGTATTCTGAAATTGCAATCATTGGGTATGCGTTCCTCTAGCCAGGTCGCGAAACGAGCAGATGCATTTGCCTTATATCTATAATCTATGAAACCAAGTTTCGAGGTGTCTCCCAACACTTAATCTTTCCATCGGGTTTTTGGTTTTCCCGGTTTGAGTGTACCACCGTGTTTACCTTCAAAAGACTTCTTTACTGGAGCTTCTTCATCCATTCTGACAAAATGACCTAGCCAACGCACGCAATGTATTTTGATACGTGTAACTATGCTAACGGACAACGTGGCGCCAGAGGACGTTGTCACTGATTGTGAAATTGTGTCTGAGCCGAAAATCCTTTAGGCGATAAGAAGTTTCGACTTCTTTAAGTCGCTAGGCTCTTATAATGTATCACCGGTTGAATTACAAGCTGTGTCTGATAGAATGTTTCCCTGGCTTAGGGGAAATATACTATGCTTGTATCAGAATGTCATATATACCTGTGGGATGGGGGGACACGAAGGTCATTTTCACTCCGAAAGCAGAAAAACTCTACCACACGAAGGCGAAAGATTTTCGTCCTGTTAGTCTATCATGTCTTTATGCTGAAGACTCTTGAGAGGTTGATTGAAACATAACTTAGGGCATAGATCCCTGGAGATCACCTGTCGCGGCAGCAGCATGCTTATAGTAAAGGCAAATCCACTGAAATAGCCCTTCACGACCTAGTCGGCTACATAAAGGGTTCTCTCGCTGCCAAGGAATATACAATGGTAGCATTTCTTGACATTGAAGGTGCTTTCAATAATGTAAAACCGACGTCAATCATAAAGGAGTTGGAGTTTCTGGGCATCAACTCTGCCATAAGAAGTTTATTAATAACTTACTTACATTATTACTTACTTGCTTGGGATTTGTGGATCTAAAAAGATGGATCAGCAGAGGAACACCTCAAACAAAAGGTTACCCGACCTCTGCAGTGTGTTTCAAGCAGAGATCCTTGCAATTAAGGAAGTGGTGGAATGGCTAAGATATAATGTCATTACGACGATTGGCATAAATATCTTCTCAGACAGCCAGGCAGCCATTAAATTCCTGCAGAACGTATTTCTGAAGACAAATACCGCCCTCGACTGTCGCAGATCTCTCAACGAGATGGCTGAAAATTCACCTGCTCTGAATGCCGGGCCACAGAGATACCCCAGGGAATTGTAAAGCGGCAGAGCTTGAAAGACTAGGAACTACCCTACACATTGTAGGGATATTGGAATCTGTGGGTATGCCTCTAGCAACATGTAAGCTAAGTTTTCAGGACCATAGATGTGATAGATGGTCACAAAGAGGGGGCTGTGATCATTCCAAAAGCATGTAGCCTAGGCTTGAAGAGGTTTACTGTCTTGCTGTCATTGGCTAGAACAGGCGTCTCAGTCAATGTATGCGTCATGACAGGTCACTGTCTAATCGGAAAACATGCTGACAGACTCAATGTTGCCAGCAACGACTTTTGCAGAAGCTGTGAGGACATCGAAGAAGAAGAGACTATAGAACACCTTCTGTGTGTGTGTCCCGCACTAGCAGTTAGAAGGAGTTCCACTTTAGGTTTTCATTTCTTTAGGAACCTGTCTGATTTAGCGGATGTAAACATTCGCAAGTTATTGGGATTTTTAAAGCAACCTGAAAGGTTCAACGGTAGGAGCTAGAAGACATCTTCCTCCTTTTGTTCCTGGATGGATGGAATGGACGAAATCGTCTAAGTGAGTCAGATGGCAGACTGCCCTTTAAAGCTAACCTAACCTAACAATGCTATCGTCTTCACGCATCTCAGGTTCAGCCAACGTAACCTTCTATTTTGATACCTATAACCTTCTGCATCTCGTATAATCTTCTCCAGCAGGACATTAAAGAGATCACAAGATAGGCTCTCTCCTTGTCTGAAACGATGTCGCCTCCAGTCTTAAATAATTCAGCTGGCAACACATCGCCTCCTGCAGCTTTGTTGTTTTTCAGCCGGGTTACTGCTACGTGGACCTCGTTCTGACCATGATCAGGGAACGGCTCTGTGGTAATCACATTGCCGCCATTATCTTATACCAGCAGCTTAGAATATCCTTATCCTCAGAACTTTATCTATTGGGTTGATTAAAAAGTAATTGCGGATTTTTTAAAAGAAAGTAAATGCATTTTTAATAAAACTTAGAATGAACTTTAATCAAATATATAATTGCCATTTTGTTCGATAACCTTTTGCCATCTTCCTGGCAAATTTAGTATTCCACGCTCATAGAACTTCTGGCCTTTATCTGCAAAAAACTGAACCAAGTGCGATTTTATAGCCTCATCATTGCCGAAAGTTTTTACCATTTAAGGAGTTCTGCAAAGATCGAAATAAATGGTAGTCTGATGGTGCAAGGTCAGGGCTATATGGTGGATGCATCAAAAGTTCTCAGCCAAGCTCACTCAGTTTTTGGCGAGTGACCAAAGATGTGTGCGGTCTAGCGTTGTCCTGGTGGAATATGACACCTTTACGATTGACCAATTCTGGTCGCTTCACCTTGATGGCTGTATTCAATTTGTCCAATTGTTGACAGTAAACATCCGAATTAATCGTTTGGTTCCTTAGAAGCAGCTCAAAATATACCACACCATTCAAATCCCACCAAACAGACAGCATAACCTTCTTTTGGTGGATATCAGCCTTTGAAGTGATTTGAGCTGGTTCACCATGCTTGGACCATGATCGTTTTCGACTAACGTTGTTGTAAACAATCCATTTTTCATCTCCAGTTATGATTCGTTTTAAAAACGGAACGAATTCATTGCGTTTAAGGTGCATATCACAAGCGTTGATTCGGTTTGTTAAATGAATTTCTTTCCAAACAAACAAATGTAAAGAAATTTTCGCGCACTTTTTTTCTAAAGCAAGCTAAAAGTAACAGCTGATAGCTGACAGAAGAAAGAATGCAATTACAGAGTCACAAGCCGTTGAAAAAATTTGTCAACGCCGACTACATTACTATTATATTACCGACAATTACTGTTTGGGCAATCAATATATCAACAGGTTAACAGATTTCCTTCTTTTTATCTTCAGGAGGATGTGCCGGTACCAAAACCATCATTTTGATGTTAAATTCTTGAACATCTCGACTGGCTCACTCTCTCTTCTTCTTGTCTTTCCATATTCTTCTTGTTTCTGCATTATAGCTTTTGTTTACAAAGAGAAATCTTGCAAAGAGCAGTAAATAATAAGAACTAATAAAGCCAATTCATAAATACACTTGACATATCTTCAAAATCATTTTAAATTGATTTTGCTTCACTCTTCAAGTGCATGCGTTTTATATCGCAATCCAGTAAAGAATATTTATTTACTGTTGGTATTAAATTTTATGTCTGCAATAAATTCCTCATTTCAATTTAATGTAATATTTGAAGTTTTTATGGCACTTTTATGACTTTTAAAATATGCTTCTTTACTCACTTTAAGATTTCACAATAGCAATTTGTTACCACCTAATAAAATGAATATTAGAGATATAATGATGTTATGAAATCATTAAGTAACGAAAACCAAAAAATAAAAATCATTAAAACCTTTAATTATAAAAATCCATATATATATTGGCATTAAACCCCGTTTGTAATAATTTGAAAATAAAGCTCTGACTTCAATTTCTTTAGGTCACAAATAATTACTGCTATGTGTTTGGAAATGTTATGACAGAATTTGGCTTGCATTTACATACTGTTCTCTAGCTTACACATGGCCCATTCTGGCTATTTGTGTTTAAATTCCTTTAACGATTCGTTTAATTTTTGCTTTTCTTCCAATCAGAACTTTAAGTCAACAAGTTAAATGTCCCCTTTGTTGTTATTTGCAATTGTGTCGGTGTCATTAGTTTTAATTATGCCGTTAGCATTCATTTTTCTATTTGACCTTGGGCTATACTCGCTCACAATCGTTCGAAACAAATGTGTCTCAAGTTTATCTTGGCCTACTACTTGAGGCCTGCTCAAGTGTTAATTTAATCAGAAATGAGCCACGGGGATGAATGAATCACATACAAAGTTTCTTTGGTTTACTTTAGGGTACCTTATCGCACCCCCCCTCCTCCCCTCCACTCTTATCAGTGTCTGAAAGCACCTGAGCAATAACTGAATGAGTATTCGACTCATCCAAAGGAGAGGCAGCCATCAGCTGCCACTTTTGTACACGCTCACGCAAACAAACGATTTGCCTTTCACAATGAGAGGCCATTTCGTATGCGAAATTCATTCAATTGTTTTTGCTCTGCCTTCTTGGAATTGTTGTGTAGGGAGGCGACGTTAGGCTGTCGTCCTTGTCCGTGATTTCTTTCTTTTAACACAAAGATGTTAATGTTTGTCGACATCGTTGAATCGTTGAGAAACAAACTTCGAGGCCCATGAGGCTGAAACACAGAGACACATGGGAATCACTTTGAGGGATCAAAGTCGAAAATGAAAGGAAATAAAAACGAAGCAAATATTGTTTTTTCATATTTTGTGCGCCTAAATTTTGCCCAACTAACGCTGCCGCCCTGGCCCGGATTTAAAGGTATTTTCATGCATTCTTCGTTTTACTTTAACGTTTATCATAACGGCGGAAGTTAAATATATTTATTCTCGCTTCTTAGAATATCTCACAGTGTTCGTTAGTGCGTAAGCTAGTGTGGGTGTCAATGTAATTGTGAGTATTTGAGCATATATCACATACAGGTACAGATATTCGCATACATTACACGAGAAAGAGAATTTACATATTTTGATGTCGATGCCAACGTCAATGCCAATGCCGCTGTCGAAGCCATTGTGAGCGACGTATTTTATCATCAATCTGTTTACTCTGTTCGGATCGAGAGTTTTGATGCATATTAAATTGAATAAACTGTCATTATTAATGTAATCTCGTACGCCCGCTCGTTCGCTTACACACTTTTGCCCTAAAAGCTCTGGCCAACTCCGTGCGGTTGAATCGTTTAAATTCTTAGCCACAAAAGCATTGGCAAACATTAAATCGGATGAAACTTCATAAGTAATTTATGTGGAAAAGGTCAGGTACACCAGTCACACAGGATACAAATGTGATGATGCTCCACATTGTGGCATTAATGAAAAGCATATACGACCCTGGAACACTTGGAGTATGCCGAGTGCGTGTTTATGGTGTTTGGATTTGCAATTAATTCTACACTTTTGCCAAGTCAAGTAATGTAATACCCTGTTGAAATGGGTCGTATTTTAATAATGTATGAACTTTGTATTTGGAGGAGAAAACGTATTCATTTCATGTGAATGAATTTGAATTAAATGAGAAGGTCATTTCTAAGGAGCTTTGGTTCGCTTTGCTCCTAACAAATTAATTGAAGTCCTAGTTAGGATAAATTTCCTTTGAGTAGCAATTTGGATGAAAACATTTTTCAAAGTTAGAAAGATTAACTGATTACATCCAGCATCTTGGGTTGAATCCATGACCAAACTAAGTGAGTAGGTGAGTAGTTTAAGCTGCAAATTGCAAATTTTGAACATGAACATTCCACTAAGGAACGGGGGCAATTTTCTCACATCCTCCTTTTAATAGCCTAGTCTGAAGGGCTTCTCTCCTCTTTGGAGCGGAGTTTTACATGGCATAGTATCTCTCATATGTTGCCAGTATTAGGAGGGGAAAACCACCGCTGATAAATTTTTTCCTGATGGTCTTGCCAGGATTCGAACCCAGGCATTCAGCGTCATAGGCGGACATGCTAACCTCTGCGCTATGCTGCATTTTGCTAAATTATTTACCGACTGTGTGGCGGGGGAGGTTAGGATGGTTCTTATTCCGAAAGCGGGAAACATTCTTTACCCAAGGACTACAGGCCATTAAGTCTTTCATCCATTTTGAAGATTTTGGAGGGACTAATTGCCAATCCCTTATTATATGCATGACGGACCGTTTCGACCCTTCGATGGTTTCCAGCTTTCAGCATGCGTGTACTCAAGGTCGGTCTGTTGATAGTGCCCTTCATATGATGTGGTTGCCTACATTGAGGCCGTTCCTCTCTACTATTATGAGCCTCGTTCAGGGAGCTTTGAGGAAACTGTCGGAATGGGCAAGGTTCAACGGGCTTGGTATTAATTGGTCATTTGGGCAATTCTCGCCTTTGGTTGTGTGGTGTGGCCCAAAGTTTAGGAAAACGTTGCGCTTCTCAGGATGATCAGAAAGGTACAGGGTACCGCTGTAGTAGTTGTATCTGGGGCAAGAAGAAGTTTCTAGAGAGAGACACTGAATGCCATTCACGATATCATGTCGTTGCACCCATTTATTGGGTGTGTGGCAACAAAGATCGTCATGAACTTAAACCATTCTACTGTTTTGCGGGGGATGGTGATGCCGCGTGGCAACATGCGGCGCGACTGATTACATGCCAGATGGGTTATTCCTTATTGGTGAGTTGAAAGTTGTTTTCTCGAAAAGGGATCTGTGGGTTAGAGGCACTCCCCCTTTCCCGGTACCCTCTCTATACACATATGCATCTAAATAGGATAGATGCATTAGTCATCATGGAGCAGTGGTCATCATTGAATTCTTTAGAAACAGGGACTTCTAAAATTTTCTGAACGGGTGCAGCATCTTTCAGGCGGAGGTCTTCGCGGTCCTGAAGGCACTGGAGACGATGTTGACGCCGCAGTGGTGGCCCGTCAGATCGGGTCACGATATACATGGGCAGTCAAGCGGCGATGATAACCCTGGCGCCGGTCCGTGTAACATCGAGACTGGTTGGAACATGCAAAGAGCTTCTTCGAACCACGGGAAAGGCTGTTAGGCTCTGGTGGGTCTGCAGCTTTAAGGGACTCAAAGGCCTTGTGGCCGAGTATTTCGCGAAACAGGACGTCGCACATATAACATAACTTGAGACTGCTAATAGGAGTCCTGACTGGTCATTGCAACGTCATTTGACGTCGCGCTGGGTGCAAGAAGAGGCAAACTTCTGTAGTTTGTGTGATGACGAAAAGGAAGTTGCAGACGGTCGAGCACCTGTTATGTCACTGCCCCGCCATTGTGAGGAGAAGACACGGGATAATGTGTGAATACCTCTCTCCGTGCCTGGATTCCCTTGCTGGAGTTCAACATTATTCTTTTTTAATCTCAAAACTGAAATCTGATAAAATCGTCAACGGTTTGCCTTAGCTTGCCCTTCACATTAGGGGTTAGCGTTTGTTTGGAATTAGTCGACATTTTAAAAGTTAGCTTGAATATAGTTCTTAGAATTTTTGTTTGCCAAAAAAACAATACAAGTTTCCAAATTGGTACAAAATATGTCGAGCGCCAACCCCTCATTGCATTGGCATTCACTTATTTAAAAGCATTCACATGGCATCCACTTGGAATTCGTTTTTGTCCTAAATTATTTTCCGCATAAATGAGTTATGCTTTCCGAAAAATGGATAGAATATTTCATCAGCGTTTTGTTCATTTGCCAATGGCTCAATAAGTCATAAGGCATCGCTGCAATTTGAAATTCATAGATTTTTCATTATTTATTCAAATAATGACCAATTCGAAAGCAAAAACGAAGAGAAAGTAATTTGTTTATTCAGTAGTTCAGTTTATAAATAAACTTCACAATTTTCCACCACAATTAGCACAAAAGTTGTCAAAATGAATAATTTAGCACCCAAAAAAATTGATTAGATCATTGATTTCAAAGTTTCATAATTGCGAAATGATTACACGGTTTGCCAAATTAGAACGCTGAATAGCTGGAAACGGAAGTCAAACAATTGCAACACGTTGTACTGTTAGTACCAACGGATGTTTCAGTTCTGCAGAGGCGTATCACTTCCTGCTAATCAAATTGGCTCTAGCTCTGCCTCATTCACCTCCTGTCCAAAGCTTGCTCTTGCCTCCCAGCTTTTGTGTTAAACAAATGGTTTCATTTAAATCTCATTATCGATAAATTTGTATTAGGGTGTGCTCAAAAATATGCTCTGCCACAGCAAAGCAATTAAAAACTGGCGCGCAACAAAACAGTTGTGTCTGTGCCATTTAATTAATTAAAAGAACATTTAAACAACATTTTACAATTACAAACACCAGTTGGCGTACACACAAACACGACAAGTGTGTCACATCCCTGTGGGGCCAATTTTCCCAACATTTTGTGGGTGTAAGGGATGCCCTATGATTGTGCGAATAAAATCTAGAAACAAGTTTCAAAAAATACTTTAACAAAGAGCGACGAAATGGGGAAACAAAAGTTTTTTTAAGTGCCAAATAATGTTTACTACACACTACAATAACAACAACAAAGTTGCCCAAACAACGCAATAGCAGCAGAGTAATCGTAAACAATGAAAATTGCACTTATAAAACTATCAAAAAATGTTTCAACAATCGCTGACTATCCCAAAAAAAATCTGAATTTGTCTGTCAGGAGCCACTGGAGTCGTTTGAGAAGAGCTCTGTGGTAAACAACAAGCTGTGGCAAAATGCTTCAGAAAAATAATTCAGCAAGTAAGCTAACATTTGCTAAATTTTTTTTCTGACCCATTTTGCCACTGACTTTAAGGGATTATGGTGTTAATTTAAGGAAGGAAACATCTCACACAAAATATTCTTATGATTAGACTAAAATTGTTATGATTGGACTAATAGGACACACTGGATAAAATATATAATGGGAGCTATATCTAATCTGAAATCTTGCGCAACAAAATGAGACGTTAAATTAAACATCTCCTGCAAAAATTTATAAAGATTGGACGAAAATTGTGAATGCTACACCAATAATATGACACATTGGATTACATATGTATATGTGTGCTGTATCTAGCTGCATCGGCTTTTTGTGCGCTCTTAATACTATAAATGAACCTCGAAAAATGAAAAAGAAAACCTATGTCAGGAGTTCCATACTACTTACAAAATCCCTAATTGTTTTACATACCACGGCCCTAAGTTGGTTCTTGTCTGGTATTGTGTCCCCACCGATGTCTGTTAGCCGAGAAAGCCGGGCAAACGCATAGGTAGTGCTTCAACGTCTCATCATCTTCCATGCTATCACTTGTCGCACCGATTTTGCAAAAGTGATCTCGTAGTCCTATGTGTCCTGTTATGATACTAAAAGCTATACTGACCTCTTGCTTGCTTCCTTTCAGCTTTCAGCCTCGTCTTCTCTCAAACTGGATTTCCCCATAGGATTTTCGTCTCACACCGACCGTTTCGCTGTTCCACAGTATTAAGTGCGCGGTTCGTAGCCCACGTCCTTAACTCAGACTGAGTTGGCACGAAAGTCATCGGGTTAACCAAGTTTATTAACTGCAGTCCTCTGGCCTTCACAGCCAAATCGTCTGCTTCTTCATTCTCCCTTTTTCATTACTCCGCTATGGCCAGGTATCCAAATGTTGCGGTTCGTGTCATCCTCAGAGAAGGTGTTAATCTCCCTCTTACACTTCAAACTGTTCGTGACCTTACCGTCCTAGTTGTTATTGCGCCGATGGCCAGTTTACTGTCCGTAAAGATATTTACACTCGAAGTCCTCCCGTAAACACCATACCACATCACGCATTCCGTGATCGCCTGGATCTCCGTTTGCAGAACCGTTTTATGATTAGGCAGTCTAAAACATATCTCTCTCCCTGGGTTCTCAATGTTGACCCCCAGGCCCACTCTGTCCTCTAGCTTTGATCCATCTGTGTAGCATGATGTTCCAGATGGCAATACTAGGGTTCCGTCAATCCAAGACTGTGACGTTGGCAGCGGTGCTTCGCACTCGACCACAAATTTCGTCTCAGGTATCCAATTGGAAACCTCTTCCCTTCCTTACTGGTTTTCTATCGTTGCTCCTATCCTCTATCCATTCTCCCATTGCCTTAAGTCTAACAGCCGCAGTGACTGTCTCACACTTATTCTGTGTGGCAATGGGTCGGATATCTAGAATAGTCTCGAGTCTTCACTGTCCGTGGTGGTCTTCATCGCTCCGCCTATGCCAAGACAACATGTTCTCTGAACCTGTTGTATTGTCCTTATGTTGCATAAGTGGAATAAGTGGACTATTCTCGGATACAGGCCCCATGTCGAACCTACGAACCTACGAACCTACCTACTGAGACACACATTTACTTATATATTCTACTACTGACCCGGGCCCGCTCCGCTGCGCCTTCTTTTACTTTATATGGAACAAAAGTTCCCTTGGAATATTATTTATAATCAACAATTAAAGAGCTTTTAGTGAAATACCATGCTACGAAAATGGTATATCGCTTGACTAACAATTTACCAATATAATTGCCTTTGTGCGAGTCCCATATGACCTTTATTAATCTACGAATTTAAGTTTGGATGTAAGGTGTACTTTATTCTTAAAATACTTTATTTCAGCCCGTTACTCTCATGATATCTGATTTAGGGGTGTTTTCGGGGGTGAGGTGGTCTCCCAGGCACTTGGCCCTGAAAAAATATCAGCATCGTGCTCTTCTTTCAAAAACCGTTTATTTAAATCCCATATTGCCATTGGTTTAGGGGAGTTTACACGATGAGGCGTCCCCCAAACACATGGCCCAAAATAGGTTATCAAATTCTTTTTCTGATCTTAAATACCATATATTGGCATGGTCGAAAATTTTTTACCCTTTGCGGGGTGTTTTGGGGAAGGGGTGATTCCCTAAATACATGGTCCTAAATTTGGATATCAATTTCGTATTCTACTCCCAAATACCTTTATTTGAGCCCCATTTTGCGATGGCCACTAAAAAATTGCTGCTTGTGGGGTATTTTGGGAAAGGGGTTGGACCCCCAGAAAATTGGTCCCGAAAGTGGGTATCAATTCAGCAAATATGTCCGGTTTGGGTTATTGGCCCTTAAAACTATAAATATTTAGTTCCACTCTCTTTACAACCCAAATTGTCTTGGTGAGCAAATAAGTCCTATTTGGGGGTTGTTATGGTGGTGGGACGTCTCCTAGACAGTTGGCCGCTAATGTTGATATCAGATACGTGGTCTACTCCCAAATACCTTTAATATGAGCCCCATATTTCCATGGTAGGCAAACGTGACCGGCTTTGGCAGTGTTTTGGGGGGATGGGCGGCCAATCAGTGAGTTGGCCCTGAAAATATATATCGGATTCGTGATCCACTCTAAAAACCCTCTTATTTGAGCCTCATATTGCAAAAGTCAGCAAAGTCAGCCCCATATGGATATGGTCGTAAATTTGTCTCCTTTGGGGGATGCTTTTGGGGAGAGGCGGCCCCCCAAACACTTGGTCCCATATTTGGATATCAGATTCTAATTCTAAACTCAAATACCTCTTTTTTAAGACCCATATTCCCATGGGGAAGGGGTCCACCCCCCAGAAACGTGGTCCCACATTTGGATATCAGATTCGTATTTTACTTGCAAATACCTTTCATTTGAGTCTCATATTGCCATAATCGGTAAATACGTCCGATTTAGTGGTGTTTTGGGTCTCATATGTGGATATCAAATTCTAATTCTACCCTCAAATACCTTTTATTTAAGCCCCATATTCCCATGGTCAGTAAATAAGTCCTGTTTGGGGGGTGTTTTGGGGAAGGGGTGGACCCCCCAGCTACAATAGCAGCAAAATTAAATACTAATATCCAGCAGATGGTGTTTAGCTATTTTCAGCAAACTTTTTTCTATTTTTTCTATGAGTGTAGTTAAAACACGTTTCAGTTTGGTAAACTTTAATTTCTTCTTCCTGACGTAAAATTTTCATACGTTTTTCCATACATGTGTGATCTTTAAGTTGCAAAATTTCAAAAATGAATTTACAAATTGTGTAACATACTTTTGTGTTAATCTGAAGATATAAACCAATCAATTTAAAAGTACGGACAAATTTGAGCATTTCTAACATAAGCATAATTCAATCTTGCTATGCAAAGTCATCAATGAGGAATATGTGAATGTTTGACTAATTGCATTGAATCACGCATGATAGGTTTCGATGGCAACATATTTTTGGATTTATATACAGTGAAAGAGCTATATTACACTCATAGAAATTTGTTAGTAAAAACAGCTCAAATGTTCGCTGAAACAGCAGAAAGTCTGCTGAAAATTTTGCTGCCAAAACAGCAAAAATTTTCTGCTGTTTTCAAATTTTAGAAAGTTAAGAAAAGCTCAAAAATATCGTAAACATTTTTTCTATTACATCTTATTTTTCAATTTTATGAGCATATAATTAAAGTTTTTTCGATCGATCGAATTTAGGAAATAGCAGACAAAATAAATAGTTAATTTGATAGCAGCAGACTAATTTTTCTGGATGTAGTATTCATATATCGTAAACTTGAAGCACAAAGAACTCAATAATAACGAAAGAATGTATGAAGATCGTAATGACTCTCAAAATGGAAACAAAACATTGTTATACCCAAATGAAATTGTCTTTGAGATTATTAAATTGAATTCATTGGCTTTTTAACTTTCTTAACACCTTTTAAATGTAATGCTGATTCTTTTTCTAAAGCTTTATCAAATTTTGCGTCTTCAAGTCGAACATTCTTCATCATAGAATGAAACCATAAATAAAGTTCTAATTGATATGGATTTTGTGCGAGGGGATGTTGATCAATGCGTTTATTCAAAGGTATCAGAAGACAAGAAAATTTATATTGCGATATTCGTAATGATGTTCTCATATTTTCCAAGGACGCAAACGAAAAAACATTCATTTCAAATGTGCTTGGCATGAGAATATCTCAGAGCGAAGATGAAATTAAAATTGATCAATCGAAATATTTGTCCGACGTACTAATACGTTTTGGAATGAATGATTGTAATCCTTCATCAACACCCATGGACTACAATAAGAAATTAACGGAAACTATGTCCTCAAAAACCGAAGCTGAGAAGGAGAAAATGCAGAAAATTTCATACATGGAAGCAATTGGCTGCTTATTGTTTGCCTCGCAGGTATCACGTCCCAAGATACACTACGCTATGAATGTTCAGGGCCGCTACAGTACAAATTCAGGTAGAGCACAGTGGGAAGCTGTAAATAATAATAATAATGAGATATCTGAAAGCAACTATGGAAAAATGGCTGATATACAAGAAAAACGAAAAAGAAGATATAACCGGATACTGCGATGCAGATTGGACAGGAAATCTGGATGACCGCCATTCTACAACGGGCTACGTTTTTATTTTTCAATCTGCTGCAATTTCTTGGACCAAAAAAATGCAAAAAAAACTTTGGCACTATCTTCAACTGAAGCAGAGTTTCTGGCTTTCCCACAAGCAATACACGATTCAGTTTGGCTAAAACGTCTCAAACGAGAGATTAATCCAAATTGTAATATCAACTGCGATGACAAAGGCGCTATACAAGTGGCTACAAACAATAAATATTCATCAAGGACAAAGCATGTGGACATCAAAGCACAATTTATCAAAGAGCAAATTGACAATCGCGAAATTTCCTTGAAGTATATTTAAACAAAAGAAATGGTTGCTGAAGTTTTCACTAAGCCAGTACACCACAAAAATTGGAATATTTCAGGATATAGTGTGAACAGAGCGGATAGATCACGTCATGGGGGCGGCACCGCTCTGTATGTGAGAAACTACCTGAATACTCAGTTATGTATAAAGTCTAACCCAGGTGGCCCAATTGAGTATGTTTTTGTTGCGGTGTCCGCTGCCGATAACAAACTCCTAGTGGGGTGCGTTTATAAACCGAACAACCGTACGGATACGCGAGATTTTTTCACCGTCCTTGAATCTTTCTCTCTTGCTTACTCAGACATTGTGGTTGCTGGGGACTTCAACTCTAACGTTTTACAGGACACGGACTTGACGTTTGAAATGTCTTCTGGGCTTTTCTGTGGCAATTTAACAATTCCCCCGCATTTTTCCGCATCCTCCAGCACGCTTCTCGATCTGTTCTTTTTTAGTAACACTTCTAAAGTCCTCCTATACGACCAACTGTCAGCCTCATGTTTTTCGAACTATGACTTGATCTTTTTATGTTATGAATTTGAGCTCACCAGGACTAGGGAAACTCATTCATATAGAGATTTTGCCAGTCTCGACCATGATTTTTTGCTTTCGAGTGCAGTGCTTATCGACTAGGATCCGATATTTCGTATGGAAACTATCGATGAACAAACTGACTTTCTATAGAGTAATATCCGTGGCCTACAGGAACTTACGGTTCCACTCAAGACTAGAGAAGTGTCGTCCAGATCGAAACCGTGGTTCTCCCGCGATATTCGTTCGGCTATTCACGAGAGGAATATGTCGCATCGCAGGTGGAGACGTTTCAGGACGCCTGATTTACATGATGCCTTTCGTTCAGCAAGAGACCACATCAATAAGTTGTTTACGATAGCCTACTATTACTGACACTTTACTTCTGCAATAGGCTCCAAGAGAACTTGGAAGGTTATTCGAGACATAGGAATTGGGAAAGCTAGATGTTCAAAAAACTTGGACATCAATGGGCTTAATGATGCCTTTGTTAATGTCCCACAGATCCCAGTTGATCCCAATTTCGACGGCTTCAATATCTCCCCATCTCTCGATGACCACTCTGGTTTTGACATCAGCTGTATTGGTCCCGTCGATGTCCTTGAGTGTGTCGCGACTGTAAAGTCTAACGCTGTCGGATCGGATGGCATTAATCCTAGATTTGTAAGACTCTTGCTCCCCCTTATTATTCCTCATGTAACCTATGTTTTCAATAGGATTTTGACCACGGATTTTGCCATAAGCGTGGAAGCATGCCAAGGTCATCCCACTGCCTACGAATTCCAAGGAATATAGACCAACTACGATTCTTTGTTACTTGTCAAAGGTCTTTGAGAAATTGCTGTATTTGCAAATGTCGTCTTTTGTCAACGAGAACTCTTTGTTATATGTGAGACAGTTCGGTTTTCGACCTAGACACAGCTGCGTAACTGCCTTGTCAATTTGGACAATGACAAGATAAATTTCCTTGTTCTTCTTGACCATGCTAAGGCATTTGACACTGTGGATCATTTCTTGTTATATGATAAGATGAGACATCTTTACAATTTTTCTTCTACGTCTGTTCGTCTTATTTTATCGTACTTGTCACACCGCACTCAGTCCGTCATTTATGAATCTTCTCTATCGTCGCCTCTGCTTGTTTTAAAACGTGTTCCTCAGGGGTCAATTCTGGGTGCTCTTCTCTTTTCATTGTACAGTAACGACTTGACGAGTCAATTTTCTTATTGTGAGGTACATATGAACGCTGAGGTACATATGTACGGCAGTCCGAGGGTGAGATTGCTGAAAACATACGTCTGCTTAATCATGTTCTGTAAAGAGTCAGCACGTGGGCGAAAGCCAATGGCCTGTGTCTCAACCCTGTAAAGTCCAAGTGTGTTGTTTTTCATGTGATGTCGGTATATTCATTAACGACGCTAGATTGGAAATCGTTCTTCATGCGAAGAACTTGGGAGTGGTTATTAACAACACTCTGACTTGGAGCAATCATATCGGCTCTGTCGTTGGTCAGGGATATTTAAAATTGCGTGCTCTCTGGGCCACTCAGTCGGTTACTCCGCTGCGGGTTAGTTCTCTCTGGGCAAAGACTTATCTTGTTCTTGGCATTCTCTACGGCTGTGAGTTTTTTGCTAATTGCGACTCGGTAATTAGACGTAAGCTGAACACCTTTTTTATTAGCGTTACTCGTTAAGTATTTAGCTTGAGACGTCGCGACTCCATCTCTGAATACTCTTTATCCCTGTATGGCGTCTCCTTACAGCACTTGTTTTACCTGAGGTCGCTTACTTTTCTGCGTAAACCAATCTGCATATAGGCACCACAATATCTGTATGGATTCATTGACTTCGCCAGATCTATTAAAGATAAAAAAATCATTCCCAAAATTTATCGGAGGCTTGTTTCTGAATGGCATATGTTCATATTCGCTGTACGTCTCTGGAACTCACTTCCTAACGATCTGCAATTACTCAGTAACTCGGCAACATTTAAAACCAGACTTTGGAAACATTTTACTGTATTAAGTTGACGAATGTTAAGACTCATTTATTTATTTACTTATTTTTATTCTTATTATTATTCTTACCTTAATTTCTTTTTTTTTTTTTGGGATCAACTAAATAAATTGATAAACTCATTTTTGTTTTTTCTTTTAAATTAAAATCTACAAATCGACAAATGTCCGTTTTATTCATTCAAAATCTGTGATTTATTGTATAGCTATAGATTCTTAGTTTTAAGTGTTTACTATATACAATTGTAGGAGATATTACCCAATTTTAATTTAAGAATTTTATATTCTTGTTGCGCGGGTGTAAAAAAATAAATTACAAATAATTCGTTATAAGTCATATAGAATAAAATATAGTTTTTAACGAAATATTTCATTCAGGTAGAGTGTTGAGAATTGAATGAAATACACCTTATGCTAAACACTTTGTTTTACTATATTACAATTTACATTAGTATGCCTTTGTAATATAAAACTCTTTGTCAAATATGTAATACTATTTTAGAGATTAGTTCAATAAACGAATTCAATTTAACAGAGAAAAGGACAACATTGTAAATCATTATTTCGATTATGACTTCTTTTCGAGAGTTGTTGTATAACTCACACAGGAAAACGTAACATAAAAATAAAATAAGAAACTGTTTTTAAACATGCAACCGTTATTTAAAGTAGAGAATTTTCTTCTTATCAAATATTTCTGCCAAAGTTCCGTTTTAAGCTTTATAATTCGGGTAATCTTATAAAGATATACTTAAAAGCACATCAAAGCTGGTAATTTTTTATATTCTTCGAACTTTACCATTAAGATGTTCCACATTCTAAATGGGCATATTAAACAATGTTACCCCATAAGAAAAATTTGTGAAAGCTCTCTACTTCAATTTCGTAACTGCAGACATTCTTCCTCATAGTACGGCTAATGAAAGAAAAATTTAAATTTTCTTGTAAATTTGGTTTGCATGTAATGTTTGAAATATTTTCAGGGGAGTCTAAAGAAAAGATAAACCGTTATGAATAGAAATAGAAATAACACTTCAAATCTCTACCACACAGATGGTACTCCATATGTTCGAGCATATTATTCAAAGTGTCATCATGTCAACTGACATCTACATGAGTTTTGCATCTAAACACACAATAAAATCCATTCGTTCCTTGCGAAACCAACACTAATTGAAATACCATCATATGCATGCTTGTATTCTTGAAGTTTGTTTGTTCACACGTATTTTCTAATTCGATTTATCAGTCAAATAAATAAATCAATTTTCATATTTTAATTTATTTTCGGGTAATTACAAATCTCTCTGCAAAATCTCTCACACAACATTGAACGTATGAATGAATAATAATAAATATCACATGCACAACAGTAAGTTATGAAAAGATTATATTGGTATTATCTTTCAATCACTTTGGAGGCAATCACAAAAAATAATTGAACAAAAAGCAGTTTGTAAAATTTTTGATTTGATTTTTTATTTATATTTAAAACATTTAATGACTTTTAAACGAAATTATGAATAGTACATATATTAGAAATGTGAACTGTTAAAACAAGCATTTATTATGTCAGTGTATTTTCTGCCAAAAAGTATTTCAACATTGAAAGCTATGGACCAAGAAAACTAACTTGGATAAATTTGAAGCTATGATGAGAGCATTACGCAAATCATCAGTTCAAACTTTTGCAAAAAACAGATTCGAAGGGCTTTTTTTGTTAGTGCCAAAAATCATATGGATCATTGATCTGTGTAAGAATAATAGCGAAACATAATATGAATAGTTGAGTTGAGGCAGAACTATGTACATACTTCCGTTTGTAGTAGGATGTGAACTTCATCAGATGCTATGGAATTTGAATGGTACACTTAAACGGGATTTACTCAGTAGCTTATAGCTTCCACGAAAAAAAAGGAAACAAGTGAGAGCGTGCTAAGTTCGGCCCGGCCGAATCTTATATACCCTCCACCGTGGTTGCATCTGTCGTGTTCTTTGCGCAGTATCTCTTTTTAGGCAAACAAAGTATAATTAATAAGGACGGAGGAGGAGCTATATCAAGTTATAGTCCGATTCGGGGATCAAGAAGCGAATTCAGGAGATCGGCTTATATGGGAGCTGTGTCAAGCTATAGATCGATTCTGACCATATTGCACATGTGTATTGAGGGCCATGGGAGGAGCCGTTGTACAAAATTTGTGCCAAATTGGATGAGAATTTCGCTTTCTAGAGGCTCAAGAAGTCAAGACCCAAGATCGGTTTATATGGCAGCTATATCAGGTTATGGACCGATTAAGACCATACTACTCACAGTTGTGATATCAAAACACTATGTGGCAAATTTCAGTCAAATCGGACGAGAATTGCGCCCTCTAGAGGCTCAAGAAGTCAAGACCCAAGATCGGTTTATATTGCAGCTATATCAGGTTATAGACCGATATGAAGCATACTTAGCACAGTTGTTGGAAATGATATCAAACATTATGTGCGAAATTTCAGTCAAATCGAACGAGAATTGCGCCCAATAGAGGCTCAAGAAATCAAGACCTAAGATCGGTTTATATGGCATCTATATCAAAACATGGACCGATTTGGCCCATTTATAATCCCAACCCGACCTACACTAATAAAAAGAACTTTTGCAAAATTTCAAGCGGCTAGCTCAACTCCTTCAAAAGTTAGAGTGCTTTCGACAGACAGACGGACGGACATGGCTAGTTCTTCTTAAAATGTCACGACGATCAAGAATATATATACTTTATGGGGTCTTAGACGCACATTTCGAAGTGTTACAAACAGAATGACGAAATTAGTATACCCCCATCCTATGGTGGAGGGTATAAAAATCCATTTGACATCAACAGCCAGTGAACAAGAAAGCAAAAGGAAGCCGAAAAGAAATAATAGTTCTAATAATTTTAAATTAAGGGCTAGGTTATGTTGGATGAGGATGATACTTAACATTAGATGTCTAAGGGAATCCTCAATAGCCCGTTTTCTCTTGCATCTAGGTAAATAAATTGGCGACGCCACTGATTGTTGCAAAATTCATTACTGTACTCTTTCGAAAGACTTTGATAATTGGACGAAAAATTTCAATCTTCCTGGATTCCGTCCTTTAACTTAATAGATTTTAATGCGAAGATAGGGAAGGAAGACTTTTTTGGTCCAACAGACGAGATAATGTCATGTAATGGGTTAAGGCTGATAGATTTCACCGCTGCAAAAAACATGGTAGATAGTAGCACCAGATTTCAACATAAAAATATTAACAAAACCATATGGCTGACACCCCATAAAAACACGAGGAACCAAACTAATCAAGTTGTGATAGATGGAAAGCATTTATACAGTGTGTTAGATGTACGATCGATCCGTGGAGCGAATAAAGATTTGAATCGCTACCTTGTTGCAGCAAAGGTTCGCACCCGTTTGAACATGGCGGGGAAAGTACGATCTGGCACTACACGGAAGCAGGACATTGAAAAGTTGCAAACAAAGCAGATGGCAGCGGCATACTTCACTCGACTAATCCAACTGCTTGATGAAAGCACTCCTTGTTCCGATGATATAATGGCGCAGTGTCAAACTATTGTCCACTACATGGAAAATGCCGCGAAATCCGTTCTTGGGTACCGGAAACCTCCTCCAAGAAACCCATGGTATGACTAAGAGTGGCGAAGATGCTACTGAATCCAAGAATGCGGCATATAGAGCAACCCTGCAATCAGTAGCAACGAGGTATCGGGAGAAAAGGAGACAGGAGAAACGTCTATTCCATAGAAAGCAAAAGGAAATGGAAAGGCGTGAGTGTTAGCGAATTGAGATGTACAGGAGTCAGAAAAAAGTCCGGAAATAACGCATACCCGATGATTGGAACCTCAGCTTACCATATCCCGTACACAAGAAAGAAGACAAGACGGAATGTGCAACTACAGAGGAATACAAAGCCGCTTTCGATACGCCTTTACGATCAAAGGTATTTCAAGCCATGTCTGGGCTTCGGGATACCAATCCCTGTAAAATTGATAAGACTTTGCAGGATGACACTTGCTGATACACTTTTCTCATTAAAAATAGGAAAGAATCTCTCCGAACCATTCAATACAACACGAGGTTTCAGACAAGAAGACAGTCTATCGTGTGATGCAGATGTGAATAGATATGGCACCCTACTCACAAGAGAATACATCTACTCGCCTATGCCGACGAAATCGATATCATATGTCGGTCACCGGAAGTAGTATCTGCAGCCTTTGAAAGAATCGAAAGAGAGTCAGTGAAAATGGGTCTGGCAGTAAATGGTGATAAGACGAAATGGATGGTTTCAACTCCCAAAAAGCCTTGCACAGCCGAACAGATAAAGAAAATGGAGTTGGGAACCACAACTTTGAGACAGTCAGTAATTTTATCTACCTCGACACCGCGGCAACCTAAACGAATGACACCAGTTTTGAGTTTACGCGAAGAATAATACTGGTAAACAGATACTACTTTGGACTAAGTAAGCAGTTTAGAAACAAGGCCACCTCTTTACAGACGAAGATTACAAGATTACAATACAAGACACTGATACTACCCGTGCTGTTATATGGTTCTGAAGCATGGGTGCTTGTGAAAGCAGATGAGGCAGTGCTTGGAGTATTTAAGAGAAAGATTCTTCGAAAAATATATGGACCAGTTTGCGATAATGGAGAATATAGGCGACGTATGAACCACGAGCTGTATGACGACGATAGCATAGTTACACGTATCAATGCAACGGCCGCGTTGGCTAGGTCATGTTGTCAGAATGGATGAAGAAGCTCCACCAAAGAATTATTTTGAAGGCAAACACGATGGTACACGCAAGCCGGGAAGACCAAAAGCCAGATGGAAAGATCAAGTGGTGGGAGACATTTCGAAACTTGGAGTCAGAGATTTTAGAATGAGCGCAGAAGATCGAGGAGCTTGGAACGCTATTCTACGTTCGGATAGTGGAGCAAATGTTCTGTCATAGCCAATTAAAGTAAGTTAGTAGGAATACGATACTGGTTTTTTTCCACATTATAACAAACATAACTATCTCACCCATGTAGCCAACCCCTTTACTCAACAAACGAACAAATAAATCGACACCGCCTCTGCTCACAAAACTCCCACCCTTTCCATTCGTTGTAAATAACATTTGCAAATTTTCTAAAATATTCGAGTATGCCTGATAGACGACATGAGACATATCCATGCATATTCATTTGAAAATGTGGAGAGACATATTTTGTGATTCCATTGTTTTGGTATGGCCGTTGGCCTGGTAAATTTTCGTTAGCCAAGCCTTCTTTTGAGCATTTCGCAGGTCCCACAAGTGGTGACTAACGAACATGCCACGAATAACTTCACATTGCGTGTTTTCGTAATGTGAAACATTCTCATAAATTTAGAATTGTTGTACTACTAACAGCAAAACAACAAGTTAACCCCGATACACACGCACCTGCTCGCACACACACATGACCAAGGGATAAAGTGGTCAACAATGGCAAGGTTTTTGATAAATGCACCATTGTGTTGGCCACACGCACACGTAAAGCTTTGCCATCTCAATGGTGGTGAGTTCAAAAAAGAAAGAAAACAAACACAACAAGAAGGCTTTGCAGTGAATTTCTTTTTACATTGTTTTTTAATGAAATTCCTTTGTTTATCTTCAAAATGAAATTCGCCGACATAAATTAAAACAAATAAAAAGTTTGGTGTTGTTGTTTTTTTTTCTAAGGGGGTTCCTTCCTCTTTGCAACTCTGCGAGTTACACCTTGCGTACTAAATTCATTCCCCCTAAAACAATTTCTTTTCATAAAACTTTTATAGAAAAGAGAAACTTTTCCATAATCATCATTTCATATCAAGACAAAATTCTAAAAAGAAGAAAAAATATCCCAGAAAGAAGCAAACTCAGATTTCAACTCAAACATGGATGCACAAGACCACTTAAATTCTGGCTTGCGTCTCCGACAAATGGGCCCCTAAGTCAAAGGCACATAAACATAATCAGGGTTGAGAGTGGCAATGTCAAAGATACTACATAGGGACAGACAGCCGAGCACGGCGAAATGAAGGCAATAGAAATAATCATAAGGCGAAAGTGTGAGGGCAATCTTGATTGCATTGGCGTATGAATACAGAAGCTGTGTGGGGGTCGAAGGCTTGTAGAAAATTTTTGGCCTGGACCATAATTACCTGTTAGGTACAATGTGTCCTCCCAAATACAACACACTTTGATATTTCTCATAAATATGTAGAATAAATATTATACAACTAATATGTACAATAAAACAGTCAAGTTAAGACAAGAGTTGGGCGGTGCCGACTTTATAATATCCTTTATTCGAATTTGAGCAATACCACTTTAAGGACAATGTATTTAATTCCGAAACAATTTTGATGGATATAGGCAGAGATTTTGAGATGTGTAGTAAATAATTTTTTGTATAATTTCCTCGAATTGTGACCAGACAATAATATGCGCCAATTTTCGTTTTGATAGGTTTGGAAAATAACCATATTATAGAGAAAGACGTTTTGCTATATTTTAAGAGGATCAAATGTTAATGCGCTGACAAGGTATCTATAACTGAAAATCGGGGAACATATGTATATTCCCCGATCGAAATCTGAAACAATTGTTACCAATCTCAGTAGACTCCGTTTGATGGTCAAACAAAAGGTCTGTATCAAATTTCATGATCATGGCAGGACATACAGACATGCTGACGGACAAGCCGACAGACGCACATACAGATGGTATACCTATCAATGGCACTATCTCTCATCCTTCTTGGTGCTACAAATAAATCCATTAAGTTATAATACCCTGTACCACAGTAGTAGTGTAGGGTGTAATTATTTAACTTCTGTCGGGCCGAATCTCATATACCCTTCACCATAGATCGCGCTTGTCAACATTTCCGAACTAGGCAGAAAATAAGGGAATAATACTTTAGGCCATAGCAGAAATCTACTTCTAGCCTCACTAGTTGGCAAGTTATCGTGTTTTCAACAAACAGACAAACATAGGGATATACGGCAAGTTCACATACTTCAAAGTAATTTTGGAGTATGTGAACTGAAGTGGAAGTGCCACCAACATTTAATGTCACAAAAGTGTCGTATCTTCTAATTTGGGCAAGACTCCAGAGATGATGCACTCGTATGTTTCGAGTCATAGTAAGGTGGGTGGCGAAAGAGAAAAAGTGCAATATAAGTATTAAACAACAGGTTTAGGGAATATGTTGCTGTGGCATAGGGTGTGCTACAAAAATCATAGCTACTAGTGTTGAAGGAAGTTCTGTATGTCCGACCTGTACAAATTATTTTTTCCATTTATGAAACTTAGGGCAATGCAATGTAGAAAAATATAGATTTAGGAATCCGGATGTACTACAAAACTGCTCCAAATGTTATGATTTTAATATAAGGTGCTCCCCAAAATATTCAAATTAGATTCTTCATCCTTTTCAGCAAATATTATACCCTATTTTTATACCCACCACCGTAGTATAGGGGGTATATCCATTTAGTCATTCCGTTTGCAACACATTGAAATATCAATTTCCGACCGTACAAAGTATATATATTTCGGAAAATTCTAAGACGATTAAACGATGTCCGTGTGTCTGTCCGTCTGTTGTAATCACTCTAGAGCCCTCAAAAATTGAGATATTGAGCTTAAATTTGGCACATAAAAACTTTATAGTCCGATCTGAACATCTATGGTTCAGATCGGACTATATTTAGATATAGCTATCATATAGACCGATATTCCGATAAAGGGTCTGAAGGCCCTAAAAGCTTTATTTATTACCCGATTTCGCTGAAATTTAAAACAGTGGGTTATTTTAAGCCTCCCGACATCTGACCTAAATATAGTTCAGATCGGACTATGTTTAGATATAGCTGCCATATAGACCGATCTCCCGATAAAGGGTCTGAAATCCGTATTTTTTTACCGATTCCGCTAAAATTTGAAGCCGTGAGTTAGTTTTAGCCTCCTGACACCTGATCTAAATATGGTTCAGATCGGACTATATTAAGATATAGCTGCCATATAGACCCATCTGCCGATAAGGGGACTGAAGCTCAAAAAAGCTTTATTTATTACCCGATTTCGCTGAAATTTTAAACAGTGAGTTTTTCTGAGCCTCACAATATCCGACCATTATATGGTTGAGATCAGTTTATAATTGAATATATCTACCATCTGTCTCTCCGGTGACCGGTCATTACGCCCAGAGGAAATAATGCCCAAAATTTGTATGGGCTTTATGTCCGCTTATTGGTTTTATGTCCGCATAAACCTGTAGACAGAAAGCCCAAGAAAATTCAACATTGTGAATTTTCGGCGCTATGAAAAAATTCCCAATTTTTTCATTGTGAAATAATACCCAAATAAATAAATGTTGGAAATAATCTTCTTATTATATACAAATCAATTTGTATTTGTTTGTCGGTTTGTTTGTTTGTTTGTTTGTATGTTTGTTTGTATGTTCCTTATATTATACTCAAAAACGACTGAACCGATTTTCATGAAATTTTCACTGAAGGTGCATAATGATCCCGTGGTGAAAACAGGTTACTACTTCTTTTGATATCTAATATCGGACCCTCCCCCTATCCCTAATTTTCAGAAACGCCAGATATCGGTGATGGATGGTGCGATTTAAACGAACTTTTGTGTGCTCTCTTATAGTACCTTAAAAATAAAAATTTGGTATCCAAATTTTTAATGGGGTACTTAGGGGGCCGCCCCACCCTAAAATTTACTAAATATATATTTAGACCAATCACGACAATATGGGACTCAAATGAAAGATATTTGAAATAAGAAAACGTATCCGATATCCAATTGTCGGATCAAGTGTTAGGGGGGCCACCCCTACCCCCAAAACACCCCTAAATCGGACATATGGGACTAAAATGGAAGGTACTGGCAAGTAGAATACGAATCTGACACCTAAATGTGGGACCAAGTTTCTGGGGACTTACTTACTTAACATGACAATATGGGGCTCAAATAAAAGGTACTTGAGAATAGAATACGAATCTCCATGTGGGACCATTTGGAATCTAAATGTGGGACGAAGGGTTTCGTGTAAAAAATATGAAATAAACCCCAAAATTATTATTGGGGGTTATTTTATTTTTTTGCTTTGGAGGTTATTTCGTATTGCCGAATTTTTATAAAAATATTAGAACGTTGTTTAGTTATTTTAAAAACAAAAAAGTTAATCAAGCCCAATAGGCGTTCTGGCCGATTTTTGGGCCGTCATAATGCCCAAAACAATATTAAAGAATATTACCGCATCAGGGTAGGTCATAACTCCCAACAATATTTTGGATATTATGTCCCCTGGGACACCTGTCTGTAAATTTTTCTGTCTGTCAGTCCGCCTGTCCGTCAGTACAAGTAAAGTTGTGTACGTACAAAGTACCGGCTGCTATTTTGATCCGATCGTCTCCAAAAATTTGACACAAGTATCTTTTTTTGTGTAGAGACGAAGCCTTTTGAAACTGGAAAAATTCTGTTCAGATGTGGATAAATCTCCCATAAAAATTTATGCTCGTTCCATTTTGTCAAATATTGCAAACCTGTGTTTATTTGCTTACCGATTCTTACAAAATTTGGCACGAACGATTCTCGTGTGACTCTTGAAATTATGATTGAGATGTAGCTCCTATACATCTTTTAGTCCGGTTTTGATTAATACTGCAATATTTCCGTCATTTGTAAACTGATCAGCATAAAAATTTGCACGAAAGTTTCTCCTATGACCTTTTAGAAGGCTTTTGAATTTTATATCAATCGGTTCAGATTTAGTTACAGCCCCCTATATATGTATTACACGATTTTCACTTTTAGGACATTTGCTAACACATTTATCAACCGATCTTCTGAAAATTTTGCAGAGCAATTTTTCTATGACTAGACTTTTTAGTTTTTAGAGAGTACAACAAGCCGATTATTGGCTACGGTGTTTGTCCATAGTAGCATGGGGCGAATTAATATCCGCACCCTCTTTTCAAACTAACCTAACCTAACCTCTTCTATGACTCCCAAAATATGGACTTAATTTTGGTTAAAATTCGTTATGTCAAATTTTAACAAATTTGAGTATCGTCGATTTAGCCTGCATACCCAATGTGGTTGCAGGCTTTGTCATCTGTTTAACTGTTTTGCAAATTTGAAAACTTTGCCCATGAACATTCCACTAAGGAACAGGGGCAAACTTCTCACATATCAATGAGTGCAGTCCGATTCAAGTTTAAGCTCAATGATAAGGGGCCTCCTTGTTATAGCCGCGTCCTAACGGCGTGCCGCTATGCGACACCTCTTTGGATAGAAGTTTTACATGACATAGTACCTCACAAATGTTGCCACCATTAGGAGGGGAAAACCACCGCAAACATTTTTTTTGTGATGGTGTCGCCAGGATTCGAACCCAGGCGTTCAGCGTCATAGGCGAACATGCTAACCTCCTGCGCTACGGTGGCCTCCGTTGGACGTTTAACCGTCTTTAGCCCTTCCTTACTAGTTAATAATTGATTTTTTGTAACCACCCCCTTTGAGAGGAATATCTTTCGTCGCTCCTACGTCAATGCTTATGTGTGAAAGCCCTGCTGATGCTTGTCAGACGTATGTTTTTGTGCTGATAACATTTCCATTTCTCATCACAAATGCTGACATAGTGTTACTGCAACACTACAACTGCCACTGTTCACTTTGACTATTATTATCTTCAGTCAACTTAATTTCATTTGGCAGCTCATTTAATTTCTATCAAAAGAAGAAAACTTTCTTTGCACATAGTAAAGCAAATACAGATAAATAAAAAAAAACACCCTCCCATATGTACAACATCATACAATACACCCTAAGAATCATATACACTTGAGAAAAGGGAGGGGACACATGTTTGTTTATCTTCATGTAGTAGAAGGACACATTAAAACACAGCGTGAGGTCATGCGTTGAGGTATATGTCTGTATACGGATACATGTCAGACGGAGGGTGTTTAGATGAGCACCAAATGTAGAAGAACACAACAAATATCAAACCATTGCGGAAATATCCCTCTCATGAACATTTGTTACCCGATGCCAGTTGAGGAAATGCGATAACACTAAGGAATCATTGTAAATGGCGGCAAATATACATTTCTTTCAATTAGTGAATAATAAATGTGCCTGTGTCTGTGCGTGTTCTTGTGCAGAAAATGCTACAAAGATTTGGAAAATTGCAAATGTCTAGCGTGAAAATAATAACCCAAAATATCAGAAGTTTTTGGTAGACTTGAATGTGAATTGAACTCTAACCTCTGAATTTTTTTAAAATACCACACCATCTAAAAGAAGTATTTTTAAATAGAGAACAAGATAAGAACTAAAATGAAATCCCTCAGATGGTGGCGACAATAATCAGCACAAACTCTCAGTTGTCTAATGCAAACACGTGCTGTAGTCAAGTGTATTCATCACATTTTTCGTAGTAAATGCAGTCATGGCATCATGCTTCATTTAATGTTCAGAAAACTTTTGATTTCAAAAGTGTTGATTGCACACCCCCATATTTTTAAGCGTAATTTGGTTTCTTCACATCAAATTTATAAAAATCATTTCTAATTAATTAGAATTAAATAATGAAAATTAATTATAGCTGTGTGGCTCGCGTGAGCACATTATGCAAAGGAATTTTAACCTCTTTGTGGTAGTTGCTCCTTAAAAAAATCAAGAGCTCACATTTATTTTCACTGCTGCAGAATACATTCATCCTTCTGCCAACAACTCCAAATGAAATGACAAATGACCAAGTGTTTAGATTGACAAATGTACAAAAGTTTGTACTCCCCCCAAAAAAAAGACAGAGAAAAGCAAAAAGAAGCTGTCACGTATATTAATTAAAGAGACTAAATTATGTAATCCTTTTTCGTTTCAAACAAAAAAAAAAGGATATACTTTTGTATTAATTTTACCACCAAGTGGTTTCCTAAATATTGTGTGTGTTGTTTTGCGATATTAATTTTGTATGAACAGAGAAAACAAAGAACGAACATCTGGTGCGTATACATAATATAGAAATTAGGCGAGGGCACTCATACGCTCCCTTGCCCTATAACTCAATAAGGCTTGGCTTAGCTTTACAATAACGAAAATTAATACGTACATATGTTAAAGTGCCCGAAAAAACTAAAATTATTTTTTAACGTTTAATAAATATTTCAGCTCGCCATAAAAGAGCATTTTAACGATCTCCGTGAGTCTGCCCGTCTGCTGTAACCACGATACAGTCTTCAAAAATTGAGATATTGAGCTGAAATTTGGCACAGATCGCTATTTTTGTACCCACCACCGAAGGATGGGGGTATATTCAACACATAACACATCGAAATATCCAAGTATATATATTCTTGCTCAGCGTGAAAATCTAAGACGATCTAGCCATGTCCGTCCGCCTGTCTGTTGAAATCACGCTACAATCTTTAAAAAATAGAGATATTAATTAATAATAATAATAAAAGATAATAAAATTAATACGTACATATGTTAAAGTGCCCGAAAAAACTAAAATTATTTTTTAACGTTTAATAAATATTTCAGCTCGCCATAAAAGAGCATTTTAACGATCTCCGTGAGTCTGCCCGTCTGCTGTAACCACGATACAGTCTTCAAAAATTGAGATATTGAGCTGAAATTTGGCACAGATCGCTATTTTTGTACCCACCACCGAAGGATGGGGGTATATTCAACACATAACACATCGAAATATCCAAGTATATATATTCTTGCTCAGCGTGAAAATCTAAGACGATCTTGCCATGTCCGTCCGCCTGTCTGTTGAAATCACGCTACAATCTTTAAAAAATAGAGATATTAAGCTGAAATTTTGCACAGATTCTTTTTTTGTCCATAAGCAGGTTAAGTTCGAAGATATAGCCCCCATATAGACCGATCGGCCAATTTAGGGCCTTAGGCCCATAATAGGCCCATTTATTATCTGATTTTGCTGAAATTTGGGTCAGTGAGATATGATAGGCCCTTCGACTTCCCTTCTTCAATTTGGCCCAGATCGGTCCAGATTTGGATATAGCTGCCATATAGACCGATCTCTCGATTTGAGGTTTTGGGCCCATAAAAGGCGCATTTATTGTGCGATTTTGCCAAAATTTGGGACAGTGAGTTGTGTAAGACCTTTCGACATCCTTCTTCAATTTGGTCCAAATCGGTTCTGATTTGGATATAGCTGCCATATAGACCGATCTCTCGACTTAAGGTTTTGGGGCCATAAAAGGTGCATTTATTGTCCGATGTCGCCGAAAATTGGGACAGTGAGTTGCGTTAGGCCCTCCGATTTCATTCTTCAATTTGGCTCAGATCGATATAAATTTGAATATAGCTTTTGGTCTTGGTCACATAAGAGGCGCATTTATAATCCGATTTCACTGAAATTTGGGACGTTGATGTTAGGCTTTTCGACATCCGTGCCGTATATGGTTCTGATCGGTTTATTTTCAGATAAAGCTACTTAAAAGACTAATAATTTGTTATACACAATTGAACAATGACTTGTGCTTATAAGTATTTGGTCCAAATAGCAACATATTTCGATATAGCTGCTATGGGGCATAGGGTATGCATTTTTCACCGGATTTTGACGAAAGGTGATTTACATATATACCCGAGGTGGTGGGTATCCAAAGTTCGGCCCAGCCGAATTTAACGCCATTTTACTTGTTTCTACACACAGATTAATTCTTAAACGGTCTAATTGGACCATATTTGGATATAGGTGCCATATAGACCGTAGAGGCCATCGAAGCAAGGAGAACGACTAGTTTCGAAAACTGGCGACTGGTTTCGAAAACTGGCAAGAACGAGAAAAAATTTCAGCGATGGTTATCCCCTCCTAATGCTGACGACATTTGTGAGGTACTATGCTATGTTAAAACTTCTCCCCACTTCTCGCACTGCTGCACGCCATTCGGACTCGACTATAAAAAGGAGGTTCCTTATAATTGAGCTTAAGGTAAGCATGTCCGCCTAAGACGTGAACGACTGGTTTCGAAAACTGGCGAGAACAACAGAAAAAATTTCAGCAGTGGTTATCCCCTCCTAATGCTGACGACATTTGTGAGGTACTATGCTATGTTAAATCTTCTCCCCACTTCTCACACTGCTGCACGCTACTCGGACTCGACTATAAAAAGGAGGTTCCTTATCATTGAGCTTAATTATGAATCAGACAGCACTCATCGATATGTGAGAAGTTTGTCCATTTTCTTAAATGGAATGTTCATGCGCAAATTTGCCGACCAGTATGCCGTTTTAGGGTCTTAAACCCATAAAAGTGTCATTTACTACGTGATTTCGTTTAAATTTCGAACAGCGAATTGTTGTAAACCTCCCGTCATCCGACGCAAATACAATCCAAATTGGACCATATTTGGACATATATGTCATATATACTGATCTGCTGATATACTGCCCATAAAAAAAAGCATTTATTATCCGATATCTCTGGTATTTGAAACAGGGAGATTTTTTAAGACTCCCGACATCCAATCGATATATGACCCCAATCGGACTTTATTTGTATATAGCTGTTATGTACACTGATTTGCCGATTTAGAGTTTCTAGTTTATAAAAGCCGCAACTATTACTTGAGATCGCTGAAAATTGAGACAGTGAGATGTTTTAAGCCTCCCTCCATCCGACCCGAATATAGTCTACATCGGGCCATATTTAGATATATAGCGGCCAAAGACACCGATGTGCCGACAAAGGGACTAAAGCCCATGAAAGACGCATTAAGTATCCAATTTTAATCAGTGAGTTGTATTAACACTCCCAAAATCCGACCCAAATATGGTCCATATCGTATTATATTTAGATATAGCTGCATTTACACCGATCTACCGATTTAGGGTCTTAATCCCATAAAAACTAATTTATTGCCCGATTTCGCTGAACCTGAGACTTGTATAGGAATTCTCGAGACCAGAATCAAATATCCCAGACCAGACAAGCCCATATTTGGATATGACTAAGGAAATGATAAAGCACAGCCGAACTTAAATTGTTTTCCTTTCTTTCATTCTTGGACCTAAAATACTCAACTGAATTCTTACAAAGCACTACATCCAATTTTAGACGCGTTGTCAGCACGATAATCTATGGCCATAATATTCGAATTGTAGTCAATCGGATCATAACTGCGCCTTACACAGTCTAGACTAAATTTTGTTTGAGAACTTTGAAGACCCACCATTTAGCCCCACTCTTAAATTTTGTAAATGTGGAAGACTTTTTTTCCACAAAATTTTGTTTTCCAACCCGCTGTTCCACTTTGAAACAATTTTATATAAAATTGATTAAAGCGTATGTTCAATAAACTTTAGCCCAACTGACAAAATCGTATTTAAAAAAGGCTTGGAGAATATAAAGAAAAATAATATTTTATTTATATAATTTGTTTCCTTTTTTCTAAAATCATCCTACTTATTATGGGTTACAAATGCCTGTATAGGCGTTTTCTGTCATGTTAAATATAGAAATTATGCTAATATGCCCACACAAGCCAACCAAGTAATAAATGTCAATAATGCTTTTAAGCTCCTTTAGGAATTCTAAAAAGGGTGAGGTTCACCAACCCCATGACAAGTAACATGCAAACTCCCCTTTAACACTCTTCTTCTCCGTTGTCTGCTGTTGACATTTGTAAGCTTCCGCTTGTATTCCGTTGAGCGTTTGACACATGTTTCAGGAGAGAAGCGAATGTCAGTAATTTATAAATTTCAATTAGACCAGCTACAGAAGAGTGGCTGCCATTCCCTAAAGTGCTTGGGCACACATCGCCAGGAAAAAAAGTATTCATGATATTACCCACCATTATCATAGGCGTTAGTGGATGCCGAACCACTATGTTTTGTGTACATTCATCTTCACAGATGATGACCGCCATCATCGTAGTTGGCTAAATTGCCTTCAGGGTTCAATGTGGCGGGGCGAGTGGAGGTGAGTGAAAGCTTATAATAATTTGCGTTGTCATTATGAATGGCCGACAAGTTTTATTTAAGCACATCCGTTTGGGGGACGCTTTGGACAAGTTTGTGTTGCACAGCAGATAATGATGAGAATGCTCCGCCGTGGTAGATGTCAATGCTGCTGGTGTTGGCTTTAATGATGATGGAGAACATGGGCGTGATAGTTAAAACTTTTAGTTTTTGTTGTTAAATTTGAGCAAACACAGACACATGCACACCGTTATAAATTCCTACACTCATACACTTGAACTATACTCACTCGCCCAGATGACAATGACATTTATAATGAGCTGACAACAACGGTACATGCTCGGTGACATAAATGAACTGACAGGGCTGAAGCACAGTGTTTTAGGGTAGTATGAACATTTAGCTCATAAATTTATTTTACCATTTTCTCATTCCTCAAAGTTGTCATGTGTGAGATTTCTTCAGAAGAGTGTAAAAGATTGCAACTCCAAGATTGCGATTGCATTAAGCATTATGACACAAATCTCTTCTGAAAGATCGTTCATATGTCCAGCACCATTGGAGTAGACCAATTCAGCACCCGACTATATCATGAAGCCATACGTAAAGAAAAAGGTCTCATCGATCCCAAAAGACAGCATTTGACGCCCAATATTCCCTCTTGATAATGCGAATTCTAAATTTCCATACATGAACTGATTTCAGATCTTGGTAGTCTGAGACTACAATACATCAGCACTTTGTATACCCACCACCATAGGATAGGAGTTCTATTCTTTAAGTCATTCCGTTTGCAACACATCGAAATATCCACTTCCAACACTACAAGGTACTTTTATTCCTGATCGTAGTAAAATTCTAAGACGATTAAACAATATCCTTGTGTCTGTCCGTCCGTCTGTTGTAATTACGCTACAGCCTTCAAAAATTTATATATTGAAATTTTGGCACAGATTCCTATTTTTATTACACGCAGTTAATGTTCTTGAACGGACCAAACCCGACCATATTTGGATATATGTATCCGCCATATAGACTGCTGATTTCGATGAAATTAAAAACAATGCGTTGTTTTAAGCCTGCCGTCATATGACCCGATAAAATCCTCTTTTTAAGCGGATTTCCCTGAAATTTGAAACAGTGAGCAGTTATAAGCCTCCCCTCTGCCGTCCAGAATATGGTCCAGATCCCACCATATTTAGATATAGCGGTCATATAGACCGATCATTCATCTTAGGATCTTAATCCCATACAAAGCGGATTTATTGCCCGATTTCGCTGAAACTGTGACCTGTATAAGGGTTCTGTTGTCAGGTGCCGACTCCAATATGAATAACTACACATATGGTAGTGGTGTTTAGTTCGACACAGCCAAAATTTAGTGGTTGGATACTTCTACACAAGTTTGCATTTGGGCATTGCCCCAAAATAAGGTGACTTTATACCAATACTGTGGTACGTGTATTACAAAATATTAACACCAAAATGAGACCATATAGACTAATGGTCAAAATTGAAAACAATTCTGAATAATCTGTTCAGTTTAAGGATGGGGTATACTAATCTAGTCATTATGTTTGTAACATCTCCAAATATTAATCAGTAATCCCATAAAGTTCATAAATTCTCGATTGTCCTGACATTCTAAATCGATCTAGTCGAGCCGCGCCAAGTAACATTAACTGTTATGGCTCACATATATATCGATCTGCCGATTTGAGATTTTGAGTCCTTGGAGCTTCAATTGTTGTCCGATTTGTCTGAAATTTTGCACGTAGTGTTCTGTTATGACTAGAGGCTACCGTAGCGCAGAGGCTAGCATGTCCGCCTATGACGCTGAACGCCTGGGTTCGAATCCTGGTGAGACAGTCAGTAAAAATTTTCAGCTGTGGTTTTCCCCTCCTAATGGTGGCAACATTTGTGAGGTATTATGCCATGTAAAACTTCTCTCTCGAAAGAGGTGTCGCACTGCGGCACACCGTTCGGACTCGGCTATAAAAAGGAGGCCCCTTATCATTGAGCTTAAACTTGAATCGCACTCATTGATATGTGTGAAATTTGCCTCTGTTCCTTAGTGGAATGTTCATGTCCAAAATTTGCATTTTTTGTTCGGTTATGACTTGTGCAAATTTTATTAGAATCCATGGTGAAGGGTTCCCAAGATTCGATTCGGCCAACCATATTTTCATCTCGAAATAAATCTTAAGTCTCAAAGTCAAAAGAATTGTATATCGCTATTAATCTGATAATTACATCCAACACTCAACAAAACTTGGCCTCTTGAATAATTCCTCAAAATAATTGCTGACAACAGCTGAACTAAGTGTGAATGTATTCCCATTAATTTTCGCTATCTTAAATGGTCTCCTGGGGTACATTCCTCTATTCACTCCCCTCATTGTAGAAACTCCAACGCAGTGGATCATCAACAACCACAACAATCAACAACTTCAGACAATGGTGCTCTTAAAGTGAAAAATGCTTTAATCTCCTGACCTATGTGACTACCATTGAAAGGTGGTGGGGAAAACCTTACATTTCTGTAAAACTCTATGGGGTCTTGCTATCACACATTTTTATCCTTAAAATCACGCAAGCCATACGCCCTGTCACTTTAATTATGACAAATGCCAGGATTTTTGCTCACTTTTGCCTCTGGCCATTATCCCTCTGAATGGGGTGGGGTAGCAACCTTTGGGATACACTCGAACACAGTTGTTTTATGCTCATGCCAAAATGGACAAAGTGAAGAAGCGCCAGCAATGGGCAAGGTATTCGTTTGCAGGAAAGGTTAGACAAGATTTTTTATGTTATGGCTACAAAGAGTTTAATCTTCTCAAGTGTTTTTTGTTTGACCTTGTAATGTTTGTAACAACAACAAAATATGAGATTCAAACAACTTAAAGCGCGTTAAGTTTGGCCAGGCCTGCACCATGGATCGAAATGACTTTTTACAAATATCTAAGAGCTATATCAAGTAATAGACCGATATGGACCGTACTTTTCTATGACTTCTAACAGCCATGACAGCTGTTAAAAGTCAAAGAAAAGTACCACCCACAACATTTCAGACAAATCCATTTGTGGCGCTTCAGATCGTTTATAGGGCAGCTACATCAGGTTATCAACCGATTTAGAGCACTTGACACAGTTATTAACTTGACACAGTTATTGAAAGCTAAAACAAAACGCTAAGTGGAAAAATTTAACAAAATTGGGATAAGAATTGCGCTCTGCAAATTAGCCCATAAACATTCCTAAAGAATACCGGGATACTTCTCTCATATCATTGAGTACAGTCCAATTAAAGTTTATGCTCAATGTTTTTACATGGCAGGCGTAAGGCGTCATAGGCGGTTATGCTAACTTCTGCGCCACGGTGGCCTTAGGGACCTTGAAGGGTAAAAAATTTTATATTTTTAAATATGTTTTTAGTAAAACTCAAAAACGGTTGAACCGATTTTCATGAAATTTTCACAGATGGTAGAGTTTGGCCCATATACCTCCCCTTTACCCCAATTTTCAAAAACGCCAGATCTCGGAGATTGGTGTGCCGATTTAAGCGAAATTTGGTTTGCACACTTATGGTAATAACCGTGAGGAACGACATACCCCAAAACCACCCAAACGGACATGTTTACCGATTGGGACAATATAGACACCAAATGAGAGGAATTTAAGTGTAGAGTACGAACTTGATATAACAATCTGACCCAAGCGTTGGGGGACCTCCCACACACAAAAACCACCCAAATATTATGTGTTTAGCAATTGGCTCAATATGGGTATCATATGTAAGATATTTGGAAGTAGACTACGAAACTTTATAAGAAATCGGCGTCAAATTTCCCCACCCTAAAAACCACCCCTAAACGGACATATAAGCCGATCGGGACAATGTGGGTTTAAACGATAGGTATTTCAGAGTAGAATACGAAACTAATATAAAAATTTGGGTCCTATTCCCAAGCAGATCGACCTAACCCAAAATTATACCCCAAATGGACTTATATACACCGAACGAGACAATATGAAACTCAAACGAAAGGTATTTAGGAGTACAATACGAAACTTATATAAAAATCTGGGTCAACCAACATAGGGTCAAATCAATAGCTATGAAATTTGAAGATATTTCGAATTTTTACTACTTAAAGTTGCAAAAAAGGCGGGGCTCCTCTGTTTCCACTCCCCTTGATGGATTCTTTGTAGATAACATTACAAAAACAGTTGCCCAGTTGGAAAATTTATTCGTAAATTATTTGTAAACTTTATTTCGACATTGTAGTCGCGTTAGTATGTATGTGTGTACTACGATGTGTGATGTCCGTTAATAATGTAAAAGGTTTAGCATTTTGCCTGCCTTCCCTTCCGGCCACACAGATGGATACGAATTTTGTTGCAAACAAGTTTGAAAAAAAATCCAAAACCACTTCATTCACTGCTGACAGAATATGCTCAGAAATGTAAGAGTAGAGGTGTTTTATTTGAAATTAAAATACTTTTTTCTAAAAATACAAATAGAAAGTTAAGAAAAACGAACACAAAATGTCCACACAAACTTCAGTCAAATCTTTTCAAAAGCCAAAATTCAAACACAACTTTATTTAAAGACAAAATTTTCCCCAAAATATTTAATTTCAATAAAATTTTCCCTAAAAACAAAATTTAAAGAAATTTCCACTTAAAGTTGGGCTATGTTAAGAAAAATGTCACTAAAAACAACATTAAAAATTTCTATCTGAAAGCTGAAAGCCAGAGTGGCTAATAAGCTAAGCTTTTAGATACCCACCACATCGAGTATCTATAAAAACAACATTTCATAGAATTTCGGTGAATTATGCCCTATTTATAAACTCGTAGTAGCTAAAGCGAAATATTATCTGTTATGCCCGGCACGGGATCACATGAGCAGCACAAGAGTTGGAATTCTCTGTACCGATTTGTGTGGTGTTCATAATCGTAACGAGATGTTCAGCTGAGAACTATCGGGCGCTTCCATAGGTTGCGGATAGTGGAATGCTTCATATACGAAGTACCTGCAACTGCAGTCGCGATATCAAGTGCAGAGTCTTAGTGAGTGGCCGGCCGGCACCGACTCATGTTTAAATACCGAATGCCTATGATACTCGATATGAAAGCCGAGTTATTGATGCCTTCAAGTAACCAATGGCTATGACGTTCCCGCGGCGATCGGTCCGATGGACCGGAATGAGTTTGCTCACATATGTAGCTTGACGCGGATCGCCTCCTCCACATACAAATGTGGTTACATCAACATGATCTGTTTTAAACCAAATTCGCCAAAATGTATGTTCTAATTTCCAGTGAAATTGGGAAATTTCAGCCAAATTAGTTTAGATTGGTCTATATGAGGACCATATCAAAAAATAGTCCGGTATAGCAAACCATATGAGAGAAGTATCCCCTGTTCCTCAATGGAATGTTCATGGGATATTTTGTATTTTGTAGTAAGACCTGAAGTGTTAGCCAGAACACGAGCAAATTTTAAAGACACTATGTAGTCCAGACGCCTCTTCGCAGGTCCCTAAAGTTTGACACCTCGGAATTTCGAAAACTTGTTCGGGATGCCAAATCTTCATTTTTGGTCTGATTTCCAAATTCTTTTGCTGGATAGTGCTCAAAAATCGCTACAAAAAAGTGCGCTTGAATTGAATTTTTTTTTTTGGGAATTGTGGTCGAGATAGGCTTTGTATTTTGAGATTTACGAAGGCATTTGTGGTTTCAATTTCATTTTGATTAATGATTTGGATTGGTAATAAAATTTTCAACGACTTTGTCGCAAAGAGTACCCAAATCCGATTATACACTTAAAAGCCATATAGGTGGGAAATCAAAAAATGTAAAAAATAGATTCTTTAATTTTTTGGTCAAAAAAGTATTGTCATTGTTTTGTCTCTATTTAAAGACGTAGTTTTAAAAGCTTAACTTGTTGGATTTTATTCTGTAAAGATAACATATTGAAGATCTGACTTATGTAAAATTTGAACAACAAATTTCAAATATGCACTGAAAATTGGCAATTGTTTATCAACAAATTTACAAATTACTCTGAGTTCTCAAAACTCATAGCCCGGACCTTCCATTTGGATTGATATTTTTTTTTCATGCGTCCCCTAAACATTTGCAAAACATTTTTTGCACTAAACAATATTTGTAAGAAAATTTTCGGATCATTGAGCTCGTCTCGAAAAAGAATCAAACAAAAATTGAAAATTTTATGATCTTCGCCGTAACAGGCATAAAATTTGAAAATGAAAAAAATTCGGCAGAGTCCGGCCGGGAATCAAACCTGTACCCACGGAGCAAAAGCAAGACCCAATACAATACAACTCCCAATAGATGCACAGAATCATGTGTAAATTATGCAAACAAAAATCTGCCATTGCACAAAAACACATGAATTGGGAAAAGTACAGCTAATAGACAAGGTTGTCGAGCGTGGTTAATATGGTATTTGTATCATAGAGGCGTTTGAAATAAATTCGGTACAAGTACAACATACCAACCTTCTGCCGTTGAAGCCTTGCCACATTGGAAATAAATTCGGTACAAGTACAACATACCAACCTACGGCCGTTGACGCCTTGACACCTAATATGGCTGATGAGTAATTCTAGACCAAATTACAAAACGCATCACATAGTGGTTGGTGTATGTTACGATCTCTGGCTTTCCTTTTCCATTTACATCGTCTCGAAAGAGAAACAAACAATGATTTGTAGCCTCAATAGCTATCTTACTAAAAAATTTGCCGATTTTAAAATAATCGCAGAAGCACTTTCAGATTCGATTCGATTTCGATGTCCATTTGTGAGTCCATGTATTGTTGTAATCAAGGTACAGGACGCATTTGTTGTACAATCATCACGAAATGTTGCATATGCCTCTCTTTTGGCTCAAGGACGAACGCTATAGATTTTGGTAAAAATCGGTTCAGATTTAGTTATTAGATATATATATATATATAGATATAGCGCCCGTATAAATGTATAGCCCGATATGCATTTTAATGGCCGTAGTAAGTAATCATGGATGGTTTTGTTAGCGATCCTAACATACTGATCTTAACATATCTGCAAAATTTCATCAAAATCTGTTCACATATAGATATAGCTCCCATGTATAGGTATCGCGAGATTTGGACTTAAATGGCCGTAGTAACAAACATTTTCAGCAGATCTGCACAAAATATGTCACGGATTGTTTTATTACTGATCTTAACCTATATGCGAGATTTCATTTGAATGAGGCTTCCATATATAGTTATTGCCAGATTTGCACTTATGTGGCCGTATAACAACAATTTTCAAACGGTCGGTTCAGATTTAGATATAGTTCTCAATATACATATATCTATTTCCCGAATTTATACCCTATTTATGGTAGGGTAGGCGTAGGGTATATTGTCGGCTCCGCCAGACTTTGGCCTTTCCTTACTGGTTTCTATTTCATATAGAAAAATAATAGTAAAGAAGCAAAAAAATTTAATTAGGTCCTTTTTAAAATAAAGTACCGGTATTCATAGTATAAATGCAAGGTTTGGATAGGTAATAGTGGCAGTCCTTATTTAGGCAAATTTTAAACCCACCAGTACAAGCAAACCATAGCCATTAGTGGCAATCAAATGCACGACCACCTCGCAGGTAAGCGGAGTTCTTAGCCAATTTACCCACCGGGGCTCTTAAAAGAATACAAAAAGTCGATATATTCCTTACTTCAAAAAAAAAAAAAAACACTCCCATTATCTGTTGCCCATAGACTCCTTTATTCTACATTGTCGTCGCAATGCAGATATGGTCGCTGAGCCCCCACTAAAAATAACATTTGGAACGTGCATCGGGTTAAACTCATGCTCAGTCCTCATATTGGCATGTGTGAGTGAACCCCAGTATCCTCTTGAATTAAATTTTAAATTAAGCTTCTCCATGTGTGCGTACGAGTGTCTTTTTGGTCTTTTCCTTCCTGTCTTTTTATGAAAAATTTAAAAACATGTCGGAAAAAAGGTACAGAAACATAAAAATAGATACACTCACACACACACACACAAAGTATAGACAGACTCCATATTTTAAGAGTCTGGAAAAGTGGCTAAAAATAGTAAAATAAAATCTCAAACAAATGTTGAAATGTTGTCTGCGGCCTACATCATAGTTATGTTAGCGACACATTGCCATGGACACAATCTAATCTTAATGGAGAGGATTTGGATGTAACTAAATTGTGTCTTTTTATTAAATGTAGGAAGCATTAAAGTTGAAAAAATATTAATAAAACATTTTAGAGATGTTTAAGGGTGACATATACACTGGAAAAAATTTAATTTAATATAACTTGCACCTTCCTTTTCATCAGATGGCAGTTTCTTTTTTTTGCGATTTCCATTATTTACTCTACATGCTTACATTTTTATTTATCTTTTTCGTAATCGGAATGTATTTCCAAATTACTTCCGCATTGTCTTGATGAATATATATCCGTTGAAGGATTTTGGGTGTACAAATTGTTGACAGGCTAATTCGGTCTGGTGTTTGTGTCGTGGGTTGGAACAGGCCAACGTCACTTGTCTACACTTTTATGTCCAATTCGTTATATAAAGTCATATCAAATCTATGTCTAAAATTATAACGATTGCTCTACACGGTCGTATATCCATTGGTAAGTTTTAGGGGTTAGAGATTGGGCAGCCTCCTTACACACTTATCTTCAAATTTTAATATCATTTACTTTATGTGGACCATTTATTTTTTCCTTGGAATATTTATTTTCGACAATGAAAGAGCTTTTAATGAAATACCATGCTACAAAACTAGTCTATCGCTAGACAAACAGTTTAACAATATAAGTGCCTTTATCTGAATCCCATATGATCTTTATTGGTCTACGAATATAAGTTTGAATGTAAGGTGTACTCCATTCTTAAAATACTTTATTTCAGCCCGATATTCTCATGATATCTGATTTAGGGGTGTTTTCGGGGGTGAGGTGGTCCCCCAGACACTTGGCCCTGAAAAATGTTAGCATAGTGCTCTTCTCTCAAATACCATTTATCTAAACCCCATATTGCTATTGGCTTAAGAGGAGTTTACAGGATGAGGCGTCCCACAAACACATGGTTCCAAAATTGGTCATCAAACCCCAGAAACCTTGTCCCAAATTTGGATATCATATTCGTATTTTACTCGCACATACCATTTGAGTCCCATATTGCCATGGTCTGTAAATATGTCCGATTTAGGGGCGTTTTGGGGGTTGGGGTGGTCCCCCAAACACTTGGTCCGACAATTGGATATCAGATACGTTTTCTAATCTTAAATACCTATCATTTGAGTCCCATATTGCCGTGATTGGTGTATTTATATATTTGGTAGGTTTTGGAGTGGGACTATGAAAATTTCAAGAAGATTGGTCTACTAACTTTACCTTAAACATGGTGGATGTTGTCTTCTTGATTCCGGGATATTGATCTCAGACCTTGCATTATTCATAGCCGATCATCGAATGTCCGTCCGTCCGGCAAATGGGAAAATTCTCACTCGATTTGCCTGAAATTAAGCTTAAAAGTTTTGTTCTTAATATGAAAACGATAAGTTAGTTTCAAAACAAAAAATACCCTATAATTGATGGTGGGTGAATTGTTGTTGTCATTGGCTGGCGATGGTTGTCTCAATGACGTTACATATAGCAACCCCATAAGGTTGGTGTGGAGTTGAGAATTGGAATTGTTTAAGAAGATTTTGCTCAAAACACTGAATCGCATGTGAGTGGTGCTTAATTTATTCGAGAGCGTCGATTTCACATCAGCCCTAATGCTAAAAGTCTAAGCTTAAATAGAACAATTAACATGCCATGAAACTGTGGGCCAGTTGGACGGGCGGATATGGTACACAAGACACTTATCAGCCCAGAAACGTGACTGCCAATAGCATGATATCTATGTCCGATTGCCTGATAGCTGCCAATTTCTTTTCTTCAATTTTAACAACAACAAAAATTATGCTTCCCAACACGCATTCTCGTGCTCATTTATAGTCGACTAAAGCAGAAGGATTTTTTATAAAGTTGTACTATCATAAAGATTTCCAGGAAGATTCCCTCAATGAATTTAAAGAGAAAATTTTGTCAAAATGCTGATTAAAGACTAACGACAAGGACAATTTAATGACTGCACAAAGCCTTTTATTCTTTCCCCTTAGTCAGGTTCATTGAAAACAAAATGCCACAAACTTTCGTAAAAATGTGATTAAATTCTCCCATGCGATGCTGCATTGTAAAGAAAAATGTACTACCTGCACAAATATGTGAGTCGTCACCTTTCTCTTCATTTAGTTTCGTCTTCGAAATTCATTGAGGCGTACCACACTCGATTTCTTTCATTTGGTCCTTTGACACAAAGGACTTGAGCAAAACCAACAGACAATTCATTTGATGTATGCCACAGCAAAATTTCCACATAATTTGTCACAAAATTTCTGAAATTTCAAATGCTGGGATAAAAACACACAGAAATTTTAGCACATGTCTACAAAGGAGGTGACTGAGTGAGTGCATGTGTGTGTGTGTGTATTGTAAGTTCAATTCAAATATTACCAGCTTTAAATGACTTGAAACAATACGAGAGCAAAAAATAAATGGTCTGAAGAGATTTGGATGCAACGAACCACATCAATAGCAGGAACTTAAACATCCTGTCTCATGCAATGCCAGAAACCCTTGAATATAGGTTTATGTGTAATTAATTGGGACTAGTTCATTGTAGATATTAATTGCAAGAATAAAAAGAGCATGCCGTTTTTCCACGCGAGGAGAACGGATGCAAAAAACAAAATAGTCAATATGAAAATTGAAGGAATAATTAATACATCATACATCACAGACCTTTGGAGTCTTCCTTAGTTGTTTTCTTTCTTTCTTTGTCATTATCTCGGCCTACACACATAAAGTTCGTCTCCTTTAGAAAGCAAATAGAAAAGGAATGTTGGGGGAGGGGATCTAGCGGTGGCATGATTGAACAAGGTAGAAAACACTCCTATGGTTGAGTGGTTGAGTACTTTCGATTTCATTAGAAAATTTCCTGGTGGTTTTGCTTGCCAGCTGCCAGTCACAGGTGGCGGTAGCATTAAATGGTATATTTATCATCATTTGTTTATGTAAAACAATTTCCCTATTACTTTGGCAAGCTGTTATTTCTGTTAAAGATAAGACAATGCATTCAAACACACGCAAAGTTTGCCTACCTGTAGCAACCACAATGAAGTCTTTATAGATGAGGCATAATAGAAAAGGCAAGACAGAGAGAGCGAGCGAGTGCGTAATTCATTCTCTGAAAAGTTTTCCGCAAACCTTATTTGTGTAATTGAGGTACTCACATATAAACGACTTATTCCGCAACACAGAAGCCTTAAATGTTTATTATTTATGGTAAAGGGAGAGATTTAAAATATTGTTTGCTCTGTTAAAACTTTTTTAACAGTTTAAAACTTCCTAAGTAAAAAGGCTTGAAGTTCAGTTGAGGGAAAAATAATATACCACAAATGTGATTTTTTTTTCTATTCTTTTTTCTTTGTAGGCTACAACCAAAAACGTTAAATTGCAGGGTATATATGTTTAATTTTTCAAAGGGAAAACGCTGAAGATGTTGCATAATACGAAAATAATATAATAGAACAAGTAAGGAAAGGTAAAAGGTGGGCAGTGCCGCCTATATAATACCCTACACCTACCCTATCAGTGGAAATTGGTTGCAATATCTAATTCTCAACAGAAGTTGATAGAATTCAGCGGAGGTTTTCAAATCTACACATATAAAAATGAATTTGTGTTTGTTTGTTTGTTTGTGTGTTCCTTATAGACTCAGAAACGGCTGAACCGATTTTCTTGAAATTTTCACAGATGGTGCAGAATGACCCCGTGGTGAAAAAAGGGTACTACATTTTTGATATCTGAAGGGGGGGCGGACCCTCCCCCTTACCCTAATTTTCAGAAACGCAAGATCTCGAAGAAGGGTGGTGCGATTTAAGCGAAATTTTGTGTGCTCTCATATAGTACCCTAAATATATAAATTTGGTATCCAAATTTCGGATGGGGTACCTAGGGGGGCTGTCCCACCCTAAAACCCAACAAACATATATTTAGACCAATTACGACAATATGGGACCCAAATGAAAGGTATTTAGGATAAGAAAACGTATCTGATTTTCAATTGTCGGACCAAGTGTTAGGGGGACCACCCAAACCCCAAAGCACCCCTAAATCGGACATATTTACCGACCATGGCAATATGTGACTCAAATGAAAGGTATTTGCGAATCTGATATCCAAATGTGGGACCACGTTTCTGGAGATCCACCCCTTTCACAAAACACCCTCCAAACTGCACTTATTTACTGACCATGCGAATATGGGGCTGTAATAAAAGGTATTTGAATGTAGAATACGAATCTGATATTCAATTGTCGGACCAAGTGTTTGGGGCCGCCTTTCACCAAAAACATCCCCCCAAGGGGACAAATTTACGACCATAGCAATATGGGGCTCAAATGAAAGGTCTTTGGGAGTAATGCACGAATTTGATATCAATATTCGGGAAAAGTGTCTCTGGGGCCACCCCACCCCCACAACACCACCCAAATAGTAAGTATTTTCTGACTATTGCAATATGAAGCTCAAATAAAAGGGGTTTTAAAGTGGAACACGAATCCGATATATATTTTCAAGACCAACCCACTGAGTGGCCGCCCATCCCCCAAGCCGGTCATATTTTCCGACTATAGAAATATGGGGCTCAAATTAAAGGTATGTGGGAGTAGACTACGTATCTGATATCAACATTAGCGGCCAACTGTCTAGGGGACGTCCCACCACCATAACAACCCCCAAATAGGAGTATTTGCTCACCAAGACAATTTGGGTTTTAAAGCAAGTGGAACAAAAATATTTATAGTTTTAGGGCCAATACCCCAAACCGAACATATTTGCTGACTTTTGCAATAAGGAGTTTAAATGAGATTAGAAAAGGAAACGGGTTTAAATATATAGATACATGAGAATAGAGCACGTTGCTGATATATGTTAAGGGCTTAGAATTTGGGGGACCACCCCAATCCCTAAAACACCCCTAAATCGGACATATTTACCGACCATGTCAATGTGGAGCTTAAATGAAAGTTATTGGGGGGTAAAGCAAGAATTGATACCCATTTACGGGACGAATTTTCTGGAGGTCTACCCCTTTCCCAAAATACCCCACAAACAGCAATTTTTTACTGGCCATTGCAATATGGGGCTCAAATGAAGGTATTTGGGAGTAGAATACGAATTCAATATGCAAATTTAGGGCCACGTATTTAAGGCATCCCCCCTTTCCGAAAACACCCCCAAAATGAAAAAAATTTTCGACCATGCCAATATGTGGCTATTAGAAAACGAATTTGATAACCTATTTGGGGGTCATGTGTGTGGGGGACGCCTCATCCTGTAAACTCCTCTTAAGCCAATGGCAATATGGGGTTTAGATAAATGGTATTTGAGAGAAAAGCACTATGCTGATATTTTTTCAGGGCCAAGTATCTGGGGGACCACCTCTCCCCCGGAAACACCACTAAATCAGATATCATGAGAATATCGGGCTGAAATAAAGTATTTTATGAATGTACACCTTACATCCAAACTGAAATTCGTAGATCTTTAATTGTCGAATATAAATATTCCAAGGAAACTTTGGTTCCATATAAAGTAAAAGAAGGCGCAGCGGAGCGGGACCGGGTCAGCTAGTTTTATATACAAATTAACATGGATAGGCGGACATGGCTATATCGAATCGTTCATTAATATCAATATATCGATCTGTACACTTGTCAATGGGCCTTCTTTCTTCCTTCTGGGTGTTACAAACAAATGCACTAAATGATAATGCCCTGCATCATAAAATTGGTGTAAGGTATAAAAGTAAATGTTTGCCCAATTTTGCAAAAGCCAATAAAATCATTCTGTAGTGGCATAAACTTTTCAAGGTATTGCTTTAATACCATTTGCCTGTCGATTCAATAAAACATTAAAAACAAAACTTCTTTTAGCATCAAACATTCGTTGCATTCACGTTGATATACCCTGGAGCATGCCTTTTGTTGCCTTCACAAAGTTGTTGCCTTACAAAATACAAAGTACAAGTCGTCCTTGATTCCTGTAACATGCAATATAAGTGTGTGTGAGTAGGTGGTGGCTGTCATTTCTTCAAAGCGCTGACAACTTCAGTATGGGTAAGCGAATGTTAACGGGAATATGTGAAATGCCAAATTATTACGGGAATGCATTAATTATGCAATACTGTGCTCAGGACTTCATCCCTACTACAACTACAAACATATAGGAGAGTAACACAAGGCACATAGGTAAACAATCGAACACATACACGTACAGCTAAGAACAGATCTTTCACAATACGATACGGTATAATTTATGACAGCATTAATAAACATCAGTAGGGATTTTGGGCGAAAAGGGAAAGTAATAAAAATACCTTTCAACCCAGCAGTCGACATATGTACGTACAGGCAACAAGCAGACAGGCACATCCATAAAATGGAAATATAGGATTTCATTTATGCTCATTTACCAACAAGGGACTCAAAACATCTCATAAACTCAGTTCGAATGCCAAGCTCAAGTTGAGTTGTATTTTACCCAAGATACTTGCAAAGTATTTTCAAACATTGTTTAATACACCATTTATACACCTTTAAATTTTATGGAAATTAAAAAAAAAAAAAATAGCGCAAAATAAAACACTCTTTTATCCAAAAGTGATAACCGTTAATGGAAGAGCATTTACCATTCTTCCACAGTTTGTGTCGTTACGTTTGCAACGATATCCCGCATGACTCAATGCGAACTGGGGATATAAAACTGCAGTGGCATTAGACAAAATCCCTGACAATGCATCAAATTGCAGAAAGGGTTATAATGGAAGACTACATGGGATTTCAAAAAGTGTTGGTTCTCTCATAAGCTGCCTTTTGAGAGTATTATGAAAAAGTTCTCAACAAATAGGTATCACTCAGGTATCAGCGGCAAGCCGTTTGAACTCGCTTACAAAAAAGAGGTTACTTTATAAGAAAAACTTGAATCGAACATATTAACCCTGAAATGATCCAGTGTTTAGGTAAATTTTTCAAAAATGCCAAACTGGTTAACACCTAGTCGAAATATTTTGCAAGAATGTTCTTCATTAAATATTACGATTTTGGAATATAAAATCCAGAAATATTTTAAAACCTATTTCTGACATAAAGGTACAATACCCTTGCACCAGTTTTTTTGTCTTTTACCCAAATTTTTAATTCATTTTAGGAGAATGGTAAGTAAAAATGAGAAGTAAAAAGGTGTTAAGCTCGGCCGAGTCGAGTCTTATGTACCCTCCACCATGGATCGCATTAGACACATTGTTTGAATGACTTTTTCAAATATATAGAAAATAAATCTAAAGATACAGATAAACTGTACTTGTCGTGACTATTAGAAGTCATAAACAAATAACACAATTAAAATTTCAGCCAAATAAGTGCGTATCATAGCTCAAACATGTAGAAAGGCGTTAAGTTCGGCCGGGCCCAACTTTGGATACCCACCACCTCGGGTATATATGTAAACCACCTTTCATCAATACCTGATGAAAATTGCATACCTTATGCCCCATTGCAGTTATATCGAAATATGTTCCGATTTGGACCAATTACTAATATGTACAAGTCATTGTTCAATTGTGTATAACAAAATATTGGCCTTTTTAGTAGCTATATCTAAAAATAAACTGATCTGAACCATATACAACATGGATGTCGAAAAGTCTAACATAAGTCAATGTGTCAAATTTCAGTTAAATCGGATTATAAATGTGCGTTTTTTTGGGGCCAAGACTATAAATCAAAATATCGATCTATATGGCAGCTATATGCAAATCTTTATCGATATAGACCAAATTGCAGAAGTATGTGGTGGGGCTTAACTTAACTCTCTGTCCCAAATTTCGGCAACGTCGGACAATAAATGCGCCTCGAGATATCGGTCTATATGGCAGCTATATCCAAATCTGGACCGATCTGAGTGAAATTGAAGAAGGATGTCGAATGGCCTAATACAACTCACTATCCCAAATTGTCCCAAAACCGAGAGATCGGTCTATATGGCAGCTATATCCAAATCTGAACCGATCTGTGCCATATAGCAGAAGTATATCAAGGGCTTAACTTTACTCACTGTCCATCGAACAGTGGCGACATCGGACAATAAATGCGCCTTTTATGGACCCAAAACCTTAAATCGAGGGATCGATTCGCAGCTATATCCAAATCTAATCCGATCAGGGCTATATTGAAGAAATATGTCGAAGGGCCCAAATTTCAGCAAAATCGGATAATAAATGTGGCTTTTATGGGCCTAACACCCTAAATCGGAGGATCGGTCTATATGGCAGCTATATCCAAATCTGGACCGATCTGGGCCAAATTGACGAAGGATATCGAAGGGCCTCACACAACTCACTGTCCCAAATTTAAGCAAAATCGGATAATGAATGTGGCTTTTATGGGCCTAAGACCCTAAATTGAAAAATCGGTCTATATGGCAGCTATAACCAAAGCTGGACCGATCTGGGCGAAATTAACGACCGATGTCGAAGGGCCTAACACAACTCACTGTACCAAATTTCAGCAAAATCGGATAATAAATGTGGCATTTATAGGCCTAAGACCCCAAATCGGAGCATCGGTCTATATGGCAGCTATATCCAAATCTGGACCGATCTGAGCCAAATTGACGAGGGCTATCGAGGGGTTTATCCAAATCTGGACCGATCTGGGCCAAATTGACGAAGGATGTCGAAGGGCCTTACACAACTCACTGTTCCAAATTTCATCAAAATCAGATAATAAATGCGGCTTTTATTGGTATAAGACCCTAAATCTGCGGATCGGTCTATGTGGGGGCTATATCAAAATATAGTCCGTTATAGCCTATCTTCGAACTTAACCTGCTTATGGACAAAAAGAGAATCTGTACAAAGTTTCAACTCAATACCTCTATTTTTGAAGACTGTAGCGTGATTTCAACAGACAGACGGACGAACATGTCTAGATCGCCTTAGATTTTTACGCTGGTCAAGAATATATATACTAAAGGGTGATTTTTTTGAGGTTAGGATTTTCATGCATTAGTATTTGACAGATCACGTGGGATTTCAGACATGGTGTCAAAGAGAAAGATGCTCAGTATGCTTTGACATTTCATCATGAATAGACTTACTAACGAGCAACGCTTGCAAATTATTTTCAGTGAATCATTTTCAGTGAAATCATTTTCAGTGAATCGACAAATTTTGTTCAGCGATGAGGCTCATTTCTGGTTGAATGGCTACGTAAATAAGCAAAATTGCCGCATTTGGAGTGAAGAGCAACCAGAAGCCGTTCAAGAACTGCCCATGCATCCCGAAAAATGCACTGTTTGGTGTGGTTTGTACGCTGGTGGAATCATTGGACCGTATTTTTTCAAAGATGCTGTTGGACGCAACGTTACGGTGAATGAACACATTTCGAACCGAACACTGATTTTGGTAATAAAATTCAATGATTTGCAAGCGTTGCTCGTTAGTAAGTCTATTCATGATGAAATGTCAAAGCATACTGAGCATCTTTCTCTTTGACACCATGTCTGAAATCCCACGTGATCTGTCAAATACTAATGCATGAAAATCCTAACCTCAAAAATCATATAGGGTCGGAAATGGATATTTCGATGTATTGCAAACGGAATGAAAAAATGAATATACCCCTATCCTTTGGTGGTGGGTATAAAAAATCAAATCGGTTTACATGGGAGCTATATCAGACTGTAAACTTGTTGAACCATTCATTGCACGGCTGTTGAAAGCCAGAATAGAACATGCAAAATGTTTGCCAAATTGAGTGGTAATTGAGCCTTCTAGAGGGTCAAGAAGTCACATTTGAAGATCGCTTTATATGGCAGCTATATCGGGTTATAAGCCGATTTGGACCAATTTTGTCACAATTACGTGAAGTCAAATGCTGGCAACATTTTTGAGATACTATGCCATGTAAAACTTCTCTCCAAAGAGGTGTGGCACTGCGGAACGCCGTTCAGACTCGGCTATAAAAAGGAGGCCTCTTATCTTTGAGCTCAAACGTGAATCGGACTGCACTCATTAATATGTGAGAAGTGAAGTGGAATGTTCATGGGCAAAATTTGCATTTGCAATACAGACGGACGGAAATGGCTAAATCGACTTGGAATGTCAAGACGTTCAAGAATATATGATTTTTTCAGACCCTTAGGAAAGTTAAAAAAAAAACATAAAATTCTGAAAAATGCATGAAGTTTTTATTTGAATCGATAGTACGGTCCATGTTTGAAGATTATTTCATGCAAATGTTGACCGTGATTGCGCCTGTAATGGTCCATCCGCTTAGTCCAATTTTGGCATACTCTTTCCAACATTTCGGTCGGTATCTCATGAAGAAATACTTCAATGTTATCTTTCAATGCGTCAATTGAAGCAGGTTTGTCTGTATACACATGAGCTTTAACATAGCCCCACAAAAAATAGTCTAAGGGCGTTAAATCGCACGATCTAGGCGGCCAATTGACCGGTCCCGAACGTGAAATAAAATGTTCACTGAACTCACCAGACAACTCGAGTGCTGTGTTGCATGTGGCATTGTCCTGTTGAAACCACATGTCATGCAAGTCAAACTCTTGCATTTTGGGCAAAAAAGTTTGATATCATCTCACGCTAGCGCTCGCCATTCACATCTATATTACGATTCGCATCATCTGTGAAGAAGTACGGTCCAATGATGCCACCAGCCTATAAACCGCAGCAAACTGTGACTTTTTCAGGATGTATTGGCAGCTCCTGCAATGCTTCTGGCTGAACTTCACTCCAAAATGGACAATTCTGCTTATTTACATATCCATTGAGCCAAAAATGAGCTTCATCCATAAAATGGAAGAAGCGCGAGATGAACTTTCTTAACAGAGCACGCATTTTGATAATTAAATTCAATAATTTGCAAGCGTTGTTCATTTGCAAGAGATTCATGGTTAAATTATAGACCAAAGTGAAGAAGTTTGACAATGAAACAAAACACGAAACGAGCGTGAGCTGTTTTAACCAGTGTTGACAAAAAGATAATAGCTAAAAAATTACCCTTTACTTTGTTGGGTCTCAGAGCAATATATGATGTGCTACAAACAGAATGACGAAATAAGTAAGGGTGTATATTAATTTCGCACGGTGAAGGCTATAAAAAGTTGGTTCATACATTATTTTCATCCATAGGCTCGTTCAGTTTGATGATAGCCATACTAAGGACTTAACGAACAATACCTTATAAAACTTCCATAAATACCGATTACCGATGCTTCTTCTGAAGACAATAGCAACTATCCACTACATACTTGGTTTCGAGATAGAAAAGCATTCTCTAAATTCACTTCATTTCTTCCTTACATCAATTGCCAATTTCATAACCCTTTACAGACAAAAAATGTTTGAGTTCCTGTGAAAATATACCAGCACATGCACAGCCAGGAGAATGCAACACTGTTGCATTGGCAGAGAGTTAATGGATTAATCGCTTCAATAGCCTTGAACACGCATTTCGAAAGCGCTTTCGACTCGCTTCATAGTCAAAGCTTTACGTCCATTACCATTTTACACCTGACAAGTTGATATCAAGTTTAAATCTGCGATTGTACGATTAAAGCCATTCGCGCCTGACAAAGTTGCCATTGTGCCATTGTCATTGCCAATGGTGGCTTTTCCGTTTTATTGGCCGCCCTTAAATAAATAATAAAGCTGAATATTTTCCCACTCAGTGACGCGTTGGAGGAGGTCAGCGTAAGCCATGATATCATCGTCTTGGCCAAGTTTTCATCATTTCCCCCTTTTTCATGCACGAACTTTATTTCATTGAATTGTTTCTCATTTTAAATAAATTGGATTTAATTTAAACATAATAAAAGTACAACTACAAGCAGAATGTTTAAACTTTGGTCGCTGTTCTGGTTGGGTACAATTCGTCTCGTTTGTACCCAAGTTCTTGATAGCCTCGAAAAAAAAAAAACAAAGGAACGCGTGCTAAGTTCGGCCGAGGCGAATTCTAAATACCCTCCACCATGGATTGCATTTGTCAAGTTCTTTGGCCGGTATCTTCTACAGCTATTGGAGTCATGCCAGGTTATAGATTGATTCAGACCATGCTTAGTTTAGATGTTGAAGACTATAGCAGAAGTCATTGTGCACAATTTCAGCCTAATCGGACAATTCTTGCGCCCTATAGGAGCTCAAAAAGAAATATCGGGAGATCGGTTTATATGGGAGCTATATCACGTTATAGACCTACTCAGACCATATTTAGCACGCATGTTGAAGGCCATAGGAGTTGTTGTATAAAAATTTCAGCCGAATTAGAGTATAATTGCGGCGTCTATAGGCTCAATAAGTCAAAATGTAAGATTGGTTTATATGGCAGCTCTATCAAAACATGGATCGATATGGCCCATTTACAATCCCAACTGTCCTACACTAGTAAAAAGTATTTGAGTAAAATTTCAAGCACCTAGCTTTATTCTTTCCAAAGCTGGCGTGTTTTCGACAGACGGACATGGCTAAATAAACTAAGGATATGTATACTATGTTGGGTCTCAGATGAATATTTCGAAGTGTTACCAACGGAATGACGCAATTAGTATACCCCCTATGGTGGAAGGTATAAACCTAAACAAAAGAATGTTTGCTTCGCCGACATATTGCTGGCAGATAAAGGGAAAATACTGAAAATGACTTTAATAAAAGCCAGCTGTGACTTTGCCAATAGCATAGAATTTCCCCTCGTTCAGCGAGTTGAAGCCAAGGCAAAACGAAATGTTTGGTGTTTCGTTGTTAGAGGGGCTTTGCTTGGAATCTGCTCATTAAAAATACGTTAAGATAATCGTAAAATTAGAGTCATTTAAAACATCCTTAAAACATATGACACAATAATTACGAATTCTTTAAGCTTTTTATTGGGGACACTTTTTTCGCTGCACTACAATGGGGCAGTTTTATCGTTATGAGATCGTTAAATTTTATGTTGACATAAAAAAACTATGATAAAATACTTGTTGAAACAAAATGTATAGATAAAAAGTTTTATCTCTGTTTTCTCTTACAGGTATGTGGAATGTACGCATTTAGAGGTAACATAAATTCTACTGATATCTCAATTGATATGAGTATACTTGATACTTTAATTTAAGACCAAATGTTGCTGAGAATTTTATTTTAAGGCTCTTATGAGAATTGGACCCACCATACAAACTCAGCTACATACGCTAATACCTCAAGATAGCTGTATAGCTATTTTACAGCCAGACGGTCATTGGATTTTGTTATTGTAGCTCCTCATTTTATACCTATCCTTAAAACGTAAAATTACTCAAGTGATAGTATTGCAAAACCTCAGGGCAAACAAAAGTTGCCTTAATAGAAGTCAAATGGCTCTCATGTGTAGCAGTATATGAGGTATACATACATACATATAAAGGGTGATTTTTTATCTTTTTGGCAACACTGGTTTAAACAGCTCACGCACGTTTCGTGTTGTGTTTCACTGGCAAACATCTTTAGCTTGGTCTATAATTTGATCATGAATCGTGTTATTAGCGAATTATGACCGTTCCGTTTACGCGTTCTTCCATTTTATAGATGAAGCTAATTTTTGGCTCAATGGATACGTAAAGAAGCAGAATTGTCGATTTTGGAGTGAAGATCTGCCAGAAGCATTGCAAGAGCTACCAATGCATCCAGAAAAAGTCACAGTTTGGTGCTGTTTATGGGCTGATGACATCATTGGACCGTACTCCTTCAAAAATGATGCAAATCGTAAAGTAACTGTGAATGATGAGCGCTATCGTGAGATAATATGCAACTTTTTTTGGCCCAAAATGAAAGAGCTTAACTTGCATGACATGTGGTTTCAACAAGACGGTGCCACATTCCAAACAGCACCCGAGTAGTCTGGTGAGTTCAGTGAACATTATATTTCGCGTTCGGGACCGGTCAATTGGTCGCCTTGATCGTGCGATTTATGGCGTTTTGATTATTTTTTGTGGGGCTATGTTAAAGCTCATGTCTATACAGACAAGCCTGTTTCTATTGACGCATTGGACGACAACATTGAAACATTTATTCGTGAGATACCGGCGGACATGTTGGAAAGCTTTTACCAAAATTGGACTAAGCGGATGGAATCTTCAAACATTAAATTATAGGGACCTTACTCTCGATTCAAATAAAGATTTCTTGAATTTTTCTGAATTTTTATTAATTTTTTTTTTTTGAAAAATTTTCCTATAGCTTTTAAAAAATCACCCTTTATATTAAAAATGGGTTTACCAATTGATGAGTAGAAGGTACGCCTCTTCCAAAAAAAAACAAAACTGCTCAAACGTGAATATAGTCCAACGGGTATAATATGGGACGTAAATCTCCTATATAGAATGATCGCTACAGAATGGAACTTAGAAAGTATTTGTGAGTAGACTTAGGAAGGGCAAAAGTCAGGCGGTGTCGACTGTATAATACCCTATCCCTACCCTATAAATACAATGTGGAACCTATATCCAATTCTGAACCAATTTTGATGGACCTCGGCGAGCAAATATGTTCAAACTGTAAAAACTACGGGTGACAAATGATAATATTATTTCCCAAAATCGGACGAACATATATATGAGAGCTATACCTAAATCTGAACCGATTTCGAGTAAATTCCTCAGCTACTGTGACAGTCGTCGAGAAATCGTTTTGCAAAATTTTGGTTAGATGGGTCAAAATAAATGCGCTTGCTGTGACTCTTAAAATTAAAATAGAGCGATATATATATATATATATATATATATATATATGAGCTATATCTACATTTGATCCGATTTCGATGAAATTCACCAGTAATATTGAAAGTCAAATTTCGAGTAAATCGGTTTACAAATGACCATTCTAATCGGACGCACATATATATGGGCGCTATATCTAAATCTGAACTGATTTTGACCACACTCTATTTATATTGTGGTAGTCGTCGAGGAAAGCGTTGTGCAATATTGGTCAATAAATGTGCTTGCAGTGGCTCTAGGAGTGAAAATCTGGCGATATTAATATATGAGAGCTATATCTAAATCTGAACCGATGTCCATGAAACACTGGTAATGTCGAGAGTGTTAAAAAAATACTTCCTGCCAAATTTCGAGAGAATCGGTTATCAAATGACCATTTTATTGCATTATTACTGAAAATCGGACGAACACATATATGTGAGCTATATCCAAATCTGAACCGATTTTTTCCAATTTCAATAGGCTTCGTCTCTAGGCCGAAAAACATGCCAGTACCAAATTACCGGATGAAAACTGTGACCTATACTTTGTACACAAATTAACATGGACAGACAGACGGACAGACAGACAGACGGACATAGCTAAATCGAATCAGAAAGTGATTCTGAGTCGATCGGTATACTTTTCAATGGCTCTATCTCTCATCCTTTTGGGTGTAACAAACTAATACCCTTTACCACAGTAGTGGTGTAGGGTATAAGAACATACCTTTCGGCTTCATCTACGAAAGTTTTACATGGCTGAATAACTCGCATTTATTAGGGTATAAAAGGTTCAAAGGAGATCATACATAGCATACCACGCTAATCTTTAGTACATGCAGCCTACTCTCTATACATCCTTATCAGGTATTAGGGCCTTAGACAGGCCAATACACTATCAAGGTTATGGGTATGTCTTGTGCAGATGCAACCATATTTGTCACAGATGGGAACATATTTGGTTTTAGGTTGACTATATATCAATAACCCGATGACTCTTTTGAACCTTTGGCATCCCTTGACATTTCGTCTCGGTGGAACTTTACTTACTTCTGCTTCCCTTCTTAAATGCCATTGTCTCTCAAATTTATTAGACTTTTGTCAGTTTCAAATTAAAAATGACAAAACACGCCCATTATACGCTTTCTAGCTTTATTATAATTTATTCTTATTTCAAGTTGTGTATGCGATTGTTGTTGAAATCGATTATTTATCTTTAAGATGTCGATGGCAGCCATCGATGGTGCTAACGAAAATGATAAATAGGAGCGCATCTCAGCATCTCATTTGCATTCGATTAGTCGCGTTTGTGTGCCGATGGTATGGCGGTGGCAACGCTTTCAATAGAACCAATATTTCTTCGTCAGGAGCTCATTCATCCACAACGAATCATATGCGTAACCATCAGCACGCAAACTTGCAGTCATTCAGTCACTCAGTCAGTCATTCAGAGCCAGTGAGCCACCACAATCCGACTTGAGAAATATTAGAATTTCAGATTTATTTTATTTCCTAGCGTTTTTTATTCTACTCTTCCTCTCTGGCCTTTTTTTATCGCGCCGAATTATTTCAGCTTAAATGGTTATAGTCACAAACACAAACGTACATACGCCCAAATACACATGTTAATATGTAGCCATTCAAAGATACACTTGTTTTGGTCAGGCGAATGTTTTGAAATGCTTAAAGGACCAACAAGGGGTTGAGTTGTTGGCATGTTTTGAATCAACAAAAACAAAGCTCCCTCTTACTTTAAGAGAAATTTTGTTGAGCGCAAATGAGAGGCACTATGCTTAGCTTACGCATTAAGCAAAACTCTCTCTCTTTCTCTCTAATTGAGCTTTTCGAAAAGCTTAACTAAGCTTAACCTCTAAAGCTTCCCTAGAGTCATTTAGTCGTTATGTTGTAATATTCGTTCAATTTACAGCAGAAAAATCCCAATTTCAAAATAGAAATTAAAGTTGGCTAAGAAAGCTTTTTGTATCAAAGCTCTCATGTTCATAACACAATATGAAATGTTAACATAACAGAAGCCACTACCGCGATTATTTATAGTTAATACATAGATATAGGAAATATATAGACTCATAACAATATGTTCAAAAAAGCTTTAGCAGATGGAAGAAATGTCAAATTCTCAGTCGTTTATATGTGAGTGCGCAAGAAATCCAGGAAACATGGAATGGAGAAGTTTTGAGTTATTTTATTAACATTTTGAGTTTTAATGTCCATACCTTTCCTTTGTCTATGCTAAATATTCTAAAAGCTTTTAAAGAAACATCTTAAAGGTTTAGGCCTTAAAAGTATTTAGTAAAATACCATAGACAAAGCAAATCTATAGACTAATGACAATATGTTCAAAAAAGCTCTAATAGATGGGAGAAATGTAAAATTTTCAGTCGTTTATATGTGGGTGTGCAAGGAACCCGGGCGACATGAAACGGAGAACTTTTAAATTATTTTATTAACATTTTGAGTTGCAAAGTCTATAACTTTTCTATGTCTATGAAAATCTTTCTATATATATATAAAAATGATTTTGTGTTTGTTTGTATGTTTGTTTGTTTGTTTGTATGTCTGTTTATTTGTTTGTGGGTTTGTAAATTTGTTTGTTCCGTATAAACTCAAAAACGGCTGAACCGATTTCTTTGAATTTTCACAGATTGTGGGGAGTGGTCCGGAAGGAGCAATAGGCTACATAATTTTTGAAATCGCATTGGGGGCGACCCTCCCCCTTTCCCCAAAAGTACCAGCCAAAAATAAAAGTGGACCGATTGGAACAATATGGGATTTAAATGAAAGGTATTTAAGAGTAGAGTACAAATTCCATACTAAAAATTGAGTCCATATAATTGGGGGGGCCATCCGACCCCAAAAATCCCCCAAAATAGTTTTATTGGACGATAATGACAAAATGGGAATTGAATGAAAGGTATTCGGGAGTAGATTACGAATATGGTCAGCAAGGAGGAAAAGGCTCTTTTGTTTGTTGGTATTGGGGGGCGGACCCTCCCCCGTTACCCCAAAAACACCACTTAAAATCAAAAGTGGACCGATAGGGACAATATGAGCATCAAATGAAAGGTATTGGGGACTAGAATACGAATATGGTATAAAAAATTGGGATGATGTATGCGAGGGGTCGTCCAACTGCAAAAACTTTCCCAAACGAACATATTGGACGTAAAAATCAATATGGGACTCAAATGAAATGTATTGGGGACTAAACTAGGAATATAACATAAAAAATGAGGTCCATGTAATTGGGGATCGCCCCACCACCAAATGAGAATATAATTCGATCATAGCTAGATGAGCCTCAAATGAAATGTATTTGATAGCAGATTACTAATAAGACATTAAACTTTGTGTCCAAGAATCTAGGTGGTACTTTACTTCCTAAAGTCGCCTCCATTAAAACAATTGGGGATCAAGTGATAGATATTTTTTAAGTGGAGTGCGTTATTCAAATATGTTCTCAAGTAGCAGATGGAGTGAGGAGCACAATTCTCCTACGCCCCCACCAACCGGCTGTATACACCAATTATGACAATATGGGGTTAAATTCAAAGTATAAGTTTGTGGACTGCGAATATGAAATCTTTATTCAAAGTATAAGTTTATGGACTGTGAATATGAAATCTTTATTCTGCTCATATATCTAGCGGACCACCTCAGCACAAAAGTGTTGATCAATTCTAATGACCTAATAGGACACTGCCGCCATACCTCCAAAGTTATGACGTTCAGTGTGATAGGAGCAGTTGCAAACCTTATCGTCATGGTGGCCGCCATTTTTAGCTCATCGACAAGGAGCCTTCTTTTCCTAGACAAATCCAAACAACGTGCTGCTGGGCGATACTTTCATGATTAAAAGTTGTACATGGTTTAATTACTAAGATCTGTCGCCACCGCACCTAATATAAGGACTGGTAAATTAGTTCTTTACCACTGAGAATCGTTTAATATGGCAATTTGATTTGATTTAAAAAGACAAAATTATTACTATTCAACAGGTAGCCTATAGTCAGTTATAGACAACTACCACATGACGATCAATGTTATAGGCGTTAAGCCGCTCCAAGCGAGTAGCGGCATAGACAAAGGAAATCTATAGACTCGTAACAATATGTTCAGAAAAGCTTTAACAGATGGGAGAAATGTCAAATTCTAAGTCGTTTATATGTGTTTGCGCAAGGATCCGGGGCGACATGGAACGGATAACTTGTAAGTTATTTTATTAACATTTTGGGTATTAATGTCTAAACCTTTCTCTTATAGATGGCAGCACTAACATTTAGAAAAACGCCATCTGTTTGCAAATGGATCAACTGAATAAAGACGCCAACACGAACAGAGAGAGGGCAGAGTGGTAAAAATTGATCATGCAGCATTTATCTTTGTTACGACAAATAAAGAAAAATAATATATAGGAATTTCCTTGCTGTTGATTACTGTATTATTTTTTAAATTTCCCACAGATTTCCCCTTAGATAAATATTTGTTTAGTAGAGAGCGAATATCCAAGTTTGTGCTTAACTGTTAGAGGGTAAGGCTCAACGAACATATACAGAATCAGAGCTATTGGGCAGTAGGTTACGTAACAGAGGTGGCATTTTTCTACGTTTTGAAAGCGAAAGTGTAGTGGAGCGGGTTTGATTGAAAATTAAGCTCAAAAATAAGAAGACTCCTTTTTATAATCGAGCGCAAGTGACAAGCCGAAAAGCACAAATTTTTTTTTCGTTTTGTCATTCGATTCGTTCGCCATGTCATTGAAAACAGCTGATTTTATAAAGGCGAATGACTTGGCGAACGAATCGAGTGACAACATGGAAAAGCGTGGAAAATTTGGTAGAGAGCATGGATCTCATTTGTCATTTTTTTGCCCGATATTTCTTTAGAGGCAAACAAAGGATAATGGATAAAAATTGCAAAGCTATTTCAAGTTATCAACCGATTCAAACCATGCTAGGTTATGCTGATGGAGTAAAAGTAATTGTGCAAAATGTCAGCCAAAACTGAATAAGAATTGAGCCTTATGGGAGCTATATCAGGTTAATTACCCATTCAGACCATATTTGACACGTATGTGGAAGGTCGTAGGAGAAGTCGTTAAAATAATATTTAGCCAAATCGTATAAGAATTGCGCCCTCTAGAGGCTCAAGGAGTCAAATTAGGAGATCGGTTTATATGGGAGCTATATCAAGTTTTAAACCGGTTTGAAACATACTTAGCACAGATGTTGGAAGTCATAACAAAATATCTTATACAGCATTTGAAACAAATCGGATAAGAATTGCGGCGTTTAGTGGCTCAAGAGGTCAAGATCAAAGATTGGTTTATATGGCAGCTATATCAAAACGTAGATCAATAAGACCTATTAACAATCCCAACTGACCTACTCTAATAGGAAGTATTTGTGCAAAATTTTATGCGCCTAGCTTTATCCCTTCGAAAGTGAGCGGGCTTTCGACTGATGGACGGACCGACATGGCTAAACCGACTAAGAATGTCAAGACGATCAAAAATATATATATATATATATATATATATATATATATATATTTTGTTGGGTCTCAGATGAATATTTCGATGTTTTACAAACGGAATGACGAAATTAGTTTATGATGCAGGGTACAAAAAGAAAAAACAAATTATGTGGTCTAGGCCATAAGTTTTTTGCACTGAATTCTTAAATAGGTAATTATTATTGAAAAAATATCCAGTGCTCAAAATTTTTTTTGATATTTTTGGCATAGGTAAGCCTATGATGCTTACCCATGCGCAACGGTGACATTAGATAGGCCGACAAGAGTGGAAATTCGATTGAATTCAAAAATAGACAAAATGATGGCAATGTGATGGGAATCAACAGCGAGCATCACCAACAACAAATTCAGCGCCATCTATTGGGAGATAGAAATTATTTGAATAGCCAACCAAACGCGAACAAAGAAAAAGAGTGCGAGAGGTACAGGAGAGTGTGTTCAAAGTTGATCATATGCTTCTCATTACTGTTTTGCCATGTTGTCTGTCCTTCAAATAAATTAAATATAGGAACTAACCTTTGACTGCTTTCGGTATTATTATTATTTTTTTTAACTCTCCTACCCTGGGACAAGCTTCCATAATAGTCTAAAAGTTCTATAAAAACATGGCCGCAAAATATATACGTATTTTAGCGAATGCAAAGAAGGGTAATTGAAGAGAAAGTTATAATTCATATGGTGTAAAAGGAAGCGCAGCGAAGCGGGCGGGGTTCAGCTAGTCTTATAAATAAAATTCAATTTGTGTTTGCTTGTTTGTTGGTTTGTTTGTTTGTTCCGCATAGACTCAAAAACGGCTGAACCGATTACTTTGAAATTTTCACAGATTTTGTAGGTTGGTCTGGAAGGAAACATAGGCTATATAAGTTTTTGATATCGGAGTGGACCGATCCGGACAATATGGGATTCAAATGAAAGGTATTTAAGAGTAGAGTACGAATTTCATAATAAAGTTGAGTCTAAGTACCTGGGGGACCGCCCCAGCCCAAGAACCCCCAAAAATTGGTTTATTTGACGATTATGACAATATGAGACTCAAATGAAAGGTATTCGGGAGTAGATTACGAATATAGTCAGGAAGTAGGAATAGACTTTATAATTTATTGATAACGGAATGGGGCGGACCGTTTCCCCAAAAACACCACCCAAAATCAAAAGTGGACCGATAAGAACAATATGGGTATCAAGTCCGGGTACCGAGTCCGAACAGGCGTCCCGCAGTGCGACACCTCTTTGGGGAAAATTTTTTAAATGACCATGCATGGCTTGTACCTCGCATATGTCGCCAACATTAGGAGGGGATAAACACCGCTTTGTCCGTTGTACTCGCCAGGATTCGAACGCGTTCAGCGCCATATTCTACAATGGCACGAATTCGATATCCGCATTCAGGGCGAAGTGTCCCCACCCTGAAAAGATATTAGAGAGTTAGAGAAGGCGCAGTGGAGCGGGCCCGGGTCAGCTAGTACCTTATAATAAAAGACAAAGGTATAACTCTGTATGTTATGATGAAACCCTCAACGTAAGCCACAACTTGAACTGTTGGTAATGCAAGTGAACTGTAGATGTCGCCTTAAAAGTTGTAACGGATGTTGGTGGAATTTCAGTAATTATACCACATTTTGTATCTTCATAAGGCTCTACATCAACCAGAATTATTTGCTGATCTGGGAGTCTAGCTAAATTAAATCCATTTGTACTCACCCTAGGTCAGTGTCCCATTGTTTTAATGCATTTCAACCATGGCCAACTATTTATACTTACCCCTAATACTCACAAATGATCGATGCCCCACACAGATTTATTTGAGAATATTATCTGATTCACGTTTTAAACTGCATTCATCATTCCTCTGCTCACCCGGCTGCGGTAAGGCGTGCCATAAAAACGTCAGCACTTGCCTTACGGTGGGTTGTGTCTTGACTCAATCATTATCATTGAAGCCGACATTTCGAGATTATGCAGGTGTAAAAGTCGTAAACGCTTTTGCTAATAAGCAATGAAACAAATCAAGGCGCCTCTGCGTGTGCGTATGGCTTATCTTTTGATTTGGCATAAGAAACACCAAATTAAAGCCAATGCAGACGCAGACAAACATAAGCATTGACTGACTGACTAACTGGGCTGTTACCAAAAGTGTAGAGGTAAGCAGCAATGGAAGTGTGTGTGTGGAACGATAAAAAAATCCCCAGAGAATTGCAACAAACTGAAGGTGGATACTGCCACAAATCAGCTGCACTACAACAACAATAGCAACACTAACATGGCCAACAAAGTGTTAATTAATGTAGCGCAGCCAAATCATCAGGTTCGCCTATATGAATCGCGATTTTTTTCTCAATTGCAGGCGAACAAAACTGGAATGGGTTGTTAAAGGCGTTGCATGTCTTAAATTCCATATGGTGTTGATTGATTGAACAAATATTTGCTATGAGTTTGATTCAAGGCAAAGTCAGGGATGGTGTTTGAGAGACTTCAATCAATTGACCATCAAAGCTGGGAATGGGGAGGAGGGACAAATCTTAAGTGTGGTACATCATACCCAAAAATTTTTTTGTGATTTTTTTTTCGCCAGGATTCGAACTTACCCTTCAGTGCCATAGGCGAAAATACTACCCTCAGTGTATTATTGGGATATATTGCCTTCTTTGAGGATCCGCATCGTTTGGGCCATAGCTGAGTAAGGGGGAATGAAAGAGCAGATGATTTAGCAGTGAAGGTCAGAGGACTGCCGTCAATAAAGATGGTCAACCCGAAGCCTTACAGATCGACGCAGTTCGAGTCAAGGTCGTGGGCGACGAACGTGCTGTAACACTGTGGAACAAAAAAAATTTTCTGTGGGACGGCGAAAATCCTTTGGGGAGATTCGGACCATAAAAAGACGAGGCTATTACTGATAGGATGTAAGAAGGAGGACAGTATAGCTTTCGATAACCTTGATTTTATTTTTTCGAGATTACTTTTTAGTTGATGGATTTCTTTGTCCATCTGAAGCCAGCTTTGATTTTGCTTCTATTTAGATAAGAAAGCAAATAAAAACTTTTTTAAAAGTTAAGGCAAAATGTGGTGTGCTATAAATGCATTGGGCCCGCCACGGAGATCGCGATTTCAAAGCTGATCATAGTTTCATCATCTGCCCTCTAAGCCCCATCTACTCACTTATTACTGAGCTGTGCAATGATAGAAGCATGCCTCTTTGAGACGAACATTGGATCATATCTAGGTAGTTTCATCGAGCGCAGTAAGAAAAGCAACCGCCAATATCTCAACTCAAACTTTACTTTTTATACCCTCCACCATAGGATGGGGGGTATACTAATTTCGTCATTCTGTTTGTAACTACTCGAAATATTCGTCTGAGACCCCATAAAGTATATATATATTCTTGATCATCGCGACATTTTATGTCGATCTAGCAATGTCCGTCCGTCCGTCTGTCTGTCGAAAGCACGCTAACTTCCGAAGGAGTAAAGCTATCCGCTTGAAATTTTGCACAAATACTTCTTATTAGTGTAGGTCGGTTGGTATTGTAAATGGGCCATATCGGTCCATGTTTTGATATAGCTGCCATATAAACCGATCTTGGGTCTTGACTTCTTGAGCCTCTAGAGTGCGCAATTCTTATCCGATTAGAATGAAATTTTGCACCACGTGTTTCATTATGATATCCAACAACTGTGCCAAGTATGGTTTAAATCGGTCCATAACCTGATATAGCTGCCATATAAACCGATCTTGGGTCTTGACTTCTTGAGGCTCTATAGGGCGCAATTCTTATCCGATTGGAATGAAATGTGGCACAACGTGTTTTGTTATGATATCCAACAACTGTGCCAAGTATGGTTCAAATCGGTCCATAACCTGATATAGCTGCCACATAAACCGATCTTGGATCTTGATTTCTTGAGCCTCTAGAGGGCGCAATTCTTATCCGATTTTATTATGGTCTGAATCGGTCTATTGCGTGATACAGCTCCCATATAAATCGATCTTTCTATTTTACTTCTTGAGCCCCCAAAAGGTGCAAAGGTCTCCAACATATAATTTAATTGTGGTCCTCATTGATTTGTGAGAACTTTGTCCTTATGTATGTTCATAGGCAAAATTTGCAATTTGCAATTTAGCATACTCAAATAAGTCCTTTCTTTTTTTTTTTTTTTGTTTGAAATACCTAAATTCTGCACTGAAAATGGGAATATTGAAAGGCTGCCCATCAATGAATATATGAAGTTCTTCACCAGCTACCATAGCCACCACCTCTGAATCGTGTTCGCGTATCCTACTACAGCTATGATTAGCTCTCTATTTATTGGATGCACAACCACGCATACATAATTTGACATTTGATTTATTGCATTTAACGCTGAATGGACCAATGACTGACAGACGCACCAACTAGCTGTTCGATTGGAGGTTGTTGCGCATAGCGAATGCGTTGATTTATATGACAGACAGAATGCCAGACGCTGTGATATTTCCTACTCCCAGTCTCCTACCCTCCTCCCTCGACAGAAAAGGAGTATCGAATTTTTTCGCCTGTCCAGCGTCAGCTTACACGCATTTTATGTTCATCGAACGAGTTATTCTTGTGTTCTGTGACATTTACACTTTGTTTTTAGTCGATAGTAAACATTGTTGTTGTTGGTGTTGCTGTTCAAGTTGTTAATCTTCGTCATGTTGTGCGAAATATGTTGCAGCCACGATTTATGTTGCATGGCTGCTACGGGTATACGGGCATGCAGCATTCATTGTTAGCCTGTAAATGGTGTTTGGCCAAAATCAAATGTTAACTGATTTGTTTTTGGTCGTTTGTGCCCCCCTCCTTCCCTTTTTGGTTGTCAGTTGACATGGTAGCACCACTGCATGCGTGCTGTTCAAACTGCAACAGGTTTAGCTGTTGCGTGCAACATACCCAACAATGAGTGACCCAAAGATTTTTCCGCCAATTTGAACAAAACAAATGCACGCACCATTCCATTTGGGCAATAACTAAAGAATTAACCCATTCGGAGTAAGCTTTTGAAACACTGAGAAAAGTGAACTTATGTGAATGTCAATGGTTTTTACCATATTATAGATCAGATGCATGGATTTCCAACTAGTGGAGTAAAAAATAGAACAAAACCAAATAAAACCACTAAGAAAAGGCAAAGTCGGGCGGTGCCTACCCTTTATGCACAAGTAGGGGACTTTATCCAATTCTCAACCAATGTTGACAATCCTCGGCGTATGTTTTTCGATGGGTTATTGAACAATCCATATCAAATTTCGAGCAAATATGTTCAAACCGTAATAACTACGATCGACAAATGACAATATTATTGCAAATTGCCCAAAATCTGATGAAACTTAATAAGGGAGCTATATCTAAATATGAACCGATTTCGACCAAACATCTGAGATATTGTGGTAGTCGTCGAGGATAGCGTTGTGCGCTTGCAGAGAAAATTGCATATTTTAGTTCGTACTCAAATTAACATGGACAGACGGACAGAGGAATATAGCTAAATCGAATCAGATAGTGATTCTGAGTGGATCGGTATACTTACCAATACGTGCATCTCTGTTCCTACTGGGTATTGCAAACAAAATGCACTAATTTATAATACCGTGTACCACAGCGGTGGGGTAGAGTATGACAAGTAACCAGTAAGGCAAGGCAAAAGTCGAGCAGTTCCAACTATATAATAGCCTATACTAACCCTATAAGTATGAATTGAGGCCTACATCTAACACTGAACCACTTTTGATGGACTTCGGCAGAGGTTATCAGATGGGTTATAAAACGATCCACATCAAATTTCGAGTAAATATTTCCAAATTGTAATTGTAAATGGAAGTTAGATATTAATCTGAACAGAATTTTAAAAAATTAACAAAAATGTTAACAGTTATAAGAGAATTATTTGTGCTAAATTCCCTACAAATCGGTTGACAAATGACAAAATAAATGCAAATTATTCAAAATCGGACGAACATATATATGGATGCTATATTCAAATCTGAACCGATTTTTATACCCACCACCGAAGGATGGGGGTATATTATTCATTTTGTCATTCCGTTTGCAACACATCAAAATATCCATTTCCGACCCCATAAAGTATATATATATTTTTGATCAGCGTAAAAATCTAAGACGATCTAGTCATGTCCGTCAGTCTGTTCAAATCGCGCTACAATCTTCCATAAGCAGGTCTTGGTCCCTTAAATGGCGCATTTATTGTCCAATGTCGATGAAATTTGGGACAGTGAGTTGTGTTAAGGCTATCGACATATTTCTTCAATTTGGCTTAGATCGGTACAGATTTAGATACAGCTGCCATATAGACCGATCTCTCGATTTAAAATTTTGGGTCCATAAAAGGCGCATTTATTGCCTGATGTCGCCGAAATTTGGGACGGTGTGTTGTGTTAGGACCTTCGACATCTTTCTTAAATTTGGCCAAGATCGGTTCAGATTTGAATATAGCTGTCATTAGACCGATATCTCGATTTAAAGTCTTGGCGTATTTATAGTCCGATTTCACCGAAATTTAACACAGTGACTTATGTTAGGCTTTTCGACATCCGTGTCGTATATGGTTCAGATTTTTAGATATGCAATGGGTCATAGGTATGCATTTTTCACCGGACTTAGACGAAAGGTGGTTTACGTACATACCCGAGGTGTTGGGTATCCAAACGCCTTTTTACTTGTTTACAATTCCAATAGGTTTCGTTTCTTGGCCAAACAAAAAATTCTGTTCTAAATTTGAAGATAATCAGATGAAAATTGCGGCCAATATCTTGTTCACAAATTAACATGGACAAACAGACAGACAGACATAGTTAAATCGAAACAGAAAGTGATTTTGAGTCAACGGTATACTTATCAATGAATTTAGCTCTCTTCCTACTTGGTGTTACAAACAAATGCACTAAGATATACTACCTTTTACCGAACAAAGTGAAAGCTATATTTAATTCTGAACCAATTTTGATGGCTCTCGGGAGATGTTTTCAGATGTAATAACTCATCTGAAAACATGAAACCATCCGTTTCAAATTTCGAGCAAAGCAAATATGTTTTTTTTTTCTAGCTAACAGCATATTAGATTTATAGATAGAAAGATCTTCATCCGAAGACGATAAAGCGATTTTTACCGTATTATTTGGTCAATTTTGTAATTTTGTAACAATTTTTTCAGAATCGAAGTCACCATATGATATCTGGACTAAAATATATAAATGGTTCAAAGTTTAGCTCTTGTTTTTTACCCAAATATCATCGTCGAGGACTCATTAGTAACTAAAATTGTTCATATTTTTCATACTTTTCACAGTTACATAAGGATTTTAAGTCTTTTTTGATTTCGAACCACAGCGAAGGGTATGGTTTGATCTGAACCATATTCGATTCGGAAGACGGGAGTCTTAAAATAATTCACAATTTAAAATTTCAGCGAAATCATATAATAAATGCGGCTTTTACAGTATTTTGGCCCTTAATAGGCAGATCGTTCTATATTGCAGATATATCCAATTATGGTCCCATCTGCACCATCTTAATAATCATAACAATGTTAAATTTTAAATACGACAAAATGGTTTATATTTCTATACCATGAGTTTAAATGTACGCTCTCAATGCAGAACAACTTTTTTGCATCAGTTTTTTTTATCAGTTCCGCGGTTGTTTCGTCAAACTCAAAACTGAGACTATTCGTTATATTTATAGCAACAAATCGGTGTTCAGGACATTAACTACCTGCTAAAGGCATAAATGCGTATTGAATTTCTGAACCTCTAGCATAAACTATTTTTACTTCAAGCGTTTGAAATTTGGTACGGCGAAGGTAAATATGAACCTTCGCCGTGCCAAATTTCAACACACAATAAGGTCCTAAAGGATCAAAAATTGTCCATAGACCTCATATTAGGGAATTCTTGCATATATGTTCTCGTTTGGCTACAAGACATGTATTTTATAAGAATTTTAAGGAAATCTCGAAATTCACACTGGAATTACAAAATAATTTTCACCCAAATATTTTTTCAGTGTACTTGGATATTTATCTTTAGTACACAAGCCCACAGAACTAGAAAATAAAGTCATAGATTGAGAACTCCCTTGGGTCAGACGATCCATAAGGGATTAATGAATGCGTACCAATATAAATCATGCACAATTGTCTATTCCATGGAGACTAGCCTCAATTGCCAATTATAATATGGTCAAAGACGTCAATATTTATCACCACCAACCAAAGACCTCTTTCGGTGAAACAAAAAATGCATGTGTGTGTGTTCACTCCACACTTGCAGGTGTGCCGTTTATTTAGTTGATAATATTTTAGGTAAATTCCTATTTAGCTACGCACAGTGTTCACTGGATATCGTTTTGTAGTATCTGCCGCAACTGCAGCAATTTCATGGCACCAACAGCAGCAGCACAACGACTATAAATTAATTATTTGATTGAATTAAGACAAAAACGACTCTTTGTGGATCTCAATTAATAAGCGATTATTGTATTAACACGTAACCGCAATCAATACAACACGTTTCCTTAATACTGTTAAACGTGTTGAATTGGCCATAAAAATTGCTAATCGAATAGAAATCGATATTCAATGGCCATGATACGATATGTGACAGTTGTAGAGGGTGGATACATTAGAAAATATGGCAGATTTTTTTTTCTGTTCGGTTGCAATATAGCTTAGCTTTTCAATTGGGTGGCTGAAGGGCGAAAAAGGAACTTGTTTATTTGGGGATAGATCTGCTACTGAAAATTAACATATTAATTTGAATTAGTAAATAGAATAAATTTGTAAATTAAATTGTATAAGTTAACCACCTTTCATCATAATCTGGTGAAAAATGCATTATTTATGCCCCCATAGCAATATGGTCCAATTTGAACCAAATTCGACACGGATATTGAGTGATCTAAAAAGTACGAGTCATTGTTCGATTTTGTAGAACAAAATATTGGTCTTTTTGGTCTCTTTTTATCCAAATAGAGACCGATCTGAATCATATATGACACGGATGTCGAAAAGCCTAACTTATGTCAAAGTGTCAAATTTCGGCGAAATCGGATTATAAATGCGCCTCTTATGGACCAAGACTTTAAATCGAGAGAACGGCCTATATGGCAGCTATATCCAAATCTGAACCGATCTGGGCCAAGTTGCAGAAAACTGTCGAAGAGCCTAACACAACCCACTGCCCCAAATTTTGGCGAAATTGGACCGTAAATGAGCCTTTTATGACCCCAAAAACTTAAAGCGAGAGATCGGTCTATATGGCAGCTATATCCAAATCTGAACCAATCTGGGCCAAATTGAAAAGGGATGTCAATGGGCCTAAAACAACTCATTGTCCCAAATTTCGGCGAAATCAGAAAATAAATAGCCTTTTATGGCCCAAAACCTTAAATCGAGAGATCGGTCCATATGGCAGCTATATCCAAATCTGAATCAATCTGGGCCAAATTTAAGATGGATGTCGAAGGTCCTAGCACAACTAACTGTCCCGAAATTCGGAATGAGCCTTTTATGGGTCCAAAACCATAAATCGATAAATCGGTCTATACGGCAGCTATATGCAAATCTAGACCGATCTCGGCCAAATTTAAGAAGGATGTCGAAGGTCCTAATACAACTCACTGTCCCAAAATTCGGTAAAATCGAATATTCAAGATCGTTCCAGGATATTTGTTTATTTATTTATCCCATATGACAGGGCTAGACCCAGAGGTCTCAATGTTCCAATGTTCCAATCCAGAGAAGACTGAAATATACCTATTCACAAGGTAGACGAAGGTGGGCCAATTTAACGCACCACGTTTCCTCAATGAGACAATTTCGATATCTGATAAGGTCAAATACTTAGGTGTGATCTTGGACAGGAAACTGAATTGGAAGTGTCACATTCAGGAGCGTACTGAGAAGGCTCACAGATCTTGGGTACTATGTAAACGGGCCGTAGGCTCGAAATGGGCCTGACTCCGAGGATAGTCCACTGGCTCTGCAGGAGCGTGATTAGACCAATACTTACATACGCCTCAGTAGTTTGGTAGACTGCTATGGAGAAAAAGTGCAAAATAAGGACCATACAACAGGTTCAGAGAACATGTTGTCTTGGCATAGGCGGAGCGATGAGGACCACTAGGGCACTGGAGACTATTCTAGATATCCGACCCACTGATATACAGATTGAGTGTAAGGCAGCCACTGCGGCTATGAGACTTATGGCGATGGGAGAAGAGAGAGACAATAGGAAACCTAGATGAAAGGAAAGGGGTTTCCGTTCGGATACCTGCGATGAACCTAGAGGTCGAGTGTGACGCACTGCTGCCAGCGGCACAGTCTTGGATTGACGGAACCCTAGTATTGTCATCTGGAAGATCATGTTACATGGATGGATCAAAGCTAGAGGATAGAGTGGGCCTGGGGGTTAACATTGAGGACCCAGGGATTGAGATCTGTTTTAGACTGCCTGACCATAATAGGAGGCCACCGTAGCGCAGAGCTTAGCATGCCCACCTATGATGCTGAACGCCTGGGTTCGAATCCTGGCGAGAAAATCAGAAAATTTTTCAGCGGTGGTTTTCCCCTCCTAATGCTGGCAACATTTGTGAGGTACTATGCCATGTAAAACTTCTCTCCAAAGAGGAGGCCCCTTGTCATTGAGCTTAAACTTGAATCGGACTGCACTCATTGATATGTGAGAGTGTGAACATTTTTACCGACAGTAAAGTTGCTATAAGGGCAATAACAACCAGGGCGGTAAGGTCACGAACAGTCTTGCAGTGTGAGAAGGAGATTAACGCCTTCTCTGAGGATGGCAAAATTCCCATCGATTGGGTGCAGATCAAAGGGCAGATGATTTGGCATTGAAGGCCAGAGGACTGCCGTCAATCAACTTGGTTCACCCGAAGCCTTTCGCGTCGACGCAGGCCGAGTTAAGGGAGTGGGCGATGAATGCTCATGCAACATTGTGGAACAGCGAAACTGTCGGTAGGACGGCGAAAATCCTATGAGCGGATCCAGATCGTGAGAAGACGAGGCTATTACTGAAAGGAAGTAAGAAAGAGGTCAGTATAGCAATTGGTACCATAACGGCACACATATAACTACGAGCTCACTTATGTAAATTCGGTGCTGCAAGCGATAGCATGTGCAGGGCATGCGGAGAAGATGATGAAACTTTGGAGCATTTCCTTTGTCAATACCCGGCATTCACGTCTAAGGTGGGGACATTATACCAGACATGAACCAACTTAGGAGCGCGGTATGGAACACAATTAAGGGTTTTATTAGTAGCAAGGAATTTCTTACATTGGATTTGCTTTTTCGAGGTTACTTCGTTTTGTGTTTTTAGAGCGCACAACATGCCCATAGTGGCATGGGCCGGACGGATTAATATCTGCACCCTCTTTTCAATGTAACCTAACCTATTTGTTTATATAAATACGAACTGTCGCACTAGGAGCTCGTGATATTAAATTCTAGGATCGGTTTGCAAGCGCTTTATTCACTTTGGAACATGTAGATCTATCGAGAGCTACCTTTTGTCAATCTGCTTCTCTTAAGTACTTACAGGATGCTTCGAATCTTAATATCAGGCCAATGAGTTAAAGTCTAAAGCTACCACACAATGGGTATACCAAGAAATGGGTATACGGCTTCCTCCTATTTTGGTTAGGATAGGTTGAAAAGAGGTTTCAGATATTAATCCGCCCCATGCTACTATGGACATACACCTAAGCCAGTAATCGGCTTGTTGTGCGCTCTAAAAACTATAAAGTAACCTCTAAAAAACATTTTTAAGTAAGTAAGGTTAGGAATTCCGTGCTATTTACAAAATCCTAACATCCTCCTATTTAGTTGACACATTCTGTTCTGTCTCTTTTCCTGTGCACTAGTCACTTGACTCTGCAATCTTCGGAAATGCGTACGTCTACTCAGATGGTACAAAAATTTGTTTTCAGCCTAATCTAGTTGAGTATTATGACCTCAATGATGCATTTAATGCATGCTAAAAGGATATGTTCGTTCTATATCCTCAGCATATTTCGACTCTGCTTCCAAATTGCCATCTTCATCTCTACATTGAGCGATCGGCGGGAATACCTACCTATGTATCATGATCGATTTAAAAAAGATATATCTATGCTGTCGATATTTTCAAATAGTATGACATACAATTTTTTAGGAATATTGTGCCCCACACCTTTTGCTCACGAGTTAGACCTTACTTTTGCTATCTCACCAACACTAACGTCTATCAATAAATCTTGTATTCAGTTATGGGACAATCTCAATGTGAAGTTATCCACAAAAAAATTCAGAACAAATGTTTTGTCATTTTACGCTTAAACAAATTTCGTACACACAAATGTGCGTTTGACTTACTCCAACAGAGGTTTTCTTAACTTTTCAACTTGCAACAACAATTATCGTAATTTTTTTAAAACGCTTTACCCTCGGTCAATTGTGGTTAAGCCGGTGGTGGTGATGGCGATGGTGGTCAAACAAACCCAAAAAAGCAACTACTAAACAACTGGACTTTTATATGGGGTTTCAAAGCTGCCAGGGGCATAGGCACTAGTGCCGCATTTGCTAATGCTAGCTAGAGTTGGTGCTAGTGTGTATCTTACTCTCTAGCAAGCGAGTGACCGAGCTAGTGACCGAGCTGCTGCCGTTTGGTTTGAAAATTCGAAAAACGGGTGATAAATCTTGACTTGAGTGGCCACTTAAACTTTGGCAGGAATTTAATACCGTTTAGGCAGCCAGAGTGTTTGAATGTGAATACAAATCCCCTAAAATAGATAAAATAGACAGTTTAACGCGAATGAAGGGATATGCCAAAGTTTTCAAAAAGCAATAACAATAAAAATACCAAACCTAATAGCCAAGGAATCAAACCTCATTGAATACGCCAGCTCTTCTATAAAAAGCCTTCAATCCTCAGGTATGTTTATCAAAGTCATGAAACGATGTGCAGCAATAGTTGCCACGAAAAATTACGCCTTCCCGTAATTGGTGGAAGGGAATGACTTTTTATGAAAATCGTAAACTGCGTAGAAAAACTAAAGTGACAATATTAAAAAAACAGAAATGAATTGACCCAAAACGCAATACGCGTATATGTGAGTGCATGTAAATAATTCAAAGCCCGTAACCTTCTACCAATCATAAATATTAAAAGTGGATATTGATTTTTCCTTGTATACTGTAAATTTTTTAAATTGTGATGATTCTTCAAAAAGTATGTTAAGCTATTTCATCGCATAATCAATACGGATACATTGAATGGGTGATAATAGAAGCGGCACTAATACAACCGCCACAGGAATTGACTTGTGATGGCAACTTGAACCTACATATGTGTCATTTATCATTTGAAGTGTACATACATACACACATATAAATCACAAAATTAAAAAGCTATCATTACCGTAATCCCGAATTACAGAGTAAAATCACTGGCACTTAAAATGCCTACTAATGGCATGGTGTATGATCTCTAATGTTTAAATAAGCTGAACTCTCATCCTTCTTGGAAGGAAATGCCATTATGTTATTGATCGCATTTGTCGAGTTCTTTCCCGGTATCTCTTTTTAGACAAACGAAGGATAAAAGAAAAGAATTGCTATGCTAATTGAATTGAGTGTAGGAGACCACAGTAGAAGTCAATGTGTAAAATTTCAGCGACATCGAATAAGAATTGGGCCTTTTAGGGGCTCAAAATGTAAAATAGGGAGATCGGTTTATTGGGGAGCTGTATCAAGCTGAAGACCGATTCAGACCATATTTGACACGAATATTGAATGTCATGGGAGAAGGCGTTGTACAAAATTTCAGCCAAATCGGATAGTAATTGCGCCCTTTAGAGGCTCAAGAAGTCAAGACCCCAGATCGGTTTATATGACAGCTATGTCGATTTAAACCATAATGGGCACAGTTGTTAAAGACTATAAAAAAACATCTTTCGACATACAGACAGACGCACGGACGGACAGACGGACGAAGGCACGGACGGACATGGCTAGGTCGACATAAAATAACACGACCATCAAGAATATATATACTTTATGGGGTCTCAGATGAATATTTCGAGTAGTTACAAACAGATTGACGAAATCAGTATACCCTCATCCTATGATGAAGGGTATAAAAATTAATTTCTCCAAAATTCCTTTCCGAGTCCATATTTAGCTCTAGAGTATATTTTTCTAATTCTTCTGACATATTGCAAATGTAAATTTGTCCATGAACATTCAATTAAGGAACCGGAGCAATCTTATCACATAGTAATGGGTGCTGGCCGATACAAGTTTAAGCTCAATGATTAGGGGCTTCCTTTTTATAGGTGAGTCTGAGCGACGTGCAGCAGTGCGACACCTCTTTGGGAAGAAGTTTTTACAGGGCTGGGATACAATTTTTTCAAATGTCATAGTACCACACAAACGTCGCCAGAATTAGGAGTGGATAACCACCGTTTACCAATTTTTTTGATTTTCTCACCAGGTTTGGAAGCCAGGCGTTAATCATTATAGGCGGACATGCTAAGATGGCCTCCTTATATTAAACTTCAAAAATATTTTTTTGTGTATGTATTTGCCAGTCTGTCTGACTAGACTCCGACTAATTTGAATTCAAAATTTATCAATAAATCGTGTGTTGTGCATTCAAAAACATTTATATTTGAAAAAATCCTATCGCAAGCCGAACGAAACAAACTTCGTTAATGTTCACAAGCCGCAGGCATTTAAAACCCCAATTAAAGAAACTACACCATGTAAGCCCCACTTATCAGACAAACTCTTATCGGGCAAATCACCAGCGGCAAGCAGCCTTTACTAAACAGGGGGACATGTCAGCCTAAAACTGTCCATCATTTGTGCGAATTACAACAAAATGCTTCACACTTGAACCGCAAATATTTTATGGGGTTTGAGGCAATTTTTATCAATATGTCATATGGCTGTCGATAAATGTGGCAATGGAATGAAGTACAAACAAATTCACAAATTCCTAATGCTGTGTACTATGAAATGCCCCATTCGAATGAGATTTATTGCCCTGACGTCAGTAGAATTTGCTGCTGCAATCTAGTCTCTGTCAACCAGGGACAATTGGTGGATGGAAGAGTGACATTTGGTTAAAAAAAGAAACTATTTCGTATTCTATCATAATATGAATGTGATGGTAGGTTTTTTCTATATTTTGTAGAGTTCTTCAAATATAAGCAACATTTTGTAAGGATCGTCTAATAGAACTGCTTTTGAAAATTGAAAATTTGTAAGCAAGTCAAACGTTGTACAACTTGAGGGTAAGAAGCATTGTGGTATTCCTTTATTAGGTACTAAATGTCAAAAATAAGCCAAATATAAAATAAGCCAAAAATAAAATTTTGTTTCTGCTTTATGATATGTTATATGAGTATTTCGTACTCAAAATGTAGTTAAAATAAATTAGATCAAAAGACCTTTCTCTATTAAAATTAATTTAAGAAACTAAAAGGCTATATAATATCTGCCTTAGTTGCCTTGGGTGTTATGTTAGTTATCAGAGATTGTTGAACGTCGTTTGAAGACAACCACAAAGTAATTGAAATAGGTCTCAATGTAAGTATGTACATTAGGGTGGGTCAATTTGCAAAAGCAAAAAACCCACACAAAGCGGATCTCAAAATTGTTATTTATGACAAATTCCATTGGTATAAAATCAAAATCGAGCAACCGGTTTTTAATTACAAAATTCGGATTTTCGGTCCCAGATTAATAAAACGATCGATTTTGTTGTTAAAAACCAGAAGACCGATAGTGTCTTGGCCAAAACTACTGAGAAATTGTTGTAGATTGTGATTTTGACATCCACCAAAATTGACCCACCCCATGTACGTGCATTCATAAAATGGGGTATTACTTATCCTGAATTTGATAATACCCACCACCGAAGGGGGGTATATTCATTTTATCATTTCATTTGCAACACATCGAAATATCCATTTCCGACCCTATAAAGTGTATAAAGGGTGATTTTTTTGAGGTTAGGATTTTCATGCATTAGTATTTGACAGATCACGTGGGATTTCAGACATGGTGTCAAAGAGAAAGATGCTCAGTATGCTTTGACATTTCATCATGAATAGACTTACTAACGAGCAACGCTTGCAAATCATTGAATTTTATTACCAAAATCAGTGTTCGGTTCGAAATGTGTTCATTCACCGTAACGTTGCGTCCAACAGCATCTTTGAAAAAATACGGTCCAATGATTCCACCAGCGTACAAACCACACCAAACAGTGCATTTTTCGGGATGCATGGGCAGTTCTTGAACGGCTTCTGGTTGCTCTTCACTCCAAATGCGGCAATTTTGCTTATTTACGTAGCCATTCAACCAGAAATGAGCCTCATCGCAGAACAAAATTTGTCAAAATTTGAACACATTTCGAACCGAACACTGATTTTGGTAATAAAATTCAATGATTTGCAAGCGTTGCTCGTTAGTAAGTCTATTCATGATGAAATGTCAAAGCATACTGAGCATCTTTCTCTTTGACACCATGTCTGAAATCCCACGTGATCTGTCAAATACTAATGCATGAAAATCCTAACCTCAAAAAAATCACCCTTTATATTCTTGATCAGCGTATAAATCTAAGACGATGTTCGTACGTCTGTCCGTCCATCTGTCTGTTGAAATCACTCTACAATCTTTAAAAATGAAGATATTGGGCTGAAACTTTACACAGATTCTTTTTTTTTGTCCATAAGCAGGTTAAGTTCGAAGATGGGCTTTATCGGACTATATCTTGATATAGCCCCCATATAGACCGATCAGCCGATTTAGGGTCTTAGGCCCATAAAAACCACATTTATTATCCGATTTTGCTAAAATTTGAGACAGTAAGTTGTGTTAGGCCCTTCAACATCTTTCGCCAATTTAGCCCAGATCGGTCCAGATTTGGATATAGCTGCCATTTAGACCGATCCTCCGATTTAGGGTCTTAGGCCCATAAAAGCCATATTTATTATCCGATTTTGATGAAATTTGAGATAGTAAGTTGCGTTAGGCCCTTCGATATCCTTCGTTAATTTGGCCCAGATCGGTCAAGATTTGATGATAACTGCCATATAGACCGATCCTACGATTTAGGGTCTTAGGCCCATAAAAGTCACATTTATTATCCGATTTTGCAAAAATTTGGGACAGTGACTTGTGTTAGGCCCTTTGACATCCATTTTCAATATGGCTCAGATCGGTTCAGATTTGGATGTAGCTGCCATATAGACCGATCCTCCGATTTAGGGTCTTAGGCCCATAAAAGCCACATTTATTATCCGATTTTGCTGAAGTTTGGGACAGTGAGATGGGTTAGGTTCTTCGACATACTTCTTTAATTTGGCGTAGATCGGTCTAGATTTGGATATACCTGCCATATAGACCGATCTCTCGATTTAAAATGTCTTGGCCCCAATTAGCCTTCTACGGCCGCTATAAGCTTAAATTTTTGTCTGATTTGGCAGAACAGTCAATTTCAGCAGAATCGATGGTGATGGGTTTCCAAGATTCGGCTTGAACGAGCATAGCACCATTTTACTTGTTTCTAAAATATATCGAATTAGCTGTTTTAATATCCTCCTAACTTCGTCAAGCCATTTGTAAATATTGGTCTAGATAACATAAAGTATGCATATTGTTGATTGCTGTGATATTTTCAGTCGATATAGCCATGTTTGCCGGACGAAATTTTTCATAAATCTTTTTTATTAGTGGAGGTTGGATGGGATTTTAAATAGGTAAAGTCGGTCCGAGTTTCAATGTAGCTTTATGTAAACCGATCTCCTAATTACACTTATTAAGCATCTAGGTTGCGCAATTCTCATCCGACATGTCTTAATCTTTTTTATACCCTTCACCATAGTCTGGGGGTATTTTAATTCCGTCATTCTGTTTGTAACACCTCGAATATAAGCGTCTAAGACCCCATAGAGTATTTATATTCTTGATCGTCATGACATTTTAAGTCGATCAAGCCATGTCCGTCCATCTGTCCGTCCGTCCGTCCCTCTGTCTGTAAAAAGATCGCTAACTTTCGAAGGAGTAAAGCTAGGAGCTTGAAATTTTGCACAAATACTTTCTATTAGTGTAGGACGGTTAGGATTATAAATGGGCCAAATCGGTCCGATCCGAAACCGATCTTGGGTCTTGATTTCTTGAGCCTCTAAAGGGCGCAATTCTCGTCCGATATGACTGAAATTGTGCAAGTGGTGTTTTGGTATTACTTCCAACAACTGTGCTGAGAATGGTTCAAATCGGTTCATAACCTGATGTAGCTGTCATACAAACCGATCTTGGGTCTTGATTTCTTCATCTTTTAGAGGGCGCAATTCTTATCCGATTTGGCTGTAATTTTTCACGTGGTATTTTGGTATCACTTCTAACAACTGTGCTGAGTATCGTTCAAATCAGTTCATAACCTGATATAGCTGCCATATAAACCGATCTTGAATCTCGAGCCGCTTGAGGGCCCAATTCTATCCGATGGCTGAAATTTTGCATGAGTTGTTTTGTTATGACTTCCAACAACTGGGCTTAGTATGGCTCTAATAGGTAAATAACCTGATATAGCTGTCATATAAATCGATCGGTGTCTTGACTTCTTGAGCCACTAGAGGGCGCAATTCTCATCCTATTTAGCAGAACTTTGGTACAACTGCTTCTCTCATGACCTTCAACATACACATGAAATATGGTCTGATAGCTTGATACAGCTCCCAAATAAACCGATCTCCCGATTTTGCTTCTTGAGCCCCTACAACGCCCAATTTCTATCCGAATGGACTGAAATATTACCCAATGACTTAAAATATGGTCTTCAACATTCAATTTACTTATGATCCGAATCGGACTATAGTTTGATATATCTCCAATAGCATAGCAATTAGTATCCATTATGCTTTATTTGCCTAAAAAGAGATACCGCGCAAAGAACTCGAAAAGTGCGATCCATGGTAGAGTTATTTGTCCCATATACGAATATCGCCCGATTTTCATTTCTAGAGCCACTGAAAGCGCATTTATTTACCAATCTCTTTCCAACCTTCTCCTCGACGACTATCGCAATATCTAAGAAGGTTGATCACAATCGGTTCAGATTTAAATATAGCTCCCATCATTAGCGAAGCCATACCAGCTCTCTGGGGGGGGGGGGTTCTAAAATTCTTTGGGTACCATCAAAATTTGCAAATCTAATCGAAAACAATGACAATTTTAAAATTCTTTGGGGGGACTTAAACTTTTCAGGGACGTGCTTAGCCCACCCCCATAGGCCTTTCTACGCTTATGGCTTCCAATTATATGTTTTGGGTTAGTTGCAATAATATTGTCATCTGTCAAGCGTAGTGCTCGAAATTTGATACGAATTATTTTATAACCCATCGGAAAATATCCGCCGAGGTCCATCAAAATAGCTTTAGAGTTTGTTAAAGCTCCCACTTTGCACCTATAGGGTAGATGAAGGGTATTATACAGTCGGCACCGCCCGACTTTTGCCTTTCCTTGCTGGTTTGATTATTAACTCTTCTGTTAACATTAATTTTTAGCTTCGTTTAATAACAAATCGCTTGTTGTCTATCACACCTCCACAATAGAGTTTAAGTATAGCCATTAGTTAGTTTCCTTAGCTAATGATTACCTCTATGTACTATGTCGTTAAACGCTTCACTGATTTCATTGTTTGCATATTATTCACTCATTATTTCTTCATTTATACTCAGATTTTCGACTTTCATTTACATCTCATACAATTTTTAATTTTTCGATCATTTGTATTCTGAAATTAATTGTCTAAGTTTGTAATTGGTATTCAAATTTCTTCTAAGAATTTCATTAAGATGAAGTGAATTGTAAACTATTTCCGTTTTCTACAACCTACGATGATGAGATGAACAAGAGAAGGATTCTTAACAATATCAACAACAACAATATAACACTCATAAGCATAAGACATACATAAACTTCAGCCTCTTTTGAGTCTGAGTATGAGTTTGATTCACATCACATCGCCCACAAACAGACACACATTGGTACAGAAATTTCAATTTCAAGTGCTTCGAGGCGTAGAACTTTACCCAAATTTGGTTAATAAAAATTATCACAGCTCTCGATTAGGTTTTGAGTGCACGTAAAGATGTTTATTTATAGCGATTTACGCTTTCACGAATTTAGTTCACGTCTCTTAGCGATTTTTCATTATATGTGTTAAATGCCAGATTACAGTGAAAATGGATGAGATGGAAAATCCTTACAGGGGTACAAAGAAAACCAGCAAGGAAATGCAAAAGTGACTATAGTGACCGACTATATAATACCCTACACTTCTGTTGAAAATTAAACAACTAAGACTCTGTAAGTGTAAATAGGGTGATGAGTATACACGGGAGCAATATATTAATGTGAACCGATTTTGAAGAAATTCACTAAAAATATCACCAGTCATTAGAGAATGATATGTGAGAATTTAAGTGAGGATCGTTTGTAAATCCAGTTATTCTGAGTCGATCCGTATAACAGTGCTTACCAATTCATCCATCCCTTTTCCTTCTGGGTGTTACAAACAAATGAACTAAGTTATAATACCCTGTACCACAGTAGTGGCATATGATATAAAAATGTTGAATGTACATTATGTTATGGCTTCCAACAATGTTCGTCTTAAATTCTTTGTACAAAAAATTCAAGATAGGGCATATCAGTTTCATCCAGGCCGAACTTAGGGCTTCTTTACTTGTTGAGAATTGTTAGCGCGCACCAAATGCCGTTCGAATAATATTATGCATACCCTATTAAAACTTTATTAAAAATGCATTTACTTTCTTTTAAAAAATCCGCAATTACTTTTTGGGCAACCCAATAATAAACAGTATTTTTAAAAACCTTAAATTCATTCAACATTGTTGAATAAATATAATTAAAAAGCAAAAGTAACTTGAAAGGAAATATTAAAATTTGAAAAGATTTATAAAGCTACATATTTATGGTCGTTATATGTATATAGAATTTTATTAAGTTACTTTAAAATTTATGTTTTTTTTTCAAATGTAACATCTCATTAAGTGTTTAAATGCCATACAGCAAATAAAAAACATTCAAGCACAGTTGCAATGAGAAAAGTATCCATAGAAACAAAACTGCCGTCAACAACTTGGAGTCTTCAAAGGACTCATTTGAGTTCACACTTATGCCAAGAAGATGGGGTGAAGGCTGTTGAGTTTTCACACTCGGATAATTTGCCGTCCGTTGTGGCTCTCATTCCAGCATGAAATGCAATTTATTTCATTTCATTCGATTTTGCGAACGTGATGACTTCTGTAAAGTTCTCGTAAACAACTTTGAAGCTTGTTATGCATTAATTAATGATTATGTTTTAATTGCAAAATACTAGTAAAGTCAGTTGCACACAAACACTTACACAGACTGTTTACGTTCAAACGTAAACCCCTATTTACTTGTATCCCGAAAATTAAGTTAGAAATCCCATATTGGCTCTGTTAGTTACTATGTAAAACCGCCTAGAGAAAATAAGCGAATTTAAAAGTTTTATCGATTATTACGGCCATATTGTAAAAGCAATATCCGATGGGTTCTGTCTTGTATTTTCCTAACCTTTCGACAGTCCACACCTTGGTAAGCTCTAATCCAAAGAAATAAAATCCATCCAATGTCCAAACACTAATTACATACTTGTGTTTCATTGCTCTTTATTTCTACTTTCCATAAACTACATCGGGAGCTACAAAGCAAACAAAAATTATAGTTTGGTTTGCATTTGTTTCGGCTCGAGAGATCCATAACCAGTTTTACATCATCCAGGTTCCAGCTCTTTTCGCGCCCTTGCCTATCCCCTGTAGTCATTAAGCTGTGTTCCATTTCTACATTTGGTCCAATTCGAGCCAGATTGGTTGCGATACTCTCTGAGATTTCAGCTCCACAACAACTATCATCTCTTAAAGGTACGTTCGTATTTCATATGTTTAGTGCTATCTAGTATTCCGTGGCATTTCATGTGATTACACACGTAAAGCACACCATTCCGATGTTTGCGGTATAGAAATTCTATTCACGTGTTTTATGTAGACAAGCAAGTTAAGAAATATGAAGAATTAATGTGTTTGATCAAGGAGCGTTTGTGCGAAAAGCTTAAACTTTGACACTGCATTTTATTTGGGACTGTCCTGCTCAAAAGTGAAGCCTGCGGAGTATTTTGGGACCAGAAGGATTATTCTTCATTTCTAATCGATTTTTGGAAAATAAGAAGTCGTTAAGTAATACTCCAGCCTTGAATTTGGAGAAAATCTTAAGTTGACAGATGTACGTTCAGTAAGTAAGCACTTATCATCCATTTCGGAAGAAAACTTAAGATTTAAAGAAAGAAAAAGGAAAAAGAAATAGAAAATTCAGTGATTTTATTGTGAAAGGTTTATTTGAACTCATTTTTGAGCTCCAGTGTTCACACGCATTCCAAAAACGTGGTCAACCTAAATAATTCAGGAGCGTGTTGTATTCATTTTTTTGCTTTGCATCCACCGCTTTCTCATACATGTTGGAAGAACTTGTTTGACTCAAACTTGGTTCTGGTCTCTGTTTCTTTTTATTTTTGGCGCGTGTTTGTCGTTTTCGCTGACATTCCCAATCTCTTGAGAGCGCTTTGCTTTGTAATCCACCTTGCAAGCTCTCCTCATCACTGGCCATCTCTTACTCACATTCACCCACATAGCGTTGTGGGTTTTGTACTCTCTCGTTCTCTTGAGTATTTTATTGCACTCTCCTTTTTCATATCCACTGGGAGTCATTTCGCTCTCCCTGTGGATCGTATGTGAACGGCATACAAAGAACAGGCTTTCGTCTCGCATGCATAACAAAAACACATTTGATAAGTGAGTTGAGTATGGATAATTTGTAAAACGTGATAATCAGAACAGAGAGAAGAAAAAACAACTATTCCAGATATTCCAGGCTCGTTGTTCATTCCAAGTTCGTTGACCTATTGTTGTCGTTCCACCGATCATATGGTTTTTGGTATGATATAGCACAGGGACACACAAGGCTATTATAAATAAATGCAAAGTCGCACCCGTGAGATATTTGGAAAGGTTTGAAGCGGATACAAAAGGTTGCCACTGTCTTCAGACAGAATCTCTAAGTACCAGGTAAGCATTTGTTGTATGAATTTGGTATGTATTAGAGGTAGACCTAATACATCATACATACATATATACATATGTTTATTGTATTATATACCTCACATATCCTTGACTGATTATAGATGCCATTCATCCCTATGGTTACCTGATTTATGCCTTGGTAGTATTTAACGGCCATGACAGCCAACCTGTTGAGTGCTGAATTACAGCCGCTGTTGTTTATTTCTTTGTTGTTACTGCAAGAGTGTGAGACCCAACCGACCAACACAAAAATACCTAAACGCCTAAAAGTATACACTGTATATGGAGCATTGTATTATGTTTATAATACTCTCTTCTACACTCATATTTCGGAAACATTTTGAGAGAGTGGAATTTTGCCCCAACTACGCTAAAGCTTACTTCTTGGCTACACTGAGAAAAAAAAAATCCTATCGGACATTATATACAGTGCACTCGCGATAATAGGAACTAATTAACACCAAGCCAATTCGCTTTTGCAAGATTGTTCATATATGCAAAAGGCATCTAATTTCTCTTTAGTCGTCAATGCAAGAAAACAATTTTCCAATTTTGGGATGTTCATAATTTCGCGAGTATACTGTATTATGTTGGGTTTTGCTGAAATTCAAAAAAATCTGTATATCATACTATAAATTGGACCATATTTTGAAATAGATGCCACATAGACCAAACTCCAAATTAAACATCTTAAGATCATGAAATGCGTATTTTTATCCGATTTGCCTTAAACGTGGAACTGTGGAGAATTTGGTTCAGATCGGTCCAAGCATAGGTGTAGGTACTTCACAAACGTGCCGCCAATTTTTGATACATTGGCTCTGGCACCCACATTTTTACTCCGAATTTTCTAAAATTTAGCAAGCGACATTTTCTCGGCACAACCGGACAAATCGATCATATATTAATGAAGCTCCCATGTAAGAATACATTTAAAAAAAAGAGAATTTTACTCAAAGTTTAGTGAAGTCTAAATGGAATTTAGAGTAGATGGAAAAGGAGTTTGGGTATCTTTTATACTACATCGTTGGAAAGTTGTGGAAATTTTCCTTGCAATAAAGTATATGACATTAGTAAGGCGGTCGGTTTTAATTTGTATTAGTGACGGTAGAAAAAATTACTTTTTTGAGAAATTCACTTTTATATTGCCGGATATAAAATCGGATAGAAGTATAAGAAGTAATACAAAATTAAAGATTCTCACACATACACAGGTCCATTAAACGTGAAGTTATACTTGATTTTTAACAATGCAAATAGTACTATTTAAAAATTGATTTTTTCAATATTTTGGCTGCCACGACCTCATTAATGGCTAACAAAATTGTTGGGAACAATATGAGCTTCTCCAAATAAAAACAAGTAAAAAGGCATTAAGTTCAGCCAGTCCAGTCTGAACCATATGTGGGTCTTTTTTATAAGGAGGAGTAGAACTACTCACTGTTTTAAATTTCAGCGAAATCGAATAAAAAATAAAGCTTTTATGGGCTTTAGACCCTTTATCTGCAGATCGGTCTATACGACAGCTATACCTAAATATAGTCCGATTTGATTCATATTTAGTTCAGATGTAAGGAGTCTTAAATTAACCAACTGTTTCAAATTTCAGTGAAATCGGGCAAAAAATAGAGATTTTATAATCTTCACCCCCTATCGGCAGGTCGGTCTATATGGCAGCTATATCTAAATATAGTGCGATCTGAAATATTTGGGTCAGATGTCGGGAGGCCTAAAACTACTCACTGTTTCAAATTTCAGCGAAATCGGGTGAAAAATAAAGCATTTATGGGCAATAGACCCTTTATCGGAAAATCGGTCTTTATAGCAGCTATATCCAAATATGGTCCGATTTGGCGAGTTCAAGAACTTAACCAGCGTGCATCAGCTCAAATTTCAGCTCAATATCTCAATTTTTGAAGTCTGTAGAGTGATTACAACAGACAGACTGATAAATGGGCAGACACACGGACATCGTTAAATCGTTTTAGAATTTTACGACGATACGAAATATATATACTTTGTAGGATCGGAAATTGATATTTCGATGTGTTGCAAACGGAATGACTAAACTAATATACCCCCTATCCTACGGTGGTGGGTATAATAAAGAGAGAAAAAATTCAAAAATTTGATATGAATATAATCCTTAGCACCCTTTGAAGACAGTGAAGATGACGTCATGGACGATTTGTAGGTGTTTTTCTGTATCTGCTCAATGTCCCATTTTCTGAATTGAGGACAAAATATGTATTGTGGATTACAACGATGTCTAATGCTTTAATTTACGAAACGAATATTGCAATAAAGCATATGAATGAGTAGCACCATAACGAGCACTAGTGAATTAAATAAAATTTAATTTGCAATTTAAGTTCACCGCTCAAAAATCAACAGGTTTACGAATAATCAGGTTCAGTCTTCGACAGAAGTAACCATGTTTTTTTTTTATTTTTTTGTTCAATAATTAAAGACCGATCTGGGTCATATAGAACACGAATGTTCAAGAACCTTACACAGCCATCTGTGTCAAATTTCAGCGAAATCGAGTAATAAACATGCTTTTAGGACCCAAGAACTTCAATCTGGTGATCTGTATATATGGGGGCTATATGAAATATAGTCCGATATAGCCCATCTTCAAGCTTAATCTGCCTATAGAACAAAAAAACTGTGCAGTTTTCAACTCAATATCTCTCTTTTCAAAGACTGTATCGTGATTTCACAAGACAAATGGACGGATATGGCTAAATCGTCTTAGATTTTGTAGGGACTTAAGAAGTGCAATCAGGTGATCTATATGGAAACTATATCCAAATATGAACCGATATGGGCCATTTGCAAACCCCAATGACCTACATCAACGAGAAGTCTACGTGCGGAATTAGAAGCGGCTAGCTTTTCCGGGCACCGCTAGATCGACTTAAAATGTCAAGACGATCCAGAAAATGTACGTTGTGAGTTCGCAGATCAATATTTTAAGAAGTCACAAACGTAATGACTAAAGTAGTATACCCCCAATCCTGTTATGGTGAAAATTCAGCAACCCAAAACCTAGCGCCAAATCTTATGTTGATTCTAATCTAAGGACGATAATTCACACAAGAACAGCCAAAAAGTTGTAAACTGACTCATTTCACTTTCAACAACTATGACCAGTACGGTTCAAATCTGTCAATAAACTGATACAGCCCCATGTAAACCTATCTCCTTATTTGACACCTTGATCACCTGGAGGCCGTATATGTTATTCGATGTGGCTGAAATTTTGCACGGTGTGTTTTGATTTGACTTTCAAAAACTGTACCATGTACGGTCACATCGGTCTATAACGTGATATAGCTTCCATATAAAGCGATCGGTCGATTACTCTTCTACGGCCCCTAGATTTAAATTTTTGGCTGATCATTATAAACTTGGTACGTAAAATACACATATGTCTTCAACTGAATTCATTTGTGGAAATTTTTTGCAGAATCCATGGTTATGGATTCCCAAGACTCGGCCCGGCAGAAATTAACACATTTTGCTAGTAATTTTTTAAGCTTCTTTAATAAGCGACTATAATGCGTTAAAGGTAAATATATTTTTTAATTTAAATTCTTGTACATAATTTTTATGATTTCAGAATTTTTTAAGATTTTTTTTCTCCTATGCACAATTTATTTCTTTCAGTGTAATGTTAAAAGCTTTTTTTGCAGTCGTTCTGTGTAGCAACTTAACATTGGAACCTCCAAAAGCTACAACTTAACAGCACTTCTAAACTCACATGTGTTTCATGCGAGTAAAACCCCACAAAAAGAGAGCTATTCCTTGAGTAGAAAAGCAAATGATGGTCTGTGACGTGATTTATTTTCTTCATTATTCTCAATGCTCTCTGATGTGATGAGCACGGCTGCAAATGTAAACATTCTCAGATTCTTGTGCAAGGGGCCATGCAGACACACACATTCATATACATGTTTTTGTGTCTGTGGAAGCTAGCCAAATGAAAACGAAAGCAACTGCATGCTTTATTTAAAACAAAAAAAAAATATATGAGGAAATTTTTGGATACCAAATTTGCGTGTTTTGGGTTATATGAAAATTTATTTTTAGCCGTCATAACAAAAGACTTTTCCTAAGTGTTGAGAGATGACAAATGGCATAAATATCTCCATTCAAATCACGAACCATAATCAAAACAAACGTCGCCTTTACACTTAGTGGGAGAGCCCTTAGTGTAGTGTGGGGGTGGGGGTGTGGATAAGTGTATTGTCTGTTAAGCGTCTGCAGACAATCAAGTTGGCAGAAGTTCTTCTCCCAATAGCCCATGTCAAATCTGTACGAATCCATCATCTGCTGAGTGGTCAGGTGAATACCATCTCCCACTCCCCCCACTCTCAGGCGGTGGGTGGCTGTTGTGGTTTTGCTTGCCATCCCTTTGATATCGGAGCCCATGTGAATGTGTCCATATCTCGCACTCTCTGCGTTGCGTGCTGACGCTGGTTACGGTTGTCATTTGGTTGCCTCGGCTCATGTTGTCTGCATGCTGCTGCTCTTCGTTGTCTGCTTCTACAGAACAGTCTTTTCTGTAGTCGCTGCTGCGGCTGCTGCTGCGCCTGTTTTCAGTACAGACATTCTCAGATATGTCTGTACGACAACGTTCATGGGTCGCACTGTTTGCTGAGCTTCTAAGTGTCTCTGTGTATGTGTGCGCACGAGTGTGCCTGAATGTTTTCGTTTTCTGTTTGTTGTCTTTTCGCTTCTACGTTTTGGCAAACTCCGAAAATCCAGTTTATCCCATGAAGGCAAAACGTGCGGACGTTTTTAACGGTTACCTCAGAAAGAACGCAAATCAAAGCCTTCGTCGCGTTAACGTCGCGTAAACTGCTTTTGTTGTTGCATTTGCTGGCAAAGCGCACCGCTAAAACTCTCACCAGCACTTGCACTTTTGCTCATCGAGAACGCTCAGCATTTCGCATCGCACTTTTGCAGCAGCCAGCCAGTCTGACGGCCTAAGCATAGTGAACGGCGGTGTCGCGAGTGACGGCGGTGTTTCTCTGGAACGCGTATAAACAACAACCACAACAAAACGAATAAAAACAAATAAAATAAACAAAAATCCATAACGTAGTCGTATCGCTCGTATCGGAATCGAAAACGGAATGAAATAAACAAACAAAATCGCATGACTTAATGCTAAACAATAGTAATAAATTCAATTCCAACAAAATCATATAAAATATTTGAAACATTGAATATGTATACGTACATAAATATGTATGTGCATATAGCGATGTTTATGAATCTTCGATAAAAAAAAAAAAATAAAAACAACAATCGAAAATTCAAAAGTCTAAACCAGACCAAAAATTCCAGCAAAAAATAAGAATCAAACAAAAATTCGTATAATCAAAAGAAAATGTTAATTTAAACAGAAAAGTATATCATCTCCTCAAAAGTCATAAAAAAGATAATAAATATTAACCGACCCGAAAAAAACAACAACAAATAATATTAAGCAAAAATTAAAAAAAAAGTGGTACCAAAAATTTGTTTGTGCAATTACCATCAGAATATTTCATTTCAATTCTGATTGTTGTTATTATTGTTGTCCCAAAGTAAACAATAACAAAGTGTTTGTGTGTTCGGTGTGTGTGTGTGTATGTGTGTTTTATAAATTCATTTATTTCTCATGCAACTATTTTCACTTGTGGTTTGAGTTTTTATCAGTCGTAGGTATTTTTTATATTTTTTTCACTTAATAGTGACATTATGCAAACACTACTCAGTTTTACATGCACCAGAGTTCGCAACTACATTTCGTTTTTTTATGAAAACAAATTTAAGAGTTTTTGACTATGAACTCAAATGAACAAAGCAATGTATTTTGGTTGCGTTATTTTTTTTATTATAGATTGTGTGCATCTTTTGTAAGACATGTGGGTGGGTGGCGATGTCCAAATTCTTTCTTTTTTGGGACATAGCAACATTTTATGGCGGAATTATAGTCAAAAACGATTTTAGAAAATGTGTTATGTTACTCTTGGTATCGGTTGTTGTATGCAGATTTTTAAACATATACAATTGAGATCAAGATAATCTTAGACAAATAAATATTTTTATACCCACCACCGAAGCATGGAGGTATATTCATTTTGTCATTCCGTTTGCAACACATCGAAATATCCATTTCCGCCCCTATTAAGTATATATATTCTTGATCAGCGTAAAAATCTGAGACGATCTAGCCGCTACAGTCTTTAATAATATAGATATTGAGCTGAAACTTTGCACAGATTCTTTTTTTTGTCCATAAGCAGGCTAAGTTCGAAGATGGGCTATATCGGATTATATCTTGACATATATCTTGACAAGCCACATTTATTATGCGATTTTGCTTAAATTTGGGACAGTGAGTTGCGTTAAGCCCTTCGGCATCTTTCTTCAATTTGGCTCGGATCGGTCCAGATTTGGATACAGCTCCCATATTGACCGATCTGCCGATCGGTCAATATGGGCCCATAAAAGCCACATATATTATCCGATTTTGGTGAAATTTGGGACAAAGGATTGCGTTAGGCCCCTTGATATCTTTCTGTAATTTGGGTCAGATCGGTCCAGGTTTGGATATAGCCGCCAAATAGACCGATCTCTGGATTTAAAGGTTTGAGCCCATAAAAGACGCATTTATTGTCCGATATCGCCGAAATTTGGGACAGCGAATTTTGGGACAGTGGTATATAGATATATTGGGTTGCCCAAAAAGTAATTGCGGATTTGTTAAAAGAAAGTAAATGCATTTTTAATAAAACTTAGAATGAACTTTAATCAAATATACTTTTTTTACACTTTGTTTCTAAAGCAAGCTAAAAGTAACAGTTGATAACTGACAGAAGAAAGAATGCAATTACAGAGTCACAAGCTGTGAAGAAATTTGTCAACGCCGACTATATGAAAAATCCGCAATTACTTTTTGGGCAACCCAATAGTTGCCATATCGACCGATCTCTCGATTTAAGGTTTTGGGGCCATAAAAGGCGCATTTGTTGTCCGCTTTCGCCGAAATTTTGGGACAGTGGGTTGTGTTAGGCTCTTCGACAGTTTTCTGCAACTTGCCCTAAATTGGTCCATATTTGGATATAGCTGCCATATAGACCGATATATCGATTTTTAGAATTGGCCCCATAAAAGGCGCATTTATAATCCGATTCCACTGAAATTTGACACATTGACTTATGTTGGGCTTTCCGACATCCGTGCCATATATGGTTCAGATCGGTTTATATTTAGATATAACTACTAAAAAGATCAATATTTTGTTATGCCCAATGAACAATGACTTGTACTTATTAGTATTTGGTCCAAATCGGAACATATTTCGATATAGCTGCTATGGGGCATAAGGTATGCATTTTCGCCGGATTTTGACGAAAGGTGGTTTACATATATACCCAAGGTGGTGGGTATCCAAAGATCGGCCCGGCCGAACTCAGCGCCTTTTTAATTTTTAAGTAAGATTTTAAGTAAGATATTTTTTTAACGAATTCTGCAAATTTCTTAGTAATAAATTATTGAACTAAATCTGCAATAATTTGAAATATTTTATTGAATAGTTTTTTTCCCAAAATTCGCTGTTAAAAATTATAGAAAATTTTAGAGTATTGATATAAAAAGCAATACTTTTAAAGCAAATAGTACACAGGTAGAAAATAAATTAATAAAAACTAAATTATTTCTCTGCCTGGAGTAATAACCTCTTTTTTATTGACTGCCGCGCATCTATAATGCATGAAGTCTCAATAAGATTCTGGAATCTCCTGATCCTAGGATAGCATTCAATGGATTCTCTCAGCATTCGGCAGTCGGTTCTCTATAACCTTATTTTAATGTCTCCCCATAAATGTTCTTTAGGATTAAAATCATAAGCTATTGCCGTTGTCTTAGCGTTCGAAGCCATCAATACACTTGCAACAGATGATCAAAAGCATGTGTAGTACGGAAGAAGTGTAATTTACCACAGACAGAATGTCTGCCATTCGAAAGAGAAACTTACAAGAATTAAAATCAGTAGACTGAGTAGGTCCCAGCTTACCCAGAACCTAATTGACCTGAAACCTCATATTGCAAATTTTGCCCATGACATTCCACTAAGGAACAGGGGCAAACTTCTCGCATATCAATGAGTGCAGTCTGATTCAAGTTTAAGCTCAATGATAAGGGGCCTCCTTTTTATAGCCGAGCCCGAACGGCGTGTCGCAGTGCGACACCTCTTTGAAGAGAATTTTTGCATGGCATAGTACCTCACGTGTTTTTGAGAGATCTCTATGAACAAAAATTCAGCCCAATCGTTTAATTATTGCAGATTCTAGGAGATCAAGAAATCAATTCGAAATATCAATATATATGGGAGCTTTATCCAAATCTGAACCCATATGCAATACCCTATGACTTACATCAAATTTTAAGCGGATATGTTTATTCGTTCGGCCGCTATCATGATTTCCATAGACAGACATGGCTAGATTGAATTTGAACAAATTTGAACGAACAAAAATAAATATACTTTATGGGGTCCCAGACCGACATTTCGAGGTGTTACATGGTTGTGGATTTAAACAACGAGGGTGGCGCATGTCCAATGGCATTAAATAACTAACAAAGACTAAATGTTTAAACAATTTAAAAACACATTCTAGAAGCTCCAGGAAGCAATACTTAGTTTGTGTATAGGAGGTGTAATCCAACACTCCGTGTGAATATCACAGAAACTTCACGGACTATATAAGACTATAGTCCTATAGAGTTAAGGCTCCGGATGAAAAACAAGGCAGTATCAAAGAACAGTGTGCAAGTTATACAGAGAATATATAGCACAAGTGAGGGAAAACATTAAGGGCCTGTTTCACTAAGCTGAGTGAAAGGCTGTGAGAAAGAATGTAGTCACTCACTCTTCGAGTGAGTACAGATTTCACTAGCGAGTATATAATTATTCGCATAGCCTTATGTTTCGTGAGTGACACGAAATGGGAACAGATCGACTGTTTGAAAAAAACGTACATTTGGCGAAAAAATCGCGTAAATGTTCTCGAATTGCCCTCAAACCATTACTTTAATTTACTTTAATTGGCTATGACTGAATATCTGTTCCACTAGCCGAACATAGAATAGCGTTCCAACCGCCTCCAAGATATTTAAATAAACTCCTATCAATAAGTGTTTCAAATTTCATCAAGATATGTTAAGATTTTCTTATTTTATCATCTCACAAAAGCCAAAATGCAAGTGATCATATTTGACACTTGTCTTCTTCTAATTGACGCCAATACACCCAAAGTGAAATCCGATTACAAAGCAAATTGTTTACGTCTTCTTTCGCTTTGCCACTCACCAGATTAGTCGTTTTTCTGATTCTTATTGGAATGCCAATCAGCTGTTTGTCTGATAACATGCGATTGAAAGGAAGCAATTAAATAAGTGAAACAGGCTGTGAAAATTTGTTATGAAAATATTGATTTTATAAAGCTTGATTTTAAAGAACTTGATGCACTTGTGATAAGTCAATCGTATTGAACCTAGGATTAGATCATGATGCTGTACCAATATATTAATTTATCTTTCTGAGCTCATAAAATTTACTTTTTTTACTAAAGTTAATGATCTAAAGCCTAAAATCGAAACATTGTTGGCATTATACGATACTCATAAATACTATTTTTCTAAAGAATTGCAGTAACCAATTTTAGCCTCTACTTATAAAAAATGACTTAACTCCATATGTATGCGTTTTGCGCTAAACTTATTTATTGCGAACAAAAGTCGTTACTCATAAACTGTTTTCAATACAGATAAAAAAAAATATTTTCGTAATAGCTAGGTCACAGTTATACGGTGTTAGGTTTTATCGACAACAAAATTTTCAAAAACTGGCAACTAAACCAACAACACAAAATAGATGTAATAATTATAACCACCATCTTTATTAACGATACAAAAAAACGACTACCCTATGTAAGGAATGTAAAAAATGAACGTATGAGACACTACACGATAAAAGCTATCGATTTGTGAAACTCATACAATATCCCTTCATATATTGTATTATTTATTGTGATAAGACAGACCATTGGCGTAGCTAGACAATTTCCCTGAGGGGTGAGGTACGATCCAAACAGAAAAAATTTAACAAATTTTTTTGTTTTCTTTCTTATAAGAATACAATAATAAGAATTCTTTCACGAAAGAAATCAAGCACTGTATTTACTAAAAGGCCTTAAGCCTTTTTTTCAGAAAACTAAGAACTTATGCTGCCAGTGCTTTTTGTCGATTTTTAATAGAAAAAGTTATTTACATACGCCATTTTTCGTTTTCAGAAATTTAAAAGGTATGAGCCTAACAATTTCAAATGATCAAGAGCAAAAGTCGCCAAAGTCGATAGCACAAGTCGGTTCTAATGATCGTCTAATCCATGTCAAAAAGGAAGATCGGTTCAGATTTGGCTCATTTGCTATCCCAACTGATCCACATCAATAAGAAGTGCGAAATTTTGAGCTGCCAATACTCAATAAAATGTTAGTGTGCTTTTAAATGTCATGGCGATCGAAAATTTTTTTAGGGTCTTACACCAATATTTGGAGGTGTTACAAATGAAGTCCCGAAATTCGGGTAACCTCGTCCCATGCTGAATCTTTTAAAATTCCCATTGTTTAAGGAAATATTTAACAAGTGTTGTTATTACGGCAAATACAGCGATCTGGATGGTTCAACGGTAAGAACTGGCAGGCATTTTCCTTCTTCTATTCCTGTGTCATCACAATGGATGAAAACGTATAAGTGAGTCTAATGGCAGACTAACCTTAGGCAGGTTTAAATGGCATTTTGATTCGAAATTTCCATTCCGAAAAATGCCTACATCGCCAAGGAGAAGTCATGAATTTTTCTCTCTCGGCAGCTTATTGGTAAACATTTTTCTCACTACTGTTCACTTTTAGAATCAAAATTTCACAGTGGAATATAACGTATTTGACGGTCTTGACGATATGCAATATCTTGACGATCGGTTACTGATAACACGAGCCGCAACGACATTCAAAATTGGAAAATTGAATCCATTGGGGGATTTTACTTTACCTAGAAACACTACTTTAGCTGAATAGGGTATCGATCGACTGAGACTGCTACGACCATTTAAGTTTATTTATGGGAGCTATATCTAAATATGAACCGATTTTTATCAAAATTATAGCGTTTGTCTCTGGTCTTAAAAAGTGATGCTTGGATAAATAATGCTATATCCACTTCAGTTACAAAACAAGAAGCAAAATCGGGAGATCGGTTCATATGGGAGCTGTATCAAGCTATAGATCGATTCAGACCATATTGGACACGTATGATGAAGGTCATGGGAGAAGCCGTTGTATTTCTGCCAAATCGAATGAGAATTACGCCCTCTAGAGGCTGAAGAAGTTCAGACCCAAGATCGACTAATGTGGCAGCTATATCAGGTTATGAACCGTTACTTTATAGGGTCTTAGACGAATATTTCGAGGTGTTACAAACAAAATGACGAAATTAGTTTACCAATTTCATGCTGGGACCTTAACTACTCAACTAGGTTCATTAGAAAGCACTACATCCAACTTTGGATTTTGTGGCGGCACGGGTTGTCGTTAACCGACCGCCGTAATATTTCATTTTTTGCTTATTGGGATTTAAAGGGAAAAAATAGATGGTGTGTGCTTCAAAAAATTAGTTTTGTTTTTTGGGACACTTTAGTATATAAATATTGATGAAAATTCTGGGGTGCTACAGATTCTTTGGGGGGTTATATTCAGTATGGAGTAGCCCATCTGGATCTCTCGTCCAAACCATTTCTGCACTTGTAATATTATTACTGTTGTATACTTTAAATATTTACCTCTTCCCAGATGTAGTATTTAATACGATAATGAAGTTAAAACACTTAGCGTGCAATGTGTAAAACATTTAATTTTTTTTAATATTTATTTGCCAACTTATCGAGTAAGAGCGCAAAAGTGTTTTATTTATTTAACATATTTGTCACGGGTAATCGGACATTTAAGTTCAACAAGTGAATGGTATGGTTAGTAGAGAGTATATAAAATAGGTAAAACCACGAGGCCGAATCTTAGAACTCATTAATGCAGAATCTTTAATTAACTCAGTTTACATTTATTCCAGGCCTTAAGAAGCGACATTGGTGGACAGGGTTTTATTATAAATATATATAGCGGATTATAAATGTGCTTCTTATGGGGCCAAGATTTTAAGTTCAGAGATCGGTCTGTATGGCAGCTATATCCAAATCTGAATCGATCTGGGCCAAATTGAAGAGGGCTTTCGAAGGGCCTAACATAACTCACTGTCCCAGATTTAAGTGGAATCGGACAATAAATGCGCTTTTTATAGGCCTAAAACATTATATCGAGAGATCGGTCTATATGGCAGCTATATCCAAATCTGAACCGATCTGGGCCAAATTGCAAAAAGATCTCAAGGAGCCTAACACAACCCACTGCCCCAAATTTCAGCAAAATCTGACAATAAATGCGCTTTTTATGGGCCCAAAACCTTATATCGAAAGATCGGTCTATATGGCAGCTATATCCAAATCTGGACCAATCTGAGCCAAATTGATAAAAGATGTCAAGGGGACCAATACAACTTACTGTCCCAAATTTTTGGCAAAATCGGAAATAAATACGCCTCTTATGGGCCCAAGACATTAAATCGAGAGATCGGTCTATATGGCAGCTATATCCAAATCTAGACCGATCTAAGTCAAATTGCAAAAAGATATCGAGGGGCCTAACGCAACTTACTGTCCCAAATTTTGGCAAAATCGGATATTAAATGTGGCTTTTATGGGCCTAAGACCCTAAATCGGCGGATCGGTCTATATGGGATCTATATCAAGATATATCAAGATATATGCCGATATAGCCCATCTTCGAACTTAATCTTCTTATGGACAAAAAAAATGAGTTCCTTTGAAACATAAGTTTTCTTTACAGCTACGAATATGTCGGCATGGGAAATCGTAAATTTTTTTCCAGAATTTTTCTATTTAATATCCCCCTCACACTTCAACCCTCAGCTGACATTTGGCCCAAATAGCATATTTAAGTTTTATTGTTTTATTCTTTCATTTGCATTTTACATTGCTATGTAATGAAAACATAATTATTTATGCATTTTTTTATTTTCCCAAATAAAAATCAAAAAGAGACAAAACAATAACAATAACATTTTGTTTCCATTGCATCAATGTGGGAAAATAAATACGAGGTTGCCCATAATCTACACCCCCTCCATCCACATCGTCTCACTTGAATGGATAAAACGGAAAATCTTTGTTTGTGGCACAGGGCAAAACGAAAAAAAAGTTTTATTATCATTTTATTATTTTTTAATAACCGCATCAGAATGCGCGATGGTGACTGTGATTGATGTCTCTTTGAATCGTTCGATCTTATGGAAGTTTTAAATACGATTTTCATGTTTTACGGGTGGCTTTGGGAAGAAACTTGCATTAGTATGAATAGGACACTCGTTGAGTATTGTGTGTGTGTGTGTATGTTTGTGTGTGTGTGCCTGTTGGGATTAGGAAATGGATTTCCCTTTGACGATTCGTTCCCTTACATGCAAATGATGAACGATTTTCCATCAAGCCCTATACACGAGACCTCTTTGTAATACGGTGACAATGACGATGATGATAACAATATTCTGGTCTCTGATAAGCAATTTCTAGAACCCCCACGTTTCAAACCCCTTTTATTATCAATCGTGGGTCTTTATTGGATCCATTTCCATAGCCTATATTTATGTCGCTTACATTTGTACTGTGGTTTTGGGGTTGTTTTTTTATTAAAAGACCCATGGCTTGTTCAGCAGCCACAGCCTACAGAGTAAAACAATAACTAAAAGCCCATTTGAGACCATTCCAATGTTGAGATATGAACAGCCATATCAATTTGCGGTTTACGTGTCTGCTCCTAAATGTTTCCATAAAGTGGTCTAAGGCAACTGTGACCTAAGCATGCACGCACACTCACATACGAACACATTTACTTAAATGTGTTCAAGTGGTAGTTGTGGTCAAAGCCGATTTGTCTTTATTGATAACACAAAATATGGGACGAAACTAATGATGTTGGATATACGGATTCAATTAAATCTAATTCCATAGGCATTTTAATAGTTTCATAAGCAAGCGTTTAAATTTTAAAATCAATATCATATACCTATCTGATTTATATAAAGGTTAAAACTGATAAAATTATGGTCCATGTCTAGTTGAGGACATAAGAAGACTTAAGATTGTAGCAGATTGAAAATTTTTAATCTTCTAAGGAAGGCAAAAATGAAAGAGTGATAAAAGCCAGGAACAAATATCCTCTTAGGGTTGGATACTTTGCACGTCAGTTAGGAAATAATTGAAAATCCATGTTTGAAATACCCACCAGCTAGACATAAGCCAATCTCATCATATCTGACAGTGTGTGCTTCCATCCATCCGAAGAATGAAACTATGTAGTTAAAATTCCCCACAGCTACTTCTTATCAATGTATGTAGATGAGCATTGTGAATGTGCCATATCGATTTTTTTGGCTGTAGCTCGCATAAAAATCGATTCTCATATTTGACTTCTTGGCATATGTATACAAATAGCCTTTTAGAACCAACGTTTTGTACATCTAGATGCCAAAATTATTTTTATAACCTTTAAAAAACATTAATATTTTTATACCCACCTCCGAAGGATGGGGGTATATTCATTTTGTCATTCCGTTTGAAACACATCTAAATATCCATTTCAGTATATATATTCTTGATCAGCGTAAAAATCTAAGACGATCCAGCCATGTCCGTCTGTCTGTCTGTCTGTCCGTCTGTCTGTTGAAATCACGCTACAGCCTTTAAAAATAGAGATATTGAGCTGAAATTTTCCACAGATTATTTTTTTTTTACCATAAGAAGGTTAAGTTCGAAGGTGGACTATATCGGACTATATCTTCATATAGCCCCCATATAGACCGATCCGCCGATTTTGGGACTTAGGCCCATAAATGCCACATTTATTATCCGACTTTGCTGAAATTCGGTAGAGTCAGTTGTGTTAAGCCACTCGACATGCTTCTTCAATTTGGCCCAGATCGGTCCAGATTTGGATATAGCTGCCATATAGACCGATCCGCCGATTTAGGGTCTTGGGCCCATAAAAGCCACATTTAATATTCGATTTTGCGGAAATTTGGGACAGTGAGTTGTGTTAGGCCACTTGCCATCCTTCTTCAATTTGGCGCAGATCGGTGCAGATTTGGATAGGCTGCCATACAGACCGATCTCACGACTTAAGGTCTTGTGCCCATAAAAGGCGCATTTATTGTCCGATTTTACCAAAATTTTGGACAGTGAGTTTTGTTAGGCCTTTCGACATCCTCTTTCAAGTTGGCTCTGATCCATTCAGATTTGGATATACCTGTCATATAGACCGATCCTCCGATTTAGGGCTTTAGGCCCATAAAAGGCGCATTTATTGTCCGATGTCGTCGAAATTTTGGGACAGTGAGTTAAGTTAAGCCCCTTGACATACTTCTGCAATATGGTACAGATCGGTCCAGATTTGGATATAGCTGCCATATAGATCGATCTCTCGGTTTAAGGTTTTGGGGCCATAAAATGCGTATTTATTATCCGGTGTCGCTGAAATTTGAGACAGTGAGTTGTATTAGGCCCTCCGAAGACCCTCTTCAATTTGACCCAGATCGGTCCAGATTTGAATACAGCTGCCATATAGACCGATATCTCCATTTAAGGTTTTGGGTCCGATTTCGCCGAAATTTGGGACAGTGAGTTGTGTTAAGCTCTTCGACATTTTTCTGCAACTTGGCCCAAAACGGTCCAGATTTGGATATAGCTGCCATATAGAACGATATCTCGATTTAAAGTCTTGGCCGCATAAAAAGCGTATTTATAATCAGATTTCACTGAAATTTGGCACGGTGACTTATGTTAGGCTTTCCGACATCCGTGTCGTATATGGTTCAGAGCGGTTTATTTTTAGATATAGCTACTAAAAAGTTCAATATTTTGTTATATACAATTGAACAATGACTTTAATTTATTAGTATTTGGTCCAAATCGGAACATATTTCGATATAGCTGCTATGGGGCGTAAGGTTTGCATTTTTCACCGGATTTTGACGTAAGGTGGTTTACATATATACCCCAGGTGGTGGATATCTTAAGGTCGGCCCAGCCGAACTTAACAATTTTTTACTTGTTTCGATATAATTTCAGAGAAATTTTTTTTTTTCATTTGCGATATTTCATTCTTAAGCAGTTGAATGTTGTACTCTGTCTGAACTTGACCCAATTAATCAAATTCCGCGAAACCTTTCATATATGAGACTACTTCCCTAAAGGAGTCATCAAAGCTGAACTTTTGTAAACATATTATCTCTGTGCAAGGTTTCATGTTAACAACCAATTCTTTTCAATGACAAGAATTAATCACTGTCCCGCTTCAAGCATAACTGATGACATAAAAATTAAATATTACACAAAAGTACAGAGGTTCAACAAAACAACGTCACTGATGGTGATCATCATTATCATCATCATCATCATCATCAACAGCTTTTGGGCCCAGCTCCATTTACGATGGCCAGGCAGGTAGTTACGCCAAAAACGAACAGGAAGAAGAAGAAGAAGTCAATTTAGCTGCGTTTGTTGTGCAGGCAGAGGAAAAAAACTTTATTAAAGAGCGATTAAAGAAAATCGCACAAGCAGCGCTTTCGGTTAAAGGCATAATTAACGCCAAAGGGCATCGTTAACATTATTTACACTCACGACACAGTGTATCTTTGGTACATTCTTTTTTGTTGCAAAAGACATGATAAGGAAATCGAAGTAAATATACAGTCATGTTTGAATATATAGTCATGTTATAGAAAAGGAACGAAAAACGTACTAAAATATAAGCAAGTACAAACGCATATGCCGAACTTTTGATACCCACCACCATGGATATATTATAATTCTATTTTATTATAGCTGTACTTTATCCATATTATTATCAAAATATAGGACGATCTTATTCATATTAGGTTCAGGAGCCGGGAAGCTTTATACAAGTAACAGTTCCAAACTACACCAAAATCGGGCAATAAATGCGGCTTTGATGGGCTTAGCCCCTAAATCTGCTGATTGGGCTATATGACAGCTATATCAAAACATGGTCCGATCTGCAATACAAATCTGAAAATTTGAACGATCTGCGTTTCAAATTTTAACGAAATCAGATAAAAATGCGCCTTTTATATGCTGAAGCCCTAAATCGACTGATCTATATGGCATAAATCGACTGACATCAATCTGGACCATATTTGGCTTAAACGTCGGGAGTCTTAAAACAACGAAATCGGATAACGAGAGCATATTTTATAGTTTTAAGGCCCTAACGCTGAAGATCGTGCAATATGGCAGCTATAGATGTTGAGAGTCTTGTTACAACCCACTGTTCCAAATTGCAGACCCCAAAGCGCCATATGGATCTATATGACAGCTACATGTAAATATGGCCCGATATAACCATATTCGAGTTGGAAATTGGGGTCCTTAATACAAGTCTCAGTTTCAAATTTCAGCGAAATCGGACAAAAAAAAACATTATGGCTAAATGTAGTCCTATTTGGTCCATTCAAGAACTTAACCTGCATATAGAAGAAATACAAGTCTGTGCAAAATTTTAACACAATGTCTTAATTTTTAAAGACTTTAGCGTCATTAGAACTGACGGACACACGGGCATAGTTAAATGGCCTTGAAATTTAACGGCGATCCGAAATATATACTGCGGCACGGAAAAGTCAACATACCTTCTCGAAAGTGGCGGCTTCGTAAACTGATAGTTACATAATGAAGATATGAGATAACTTTATAAACTTTAACTAACTACAATATATGTGACCATGTTGAACAATTTATGCAAAATTCTATATATGGCGGAAAAGTTTTTCGCATACAAATTTTGTTTGTTTTATTCATTACAAAAAATATGACCATAAAGCCCATGAAAACCTTCAATAAAAAATGTTTAACTAATTAATTCTTCTTATGGAAGTTCACAATTTTAATTAAATTAATAAAAGTGAACTAATTAAAAAAAACCAAAATTTTTAAACTTGTGCTATTTTATTAACCATGTTTGTTTACTATGTTGCGTATACCTCTCATAACGAAGAAATGGTCATTTATGTTCAACCAGACTTTAATGCGCCGCAAAAAGGGCACTTGAAAATCATTAACTGAATTGAATTTGTGACTCCAAGAAGACAATGACGCCAATGATGACGTCGACAGCCAAAGACTCCAGCATCACTGTTGGCAAGGCAGATAGCATTGTTAATGGTAATAACTGAGCAGAAACTCATGATGACGATGATGATGATGAATGGGATGTAAAAACAAGTTTTCAGCATTTAATAATGCAAACTCATTAAAGGCAAGATGACAGAGAGGAGTGGACAATTTTTCAAAAGCAAGGTGAAACTTGTTATTTTGAGATCCTATCTCAAGCATTCGCCAAATTGTTGTCTGTGCGAACATGCACACATGCAGTGAATGCATTGCTACACTTGGCTAAAAGATATACCCTTGAAGTCAGTTTGTACTATCGCTGTCTGTAGTGTGGGCCTTGCGTATCAAGATTGCCTTTCTCAGATAGTCTGGGCTGTTCCCTACATGCATTTAAGGTAATGACAGGAAGGCTTTGTTGCCAAAACGATTTCACTCGATAATTTTAATTAAATCTTAATGGCAGCCATTCTTTTAGTTCGCCTAGTCTGCCGCCACAAATTTGGGTCACCCATTGGCACAGAGATTAAAAGAAGTGCTTAGCCATTATACCCTGCGAACAGGCACTTACACAAACCCATGCCACCATAAAGGCCACAGGCGCACTCTTCTTGTGGATATCAGGACCACACAGATTCTCTAGCCCACAGGGGCCAGGCGTTGTGGTGTGCGGCGGGGGAGCTGGTGGAAATGTGTATTTGCGAAATCATCTTGTGATGACGGGCAGAAAAATTAAAACAACCCTAAAGCCATTAATAATGCCAAAAGTGATAGCTGTGATCATTTACAGAGCCGAATCAGAATTGCTCGAAAACGTTGTTGTCGTTCGAGAGTCGTACGTGTTTATAATTTGCAATGCCAAACACTTTACCAAATTCACATACACACACACACATACACAGTGACTAGCAATCACAAAAAATTGCAGACTCAATTGGCATCAGCAGATATCGGCAGCCGAAAGCCAAAACAGCAAGACAGTCCAACAAACAAACAAATAGTCTGAAACAGCAACAGCAACATCAAAACAAGAATGTCGTTTTTCTTTTTTTTTACAAGCTGACAAATAGTTAAAAATTAAACAAAAATTGCATTAAAAGCCCCAAAACAGCAACAACTACCATAATAGCAATGTGCATTGAGGCATTCATTCGTACTAGGGGTGTGAACGTGACAAGAGTTTGTCGTTTCATACGTGACTGACGCATGAACTCCGCGGCAATTTCGAAACTCTATCACGAAATTGTGCGTCAAAACATTTGTTTAGCTAACTCAAATTGACCATTAAGAAAAATAGTTCTTTATAAGTGCCTGACGACGATTTTAGTTAAAATTGACTTTATAAGGAGTATGCTGCAAAAAGCCGAATTTAAGCGGCGTGTCTTAAAGAAAAGATTAAAAACTCAACGAAAAGAGAAACCTTCAAAAGATGTTTCATTTTTATTTTCCCTTAAAGAGAAGAAGAAAAACTTTTCTCTCATCAATTAGTGTTGCCCCTTTCAAGTTTTAACCCAAAATTAAAGGGTCTACCCTCTATATAAGCGCCGAAACAACTCACATAAGAAGGAAACACCTCTTAAACCGCCTCAAAACTGTCGGCAGCGTTTTGTATAAGCAATTTATAATAATTGCATGTTAGAGTAGTCACTTGATGTGGTCTCCTATGTTCGTGGGCAATCTCATAAAAATAAGGACTTTGTATGCCAGCGAAATGAAAATCCTTAAGTAAAGTTACACACAAGGTAACGTTAGATTAGGTTTAAGAGTGGGGGAGGATTTAACCCATGTTATACATTAGGGATTTACGCTCGAGCAAATAAAAAGAAAACTTAAGAAGTCTCTGCTTGAATTTTCTTGTCTAAGCATATTTCCTAATCTTCTTCCGTGTCATGACAAGTTATACCGGGCTATAATGTCTGATCTCAAACGGTAGGACATTTTACTCGAAAAAGAAAAATCGAAAAGATATAGGAAACACTTTCTTAATCTGGTCGTTAGTACCACATGCACTGCACACAGCATCGCTAGTCGCGCCTATTTTGGGTAAAAGTGGCAGGACGAGGCTATCGTCCTGCCACGAAAGGCTATACGTTTCCCAAGTTTATCGAAGCAAACCTTTGGTCCTTACCAAGTTTCTATCTGCTCTTTCATTACCTTCATTACCTGCAATTTGGCATGGCACTCAAGTGATGATAGTAGCTCCATAGTAGCATAAGTGTTTATTGTTCGTTTATTGTTCGCCATTAATTGTCCCAATAGCCCATTGACTATTCATGAGTACGCTTCTAGTTGCCAATTTGGCCGTGTAAGCAATTTACGCATTCCCTTATTCCCCGGATGTCTGCTACTATGCCGAATTTTGGCCCTGCAGAAGATCTACCATGAACTCGCTTAGACCTGTGATTTTCTTAGCTTAGAGTCATCTGTGTGGCAATTGTGCCAAAATCCTCCCATCTAATCGGGCACACAAAGATTTCATATTTACCACTTAACATCAATCGCGTGTCAGGTTCAAAGAAGATCTAATGGACTTCAACCCTTAATCGTCTCGGCTTAAGACTCTAAATCACGAGGGCTGTCTCGTACTTAATTCCTATGTATATATACATGTCTTCCAAAATCGTCGGTGCTAAGACAACTCGTCCGTTGGAGCCGCGGTAATATCATTATGCTGCCCGTTCTGTCGATCTCAGCTCGCCATACAACCGATGTCTTTGTATGAATAGGCGTAGCTACACTTTCGTAGATATATATTGGACTTTCTATGGATTCAGTCCCCATTTCGAACTTATGGATTTTCGCCATAGTGTACAGAGCCTGTGATCTTCCTCTCTTGCTCCGGAATGTGGTAAACCCAGTTTATTTTCCTATAGACAATCACCACAGGTATTTGGCACCATGGAATACTGTGATCGCCGTATCCATCTTTCCAGTGAACAAGCGCATCTTGGTCTACTCAGGGTTGGCGGTGATATTCCCGAGTCCGGCCTGGTCTTGATTTCTTGAGCCACTAGAGGATGCAAGTATTATCCGATTTGGCTGAAATTTTGAATGAGTTGTTTTGTTATGACTTGCAACAACTGTGCTGAGACTAGTTCAAATCGCTCCATAGCCTGATATAGCTGTCATATAAACCGATATGGGATCTTGACTTCCTGAGCCTCTGAAGGGCGCAAGTATTATCCGATTTGGCTGAAATTTTGTACAACGGCTTTTCTTATGACCTTTAAGGTACGTGTCCAATATGGCATGAATCGGTGTATAGCCCAATACAGCTCCCCTATAAACCGATCTCCCTCTTTTACTTCTTCAGCCCCTAAAGAGCGCAATTCTTACTAGATTTGGCTGAAATTTTACACAATGACTTCTGCTATGGTCTCCAATATTCAGTTCAATTATGGTCCGAAATAACCATAACTTGATATTGTTCCAATAACATAGCAATTCTTTTCGTTTATCCTTTGTTTGCCTAAAAAGAGATACCGTGGAAAAAACTCGACAAATGCGTTCCATGGTGGAGGGTATATAAGATTCGACCCGGCCGAACTTAACATGCTTTTACTTGTTCCCGCTTACATAGAAAATTTGGATCCATATGTTTGCAGGCCAACTTAGCGTTAAGGTTGGCATCTCCGCCTTTGACGTTGAACGCCGGGATTCGAATCCTGGCGAGAACATTACCAACAAAATTTTCAGCGATTGTTATCCCCTCCTAATGCTGGCGACATTTGTAAGGTACTTTGGCATGTAAAAACTACTCCCCAAAGAGGAGTCGCTCTGCGCCACTTCATTCGGACTCGGCCATAAGAAGGAGGCCCCTTTTAACTGAACTTAAACTTGAATCGGACAGCACTCATTGATATGTGAGAAGCTTGCTCCTGTTCCTTAATGGAACGTTCATAGGCAATTATGCAATTGCATGACGATTTGCTATTTCGTCTGCATAACAGTCTGGTCTAAATCTCCCTAGGCGAGGATCCTCAGTAGATAGTCTATTAAATTCGGCCTTAGGACTGATGATAGAATGTCAACGTGCTCTGAGATGGACACCAACGCAGATCCGCACTTAACGAACAGAAGATCCCATACAGTGTAAGCGTTTTGCAGTATCAGACACCCTTTTCATTGACTGCGCACAATAAGTACTTGTTGTATCACCATCTGCCAATACCTGTTTTAGTAAACCATAGGAGAACAAATATGTTACTCTCTCTTTCTCTTAACTCACTCACATTTCATCTGGTTGAAAAAATGGCAAGACAAAGCGTGCTAAGTTCGGCCGGTCGATTTCTTTGACCGGTACCTTTTTGTAGGCAAGCAAAGAATAATGTATAAGAATTTCTATGCTATTAGAGCTATATCAGATTATAGACCGATTTGGGCCATACTTGGTTTGTGTGTTGGAGACCATAGTAGAAGTCAACTTGCAAAATTTCTGCCAAACCCGATAAGAATTGCGTCCTATAGGGTCCCAAGAAGAAAAATTGGGAGCTATATCAACGAACCACGAATATTGGATGTCATAGTAAAAGTCATTTTACATATTTTCAGCCGAATCTGGGAATGATTGAGCACTCTAGGGGCTCAAGAATAAATTCGGGAGATCGGTTTGTATGGGCGAAATATCAGTTTATGGACCGATTCAGACCATACCTAGTATGAAAGTTAAAGGTCATAGCCATTTCACGAAATTTAAGCCAATTCGGGTAAGAATAGCACCCTCTAGGAGCAAAAGAAATCATATCGATAGAACGGTTTATATGAGGACTCTATACAAATCTGAACCCATATGGCCCGTTTACCATCCCCAACCACCTACATCAAAAATAAGTATATCAAAATATCAAGTAGTTAGCCTAAATTTTAAATATGTTGTTCTTGAACCTTAAAATTCCCAAAAACTTAACTGGCTTCATAAGCGGTTATATGATGACCCACCAGAAAACCATGCATGCATATTATATCATAAGTTTGAGTGACTGAAATATCACTCACGTGTACATCTCCAACTCAAACAGCCAACCAATCTGACTGACACTCAGTCATTCAACGACAAACCAATGGAAATACACGCACTTCAGCCACGTTGTAGCATTTGCTCCCACCGCCAAGCAAACAGACAACCGGCCTATCATCTGTGCCAACAACATCATCAGCATCTCGCTGCTCTATGGTTGCTTGCAGTGGGCAACGCACGCAGATGACGTTTGGCATCGAATAAAAACAAAACTGCAATCACAGTCGATTGCCGAGAGTACGTCTGTCCAGCCGGTCGATTTTTTTTTTATTTGATTTTATGTGTTTTATATCTTTTGCTTGTACGAGTATCTGATTTAAACACTTTTAGTTGCGCACACCAGTACGCATAAACAAGTCAGCGTCACAATGGAAGTAAAATGCTCCACCGCCACCACCAACTCCCCTCTGAACGCCATACATTAAAAATCAAAAATTCACAAAATATCCATTACATCGGCAGATTACGGTTATTAACGAATGCATTTCACACTGTGTCATTTGTTTTGGCTTTTTGGACTTTTCGGTATTTCAAATGTGCAAAGTGATTGAAAGTTATGCACATGTTAATGCGCTAACCCCTGTGGGTAGACGGACGATGTATGCAAATCATTTGATACGACAAAAACTGTAACACCTATGGTGGTCGAAGACCCTAAAAGATGTGGTGCTCCATTCAAGTTCTTGATGCAATTAGAGTGGCTTTATTTGGCTTCAGGCTGAATATAAACGGCGTGGAGTAGAACTTTAGTAGAATTTGTAAATGTTGCCAGAATTATTGAGGAAATAACCAAAATAGAGGAAATGAATATCATTTTTTTAAATTAAAAAAAAAAAATAGGTTTTCATTATATGATGACCGTCAAATAATGGTGTGGTGTATCTCCTGTGGCTTTCACTTTTCCATTGTATAAAATATTCGATCATTAAGCTAATCTCCAAAAAAAATTATTCTCACCTTAACGGTTAAGCAGACATAGAAATAAGTTTTCATTTTAATTTAAAAGAAAATATTAAAATTCGAAACAAAAGGACAACAAAATTCGTCATTACCTTGACTTGGATAATACATCCCTCCACAGACAGACGGACATGATTAAACCGAAACAGAAAGTACTCCTAAGTCGACCAGTATGCATGTATCTGGCAGAGCCACAAACCGCTTTGTTAACAGAGTGCGAGATAGAGTAACAAAAGCAATAAAAGATTTTTTTCGGCTTTCTCCAAACATTTTATCGAGAAAATTAAAAAAAAAAGAATATTAAAAAAAATGGTTCAATTTGCAATTATAAATATATTTTTTTGAAAGCACACGTTGTGGGCTTTCCAACAAGGTACCTGGATGAATTCTTGAATGGCCTCCAGCACCACCGCCCATAATCCTGTTCAGCATTTTTTCGAGAACATTTTTAAAAATTCCAGAAATATGAGAAAACCAATCAATCCATTTTGGACAAAAAATATTTTTTTGAAGGCACTCGTTGTGGGCTCTCAACAAGGTATTACAGTACCTGGAAGAATTCTTGGATGGCATCCAGGGCAGTGCTCCATAATCCAATCCCGAATACTTTTTTTTCATAATTTGTCATTTTCTTCATATCCCTCTCACGGATATTTTTATTTGGCGGTTTTTGGGTGGTTGGTTTTTTTTTTATTTCTTCTACTATAAATTCGGAATTTATCTTCAAGTACGAAGAATGTTCGTGAAGCAAACTCGGAACATAACTAGCAGAGCCACAAACCGATTTGTTAACAGAGTGCGAGAGAGAAAGAGAGTAACAAAAACAAAAACAGATTTCTAAGGGGTTACCAGAGCTCTATCCAGCATTTCTCATTGAAAATTAAAGAAAAAGACAGAAATATAAAAAAAAAATCTGTCGTTCCAAATCTCGATTAAAAATATTTTTTTTTAAGCACACGTTGTGGTCTTTCCAACATGGTTTAACAGTACCTGGAGATATTATTGGATGGCCTCCAGAGCAGTGCTCCATATACCTGTCTCGAATACTTTTTTTATAACCACCACCGTAGGGTAGGGGGTATATTCATTTAGTCATTCCGTTTTCAACACATTCAGCTGAAATTTGGCACAGATACGTCTTTTTGATGCACGCTGGTTAAGTTATTGAACGGGCTAAATCGGACCATATTTGGACATAGCTGCTATATAGACCGATTTTCCGATAAAGGGTCTGAAGCCCAAAAAGCTTTATTTATTACCCAACTTCGCTGAAATTTGTAACAGTTAGTAGTTTAAGGCTTCCTGACAACTGATCCAAATATGGTCGGACTTTATTTACATATAGCTACCAATTAGACCGATGTCCCGATAAAGGGTCTGAAAACCATAAAAGCTTTATTTATTACCCAATTTCGCTGAAATTTGCAACAGTGAGTTATTTTAAGCCTCCCAACATCTGACCTAAATATGAATTAGATCGGTCCATATTTAGATATAGCTGCCATATAGACCAATCTCCCTATTAAGGGTCTGAAGCCCATAAAAGCTTTATTTATTACCCGATTTTGCAGAATTTTAAAATAGTGAGCTATTTCAAGCCTCCTGACATCTGAAACAAATATGTTTCAGATCGGACTATATTTACATACAGCCGCCATATAGACCGATCTCCTAAGTATTAAGGCTTCCCGACAACTATGGTTCAGATCGGACTATATTTGGATATAGCTGCCATATTGACCGATCTGCTGATAAAGGGTCCGAAGCCCTTAAAAGCTCTATTGATTACCCGATTTCGTTGAAATTTGAAACAGTGGGTAGTTTAAGGTCTTCCAACATCTGACCCAAATATGGTTCAGACCAGACTATATTTATATATAGCTGCCATATAGACCGATCTCCCGATAAAGGGTCTGAAGCCCATTAGGGCTTTATTTTTTAACCGATTTCGCTTAAATTTGAAATACAAAATTCAACAGTGACTTATATTTATTAGACACTCAATGTCCGTACCGAATTTGGGTGCATAAATTATCCAATTTTCATCAGATTGCATCGAAAGGGGTTTACATATACACCCAAGGTGGTGGGTATCCGAAGTTCGGCCCGTCCGAACTTAATGCCTTTTTACTTGTTTAAATTTGTCATTTTCTTCACACCCCGCTTATTTATATCTTGGCTCAAAGCATAATATCCAGATTGTGGTATGTTTTTTCTCTTACAATCCTTTGCAAAACTCAATAAATTAATTTAACAATTTTCTATATATCTTAGTTATCGTAAGTATTAACAGAACTCCGCTAAGACTGTAAATGCTTCTGTTACTCTCTCTCTCTCTCTCTCTCTCTCTCTCTCGCATTCGTTGTACAAAGCGGTTTGTGTCTCTACTAGGTGATATTCGGAATTTACTTCCCGAACATTCATGGATAACCTCCAGGAGCTCTGCCCATAATCCTGTACAGCTTTTTTCGATTTTTTTTTGATATGGTATATAATATTTTTTTTCATAAATTTTTAATTTTCTTAATACCCCGCTCATAGATATTTTATTTTGCAATTATGGTTCAAAGCATATTAAACTCCAGATTGTGGTACGTTTTTCTTTATTTCTTCTTGCAAAAATCTATAAATATTTATACATTTCTATATTTTTTAGTTATATTAAGTATTAACAGATGAAAAATCTCTAAAATTTTAACTAAATTTTAAAAATCTTAGACCATTATGCACATTTGTATTGCTGTTAGAGCTTAGTAATGCTCTGTCAGACTTTGAGTTAGTCAAGTTTGAGTTGGTGTAACTAAAAGTTTCTGCATTTTTGACATCTATGTACTTTTTGTGCGAAAATAACAGACTTGCCCCTCTCTGGCCACCATTTTCTCCCCAAATCATTTGGAATTTTTATTTATGTACATTTGATTTGTACTACACCGGAGAACAACATACAAAAACAACCGGATCAATGAACAACAAAACATAGCCAAGTCGGTTTATGGTGCATACCAGCAAAAACGCTTAATTCACTCGCGCACAACAAATCCGCCATAGGCTTTGTGTGTGACAAAAAGCCCAACTGCTGGCATGTGAGCAATTAAGTCAACAATGTTCTATTAGCCAAAAACATAACAACAGCTAACATTTCAAATTAGGAAAAACATCTCGAAAAGCAATGGCGAAAAAATAAAAATTGAGAAAAACAGAAAAAACCATACCAAACCAACTGCAATTTTGCCAGTATGTGATCTATGGTCTCACCAAACAGATACTTCACGTCCGGTGTCCATGCGGTACGGTGTGCCTAGGCAAATGCGATTCTTTTGATGTAGAAAATCGAAGACGGATGCTCCTCAGCCCGGTGTTTCAAAGGCAAATAATTCAAGTGGAAAGTAAACAAATCAATCATTATCCAATAGCCATTTGCCTGGAAGACCCGCTTTGCATTCATTTAACACTTTGTTGTGTTTATTTTTCAATGAAAATCATTAAATAACGCCTCACCTCACCTCAGCACGATCAAATGGTTTATGAACTTTTCTTGTGACGTAGCCACCTGCCTGGCTAGCTGCTGGCTGGATGTGTGGCTATGCGGAGGGATGGCACGGCCTGCGATGTGGTCGAGTTAATTAATATTATTAATATTATATTTCTAATTCACAGAGTTTAACTTTTACGTTCTGTCTGTCTGTCTGTCTGTCTATCTATCGCACAAAATTAACCATTAAAGAGAGAGGCGCTATGGTGCGGAGCTGCCACGAACAGTTACGGCCGTTTATTTGTTTAGTGTACAACAAAACTTTGACTATAAGACTTTATTTTATTAGGACTATAAATTTGCTAGGCTCCATGATATTGGTACCAATTGACAGATGATGGAATCGCTTGACTTGCTCACAAACACGTTTAATGGCCATTTTGTGGGAAATACGAACAGATGTCCGTGTAAATTTGTCAAAATGCCGTTAAATGGGTGACTTAAGGTTCGACAACAAGATTTACAGATTTACGCATGGCATAATCGTTGCTTTGAAAAAACGTAGGTAAACTCCACTTGTGAGAACTCTCATTATAGGCGCTTTAGGAAAATGCTTGCAAAAACAGTAAGAACCATTTCTCTTAGTCACAAGCTATAAAATTGTTTAAAATTGTTTTACGGCTCTATATAATGCGCCTATCTATAAGCCACGTTATTGGTTTATTGCTTAGCAAAATTTCGAGGCCATATAACCACTATACATGGTATAAGCGAAAAATATGTTATAATCAATAGTAAACAATTTTGTCATTAGCACCTGCTGCCAAACTTAGTCCATCATATGGAATGAAGGGGAACTCGGAAATGAGCTCATAAAGAAATTATTGTCATAACCCACCGGAATATTCGTATTCATACAGATGATAATTATATAACGACGTTTGTGCAAAATTTTTTATCTACTAGCTGTTAGTATTTGTCGAATGATAAATAAATAATTTTTACTTTATTGGGGTAAGCATTGAAGAACAATTATAAATTGAGCGAATAGAATTCGATTTTTTAGGGTAGTGTAAGAATTGCATTTACAATTGTATTTACCAGAACTTGAAAGCGAGGTGTATCTGATATTTGCCTTGCAGAATAAACCAAAAATGGGAATTTGGAAAAAATTGAGTAAGGCTTTTTATACCCTCCACCATAGGATGGGGGCATACTAATTTAAATATATATATTCTTGATCGTCATGTCATTTAAAGTCCATTTAGCCATGTCCGTCCGTCTGTCCGTCCATCCGTCCGTCCGTCTGTCTGTCGAAAGCACGTTAACTTCCGAAGGAGTAAAGCTAGCCGCTTAAAATTTTGCACAAATACCGAAAACCAAATCGGCCCATGTTTTGATATAGCTGCCATATAAACCTATCTTGGGTCTTAACTTCTTGACCCTCCATGCAAATTTGCAAATTTTGCCCGATTCAAGTTTAAGCTCAATGATAAGGGGCCTCCTTTTTATAGCCGAGTCCGAACGGCGTGCCGCATTGGGACACCTCCTTAGAGAAAAGTTTTACATGGTATATATCTCACAAATGTTCCCAGCATTAGGAGGGGAAAACCACCACTAAAAAAATTTTTTTTTATGGTATCGCCAGGATTCGAACCCAGGCGTTCAACGTCATAGGCGGACATACTAACCTCTGCGCCACGGTAACCTCTAGAGGGCACAATTCTCGTCCGATTTGACTGAAATTTTGCACATGATGTTTTGGTATCACTTCCAACAACTGCGCTAAGTATGGCTCAAATCGGTCTATGTTTTGATATAGCTGTCTTATAAACTGATCTTGGGTCTTGAACTCTTGAGCCTGTAGAGGGCGCAATTCTCGTTCGATTTGACTGCAATTTTGCATGAGGTGTTTTGAATCGATTCGGTCCATATTTGACACGCATGTTGAAGTTCATAGGATAAATCACTATCCAAAGTTTAACCCATTAAGCGGATAAGATATGCGCTCTCTAGAAGCTCAAGAAGTATAATCAAGAGATTGGTTTATATTGGAGCTATATCAATGCATTGACAAATTTGGCCCATTAACAATCCCTAATGACCTACACTTATAGGTAGGCGAGTTGGTGGCGTGCTCGGATTGCCAGAGCGGTGGTCATGGGTTCGATTCCCAACAGAGACCTTGGTCTGTTGCTATTGTGGTATCACAATGGACTTGTCCGAGTGTGTCAGTAAAGGACTGACACTCTTCCCTTACCTTACCTAACCTACACTTATATGAAGTATTTGTACAAAATTCAATCGGCTAGCTTTACGCCTTCGAGAGTTAGCGTGCTTTCGACTGACAGACGGACTTAAAATATCTGACGATCAAGAATTTATGTACTTTATGAGGCCTTAGACAAATATTTCGAGGTGTTACAAACGGAATGGCGAATTTAGAATACCATCATCCAATGGGGGATAGTATAAAAATATGCCTGTACCAAATTTAACAACGATCGGGTGAAAACTGCGATCTGTACTTTGTACGCAAATAGACAGACAGACAGATACCCCATTCCATATGTCTGCCAAGTATAGGTCCAATTTCCGACTTGTTTTCGCTATAGACCCTTCTACAAATTAACTGGCAATAATGCAATTCGATTTGACTAGACAACTTACATCAAGCCAGGGTATCGTTTTTTAAGGAGGCTGCATTTTTAGAAGCATTGTGCAATGGTGCAGATGTTAACATGTCCGCCTATGGCGCTGAACGCTTGGGTACAAATCCCGGCGAGAACATAATTTGTGCAATACTATGCCATGTGAGGGACATGGCAGCCATGCAAAAATCTTTTCCCCAAAAGGTGAGGTCCTGCAGCAAGCCGTTCGTACTTAACTATGAAAAGGAGGCCCGTTAGCATTGAGCTTAAACTTGAGTCGGGCAGTACTCAGTGATATCTATAAATTTTACCCCCTGTTCCTTAATGGAATGCTCGTGGCCAAGTTTTCAATTTTGCATTTATGGATTTTGTAGGTCTCCCAATACACACTCCTGATTTTGGCTTCTGGGAGTACAACTAGTTATGATAAGGTTACCCCCTGAAAACTATGTTTTCTGACATCAGCAAATACTGTCTGCTGACCGTAAATCAAGAAAAAACACGTACCAATTTTTTAACTTCTTGACGATTATTAAAACATTTTCTACATGTTAGTATAAATTTTTGACAATTTTAGACATATATTTGTCGTTTAAAAGAATAAATGTTATTTGAAGTCGTCAAAAGATTATGAAATTGCAGAAAATAAAAAAAGTGCACTGTACACCCTTAAAGTTAAGGTTAAGGCTGTAATAAACAAGTGTTTGGGTTATTGGTGAAATGTTTAGGCTACAATCAAATTCTTACCATTTGAAAGCAGCAGAAATTGTATTTTATTTTAGCAAACAATTAGTTTAGGTTGAAAAGAGGGTGCGGATATTAATTTGCCCCATGCCACTATGGACATACCAGTAATTGGCTTATTGTGCGCTCTAAATACTAAAAAGTAACCTGGAAAAAGAGAATCTAAGTCAGGAATTCCGTGCTACTTAAAAAAAACCCAATTATTTTCCATACAACGTCCCTAAGTTGGTTCACGTCTGCTATTGTGTCTCCACCTAAATACCTATGTCTGTTAGCCGTGAAAGCCGGGTAATGACGTAGGAAATGCTCCAACGTCTCATCATCTTCCCCACATGCTACCACTTGTCGCACCGATTTTGCATAAGAGAGCTCGTAGTCCAATGTGTATTTCCCCATAGGATTTTCGTTTTCCTACCGACAGTTTCGCTGTTCCATAACGTTTAATGCGCATTTAACTCGAACTGCGTCGACCCAAAAGCCTTCGGGTTTATTGACGGCAGTCCTCCGGCCTTCAATGCCAATTCGTCAGCTTTTTCACTCCCCCATACTTCGCTTTGGCCCGGCACCAAAATTATGCGGATCGTGCCATCCTCAGAGAAGGCATTAATCTCCTTTTCACACTCTAAGACTGTTTGTGACCTTACCATCCTGGAATGTAAGAATGAGAATAACTCCTTCTCCGAGAATGGCACGATATTCATAGCAAACAATCATTACCCATGGATGTACATTGTGTAACAAATTTCAAGCCACTTCGACAGAAATTTAGGTTTGTAGGAGTTTAATAAGTCGAATTTGGAGATTGGCTTTTATGGAGCTATTTATGGAGCAATTTATCGGGAACATCCCAAAAAAGATCTTGAGTCCCTATTGGGCACAATACTTGTCCAATTTGGCTTAAATTTTGCACAACGACATCTGTTACGACTTCAGGCTCCATGCCAAGTATGGCCTCCCATATAAACCGATCTCCCGATTTTATTTCCAATTGAACCCGAAGAATGCACAATTCTTATCAGATTTGATTGAAGTTTCGCACAATGATTTGTGCTATGACTGCCAACATTTAAACCGAGTGTGGCCCTAATCGCTACATAACCTGATATAGCTCCCATATAATCTTATTTCTTGATTTGACTTTTTGAGCACCTACCCGAAGCAAGCCTTATGCATTTGCTGATTGACCTTCCATTATCGTATTTAAGTTTCTGCCTAAAAAGGCCGCGCAAATAACTTGACAAATGCGATCCATTGTGGTGATTCGGCCCTGGGAACTTAGAACGGTTTAAACTTTTCAAACTATCTAAGACTTACTTAGGGTGGATGTTGGTAGTTACAAGTGAATTTCATCCACCAAATTTCAGTAAAAACAAGCAACAAATTTCGTTCCTGGGGTTTCAAGAAGCCAATGTAGAGGCTATACCCAAATTTTATGCAACTTGGCTCATTTATTCTCATTTGTCTTGTAGTTCTTTTATAGACATGTGTCTACATATATTTTAAATTAAATAAGAGCTCGCTTAAATCCAAAGAGTAGCATATTTATTAGAACATACAATTTTCATATCAAATTTTTCGTATGTATCACACGATGTCTAGAACTTTCAGAGTTGCAATCTTTGAAAATACATGCGACAATAAATATCGTGTGATAGCAACTGAAGCATTGAATATTTAAAAAAAAATTGCCAACGAACTTGCCATTAAGAAGCGGGGGGAAAACTTCTCAAATATCAATGTGTACTATCCGATATAAGTTTTGAGGAGCATCGCGCATGAGGACATCTCTTTGGGTAGATGTTTTTCATGGTGTCTTTGCATGGCAATGCACCCGTAAATGTCGCCAGCACTAGGAGGTGATAGTCAAAGTTCTTGCAGTTATCAAAGTCCTCCACAAATTAAAAGAAGTTTTGCCAATAAACCTAAATTCAAAATCGTGCTTCCGGCCTTCAACGACAATCCTCAATATAGGACCAAAGTGAAACTTGGCAGTTAAAATGCTGAAGATCGATTTTCTACAAAGACCTATGGTTTTTTGGTGTAAAACTTACAAACCTCAAACAATTTATCCCAAATTTCAACTTTGACAACCTCTAGATGAGGGTTTTTAAGATTCTAACAAGTCGAACTGCCCTAATGTATATACCAGATAGAATCTCAAGTTAATATTTACCATTCTTTGGTAAAGGTTATTCCAAAGATATATATATGGTTAAAAGACTCAATTTCAAAAGGACATAAACTTTTACATATTGCATAAATAGCTTTTCTAAGATTTAAAAAAAAAAAACTTTTTTCAACGCCTACCCCACTCTATAAAAAGGCAACTTAATAAATTATAACACTTTTGAGATACAGATTTTGGTATAGTGTCACACTTCATCATACTTGTGCCTCGGCTTCACCCCGTATTCAAACTCTCAAATATACACAAACGTTTTCTAAACATGGCTATGGCGCCACTTGTACTATGATATCATATTAGAAAAATGAAAAGAAAAAATTCCCTCTTAGGAAATGTTTAACATTGGAAATTTATTTTTGCACTTCATTAAGCCCCTGCGAAAAGACCTTGACACACATGCACTCAAAATCCCAAGATTAAAAATCCTAAATGGTGTAATTATTCACATAACAAGCCTGTGTCCTGCAATTGAAAATGAAAAAGAGGAAAATTAATATGTACGAGTGTGGGTGTGGGTATGTGAATTTCTCTTTTTGAGTTCCATTCAAAAGGACTAAGTGCATAATTAATGTGTTACAATGTTCCTTTTTGATTGCATAGCTGCTGCTGTTGTTGGGTCCGCTGTTTTTCACTCATAATTTATAAGCCGCCCCCTAAAAACGAAATGAAAACTCTTCGGTTTAGCAAAGCATTGAATAAAATTCATTTAAATTCATTCTGAAAACACAAACACACATTTGTCACAACGCGCAATGTGATCATGACCTTTTTCCTTGTCCTCATAAAGTGGAATTATGAAAGAAAAAATTATGTACGACATATCCCAATCCCGCGTTTTTTCTTGCATTTTCAATGCCTCAAACATAAAGAATAAAATGAAATAAAGCACAAAACCGCTACACGACCCATCACAAGGCAAAACAAACCGGCAGACCGACAGCTCAACTGAATGACTTTTCCTTTCTTCCTTGCCGCAGCAGAAACAGCAGCAGCAGCCACTGTGGGTGCTTCTCCTTTTGCTCTTGGGCCAGGCTGATTTGGTGCGATGTCTTACTTAAGTAAATGACTTTTAATATTACGTCGTCTTCGTTGTCGTCGCCTTGCTTTCTTTTTGCTGCCATTTTTCTTTGTGAGACTTTGTTGTAGTTGAGGTTTGCTGCATATGCCACTTGCCATTTGCCACATTCACTTGTGTGACGGCATCTGGGTGTCCCTTTCCCATAACACGCTCTATTCCCAGGACAAACGGCGACAGTTGATTGAGACAAAAGGATGAAACCACTGGGGGTACCAGCAATCGAAGCACCAAATGCGGAGCGGAACAACAAATGACGTCTATTAGGGCATTCTTACACGTTTTGAAATTTGTACTTGAATTATTTTCAAATTTACGTCGTTGACACACTCACACATCCATATGTGCTGGCCAATGACTGTATTTAAGTGATTGTCGTCCTTTTGCCTGCTGGACTACTGGCTTGTGTCAGTGGTAATGTGGTGTAGTGGTGGTGTCATGACATTTGTCACAGGGCTATTAGCAGCCACAATGCATACACTTTTAAACTCACATCACAATGCCAGCAAACAACAACAACTATGACTACATAACTTACTCACATGGGGCTGCACACACACACTCGCACTTATTGTTTGCCCAGGCATCTACAATACAAATGCCATTTGCTGGAGTACTTTGCCTCTCATCATGTCCAAGTTCATAAACATAACGGAGACATTTGAATGTGAGGCGTCTCTCGTTTGCTTGTATGCAGGGTGTTCTATTAACACATAAAATTTTCTCACAAGCACATGACTCTTGAGCATTTTTCTTGATTACATGCATGGCTGGGGATGTATGTGTGTGTGTGTGTGTGTGTTTAGACGTACAAACATTCATACACTTTTTGTTTGAGGCCTTTTGTTTGCCTGAAAAAAGTCTGGTCTAAAGTGCCCCCGATATCACATGACAAAGCATTCTTGGTTTCCCTTACTCACTTACCCATATGATACTCGTATGACTGAGGTGTTAGTGTTGGTGTTATTGAAAAGTCAATCTGAAACATTTTTCTTTCATCTTAGCATGATGTGCATACAAAAGCCTTTTCCTTTAGGCAAATGCACTAAGTTATAAGCACATCGTTTAAGGGAATGATATACTAGTATGTTACTTGCAACAGTTTTATATAGGATCTTTACTTGAGATTTGGTTAATTTGAATGACAATGTAACTAACGCAACCATTCTGCTCTTATCAACGCAAACGGCATGTTCAAAACTCAACTGATTCTGCGGTGGTGCTAATGAGTATGTGTTTTTATCGCTTTGATCGCATACGAGTGACGTTCGAGTTTAAATTACCACCGCAAAAACTGATGCTCGCGTATCTCTTGTATATGCGATGGTATGATGAGTGATTGCCAAAAACAACGCAAACACCGCAATTCTATTTTTAGCTGGACAAACATTCAAAAAATTTTGAATATTGAAAAAATTGTATTCGCAACGAAGTGAAATATTAGCAATACTAAAATATATTTCAGTTAAAATATCGATGAGAAATCACTGTAAAAGCAACACCATCAATGTGTTGTGTTGTAGCGGTGTTTTCGCTCTTGTTTTACATTCACTCATACCACCGCCATGAACAAAGACAATGTTAAAAGCTGTGGTATACGATGAAAATGAATGTACTAGCATTCAAACGATCGCCACTTATATCAGAGCCTTGAGCATTATACTATAGCAGGTGCGGTGGCGATATGTACTAATACCGCATTTTTATGGGTATAGCGCAAATTACAAAAAATAGCACAGCTTGCAGTTCTCTGATCGGAATGGGTGTATATCAGTGTGATTAGGTTGCAGCATACTTTCTAAACTGGCCCCTACTGATTTGTAATCCTTTTCCCAAATTAAGAGAAGATTTCCAAGCATCTCGATCTTCGATTCTTCTAAAATTTCGGTAGATAAAATAATTGACTGTTTTTTGTGTAAATGAATATGCGGTGGTATGATGAGTGTTATCCAAAAACATAGCAAACACCGCAGTTTTATTTTTAAAGACAAATTCCCAAAAATATGTGTAAATTATTTTTCGGGAACGAAATGAAATATGGGTCCTATACTTTTGGACCACACTCGTACCAAATATCGCATAGACTGATCCGTAAGTACACATAAAATCTCACTTGATATTGAGCGGTTCGGCGTCCTAGTCCTAGTCCACAGAAGGATGATAAGTATCGATCTGATTCTCTTTGGTCTTCTCCTAGTTTTGACATAGAGTGAAATTTTGCTGTATTGGAGACTTATCAGGAGACTTCCCTCATGTTTATCGAAAAATGTGTTTAGTCTAGGGCTCTGGGAAGATACACCTTAGACCTTTGTCGTAAGATAGGTAAAAGGCCCTGCCATTTTTCATCATTCCGATGAATCCATTGCACAAAAGGTATCTGTTAGCTAACTCTGTTTCTGCCACCTGTATGATAAGACAAATGTGACAAATTCAGAGGACTCTAGTCGTATGGTAAAATTTTTCGAAAAATGTTCGCTCAATTTTTCCATTCAGCCATATTCTATGACAGGAAACGCCGCGTGATGAACAAAAATTATCTAAGTAAGTGGCGCAGAGGTTGGCGCAGAGGTCCGCATATGACGCCGAATGCCTATGTTTAAGTCCCGGCGTGAACTTCAGAAAAATATTTTAGCTGTGGTTATCCCCTTACTAATACTGGCTAAATTTGTGAGGTATCCTGACTTGTTAAAGCTTCTCTACCAAGTGGTGTCGCTTACGGCACCCCGTTCGGACTCGGCATAAAAAAGAAGGTCCTTTATCATTTTAATCGGACTGCACTCATTTACATGAGAGAAGTATCCCACGGTTCATGAATGAAATGTTCCTGGGAAATTTAGTACTTAGTAAGTCTGTTTTGAAAGACTGTCACTCTAACCTAACCTGATCTATTCTATGAAGGGATGTTTGTCAAGTTTTAGATTGTTATACAAGTTATTTAAATTGGAATAGAGATACGCTCGCATACTAGCTTTGTTTAGGTTAGGTTAGGTTGAAAAGAGGGTGCGGCCTAAGCCAGTAATCGAATAAGAAAATTTAAGTCAGAAATTCCGTGCCGCTTACATAATCCCTAATTATTTTCCATACCACGCCCCTTAGTTTGTTTATGTCTGGTATTGTGTCCCCACCTAAGTGTCGGTATCTGTTAGCCGCGAAAGCCGGGCAATGACATAGGAAATGCTTCAACGTCTCATCATCTTCTCCACATACTATCACTTGCCACACCGATTGCGCATAAATGTGTCCTGTTGTGATGCTTAATAGACCTCCTGCTTGCTTCCTTGCAGTAATAGCCTCGTCTTCTAATAATACAGATCTCCCCAGAGAGATGTTTCGTTGTTGTGTTAGTAGCCCACCATCTTAACTCGGACTGCGTCGACCCGCAAGGCTTCAGGTTGGCCAAGTTTGTTAACGGCAGTCCTCTGGCCTTCACTGCCAAATCGTCTGCTTTTTCATTCCCCTTCCTCCGCTATGGCCCGGCACCCAAACAATGCGGATCGTTCCATTCTCAGAAAAAGCGTTAAATTCCTCCTTACACTCCAAGACTGTTCGTGACTTTACCGTCCTGGTAGTACTTGCCCTTATGGTCTGTTGACTGTCCATAAAGATGTTTACACTCGAGGTCCTCGCGTTAGCACCACACCATCTCACGCATTCCGTGAACGCCCGGATCTCCGCCTGCAGGACATATAATGGTCGGGCAGTCTAAAACAGATGTCAGTTCCTAGCTTTGCTTAATTATATGATAGCTTGGTGGTCTGTGAATCTAATCAAATCGATATTCGAGAGTTACTCTTTGTCCCAAAGTTTCTTAAGGCTAGTGCAAGCCTTGCAGAGAAGGTGTTCCCATATATCTGCTTTATCCTTGTTGTTGCAAATGCCACAGAAGTTTGTGAAATCCCCCTGCTGAATACTTGAACATATTTCTAAAATGTTGAAGTTAGAACCCAAATTCCTTATTTGTTCTTTGTTTAGTCATACCAAAGGCCTAGCTTTTCTATTTCCCAATCGCGTGTAGGTGATCTCTATTATTTTTCGACCAAAAAAGTTGTTGAATTTTTCGATATAAGTTGTTTTTCCTTTTACAAACATTTGTTTATGAAATTAGTTATACTATTACTAATATGTGGCTTATTACAATCAATATGTGTGTGTGTGTGTATGTGGATGTTTTTATGCCTCAAAATGGAACACCTACGATAAAATGTTTTCCTTTCAATATCTCGCTATTTCTTGCCATTGATTTTAGTGTAGTCAACACGTCTGTAAAATTCTCCCCCCGACTCCCCCAATTTGCAGATGAAGGACAAAACATTGAAGCCAAAAATACACATAAAACGAAAAATGTCGTAGGTCGGAAACCTGTAAAGCATTGTTCGCTGTTGTTGTGGCGTTGAACATCCTTGAAAGTTTCTCTCTCGTTTTATGGGGGTGCACTTTTATGTTTGGTCCTAATTAAAACTCCATTAGTTACCAGAAAACAACTGCCAAAATGCCAGTTGGAATCAATCTCTATTTGCCGTTCGTCCCTCCACACACATACCCATACCCACGCTGTGTCTCTCAGCTCCCCGCTAGATTTTAAGTGCGGGGGGTGTTATTTCATTTCGAGTGATAAAAGCATCTCCTCTCACCGTATCCGAAAGTCCTTTTTGCCATTGTTGTTTCTGAGCGTTATTTGTTTGTTTGTTACGACTGACTAACGGATACGGTATGGAGGGGGGTAGAAAGAGATTGGCTGCCATTCAATTTAGGCAAAAACGGCACACAAACGCACGCACACACATTCACTTACACAGAGACATTCCATATGAACCACCTTATTCATGCATTCCACCTCAAGACATAAAAACAACAAAGAGAATATTTTTTTTTTTTTTGTTCCTGACTGACTAGGGCTGAAATTGAAATTTAGAACTGGAGTGAAGCGGAACTTTGTCGTCACGGTGCGTGTTGTGCAAATAGGAACACATATGTGAGAGCAAACATTAGGGATGCAAATGTAAGCAAGAATTGCAAAAGAAAAGGCCTATATTTACTGAGCCAGGGCTATAGAAAATCTCGATTGCAAAATATCCTCCACTATATAATAGAAGTCAATTAAGTTCGTTGTATCGATTAGAAATTTATTCGTCCGTCTGTTTGTGAACCCAGTGCAAACTCTACCCGCTCGAAATGTTGCAAGGACACTTGTTATTGTTGTAGATCGCTTGAGCTTTTAAACGAAACAATTATTTAGATGCAGGAGATAGTTCTCTTATATCAATGAGTGCAGACCGATTAAGGTTTAACGTCAAAGATAAGGGCCCCCTTTTTTATGCCGAATTCGTACGGCGTGCCGCATAGCCACACTACTTGGTAGAGAAGTTTTATCATGGCAGGATGCCTCACAAATGTAGTCAGCATTAGCAAGTGAATAATCACCGCTAACCATTTTTCTGTTTTTTAAGCCGGGATTGGAACCCAGGCTTCCGGCTTCATAGGCGGATATGTTATTGTCTGCCCCACGGTGATCTCTAATATTTAAATTTACTACTAACTTACTTAATTTTCCATGGACATTCCAATAAGGAACAGGGGATACTTCTCTCTTAGATATAGCTTCCGTTTGTGATCTGATGTTGTTCTTTATAATTCTCCTCGAATTGGGATGAGATTTAAGGTAATTTCTTATAAAAAAAGAACTTTTCCAAGGAGATATTGAAGATGTGGCCCTGTCGAACTTAACACGCTTTCATGTGATTTTCACTTATCTCGCCCTAATGTTCATACCTATAAACTTTGCCTGGATATACCATGCATACACACACACACACTCACATCCATACAAAGCCAAATTCATACATTCGAAAAATTGTTTTTGTGATTGGAAGCCAACTACAACAACACAGCACAGATTTCTTTTGGGCAATTTTCCAGAATCTTTACAAAATTTCTGCAACTGGGGAATGGTACCCAAGACGCTATCGATAAAATCTTCTTATGAGTCTTAAGAAAATGCGTTCATTTCATTTCGTTCGGAGAATAATTGGCCTTTGAAACAAATAAAATAACCATTTAAAAAAATAAAAAAAAAAAATATTCATGCACTTGAACTTCAATAGCAGAAATTTTACTGGCATTTTTGTAAAGTTCGCATTGGTTCGATTTCTCTTTGTTTTCTCTGTAGGTTTGGAGTACGGAGGAATAACCTTCTTAAGAGTTGGCATAAGAAACAACTGTGTAAATTCCACTAATTAGACCTTTGAGAAACATGTCAAAAACAACAGCCCAACATTTAAGGCTAAATCAATTGAGACAAAATGAAAGGAAGTCAATGGAACCTTTAATCGGTTTTGTCAACGCTCTTAATTAAACAGTTGACGCATAAACGGAAAAGGTGAACGCATTTAAAATGTTCAATTAAAGGAATTGGGTAATTATAAAACGTGTCTCATTTTGAGTTAAAGTTGGGATATTTTTGTATTTTTCCAATATGAAGCCCATTGGGTCGTCTTTACTTGCAAATAATAAGGGGGTTAAAGTTAACATAGATTGTACCAAGATTCATCGACCGTAACTTTAACATGGACCATAGGAATTTGTGGTTATAAAAATTTTAAAATGTAGCTTTACTTTTAGACTTTTTGTAATAAAATTAACTTATAGCAACAATTAAATAATATAAAGAAAACCATTGCCAACAAGATCGATCGATTTATGTATATGGAAGCTATGTATATTACGTTATACACACGGTTGTTGCTAGTCATAACAGAATACCACATACAAAATTTCAACCAAATCGGGTAACAATTGCGATCGGTTCATATTGGAGCTATAGAGGTTTATAGACCGATATAAACCGTACTTGGTGAGTTTTTGAGAAGTCGTACGGAACAAAATTTCATCTTAAATCGGTTTAAATGAGAGTTATATCGAAATCAGAAGTCCGAACCGATAATGCTCATTTGCAATCCCCAACGAACTTAATGAATAATAAGTATTTTTCAAGCGGATATCTTTATTCGTTAGACCACTATCGTGATTTTGACAGACGATCCGACGGACGGACAAGGTTAGATCTACTTAGAATGTCAAAACAACAACAAGGGTTGCAATTTAAAGGGTTGCAGTTTAATATTTGGAGGTGTTACGAACGATAATCATTGGATTGGTATAAACCTATGGTGGTGGGTATATAAAACAAACAAACCAACAGGCGCAAATTGATTTTTATACCCACAACCACAAAGAATATATGTGATAAAATCTGGCACAGCGGATTGTATTAGCCCTTTCGATATTCGTACCAAACATAGATCGGACGATTTCCCAATTTAAGGTCTAAGGTTCATACAAGCCGCATTTATTACCTGATTTCGGTAAATTTAAGCACAATTAGTTGTGTTAAGATCCCGGCATCCGTGCTGAATACGAGGGTTGCCTTTTATATATTGTTTTCCAAATTATTCCCCCTTAAGATCTATACACTTTGGCGTTCATTCGAACCTACCTCCAAAATATGCATTCTGAACCCCGGTTCTTCAGGTGTCGAAAACGCAGATCTTTCATTTTATTTTTTACGAACCTGGAAAAAAAGAAGTCACTCGTTGTCAAGTCAGGACTATGCGGCGGATGACTCATCAAATCGATGTTTTGGGTGCTCAAAAATGCAGTTGTTTCGAGCGATTTTTTTTTTGAGCGATTGACAAATACTGTGGGACCCAATGCTGACAAATATTTGACGGTCAAATATTCATGCAAAATTGAATGTATGCTATTCCCACTAATGCCTAAGATTATTTCAATTTTACGATAGGTCACATGGCGATCTTGCAATATTAGTTGGCGCATAGCATCAATGGTTTTTGGAACAACAACTGATTTTGGACGACCATCACAAAATTCGTCTTTGAGTGAATGGATCTTCATCGTCAAAAATTGAATTAAGTTCATCGATGCACTGTTGTTGAGTTAATACATGTCGAAAGTTTTAACAAGAAAGAGCGTGCTAAGTTCGGCCGGGACAAATCTTATATACCCTCCACCATTGATCGCATTTGTCGGTATCTCTTTTTAGACAAACAAAGAATATTGAATAAGAACTGTTATGCTACTGGAGCTATATCAAATTATAGTTCCGATTCGGAACATTTTAGAAGTCATTGTGTAATATTTCAATTCATTCGGATAAGAATTGCGCCTTGTAGGGGCTCAAGAAGCAAAATCGGGAGATAGGTTTATATGGGAGCTGTATCAAGCTATTGATCGATTCAGATCATTTTAGACACGTATATTGAAGGTCATGAGAGAAGCCGTTGTACGTAATTTCAGCCAAATCGGATGAGAATTGCGCCCTCTAGAGGATCAAGAAGTCAAGATCCCAGTTCGGTTTATATGGCATCTTTATCAAGTTCTACACCGACTTACGCCATACTTAGCACAGTTATTGGAAGTCATAACAAAACATCTCATGCAAAATTTCATCCAAATCGGATGAGAATTGCGCGCTCTATTGGCTCAAGAAGTCAAGATACAAGAGCGGTTCATATGACAGCTATACCAGATTATAAAACGATTTAATCATACATAGCACAGTTGTTGGAAGTAATTCCAAAACACCTCATGCAAAATTTCAGTTCAATCGGACGAGAATTGCGCGCTCTAGAGGCTCAAGAAGTCTAGACCCAGCTATATCAAAAAATGGACTGATTTAAACCATATTTAGCGTAGCGCCCTCTAGAGGCTCAAGAAGTCAAGACCCAAGATCGGTTTACATGGGAGCTATATCAAAACATGGACCGATTTAGCCCATTTACAATATCAATCGACCTACACTATTAAAAAGTATTTGCGCAAGAATTCAAGCGGCTTGCTTTATTCCTTCGAAAGTTAGCGTGCTTTCGACAGACAGACTTAAAATGACATAGCGATCAAGAATATATATACTTTATGGGGTTTTAGATGCATATTTCGAGGTGTTACAAACATAATGACGAAATTAGTATACCCCCATCCTATGGTGGAGGGTATAAAAATAATCGCGCGAAAATGTTCACGATTTAATTCCATTTTTCGGGCGAGATGAATCTTTTAAGTTACTGTAAATAACACATATAGCGCTCGTATGTCACAACGTTCTGAGCTATCAGTTGGCAAATTGCAACACGAGGGTTGTCCAATCCCGAAATATAATATGCCACCCTCGTATGCTCCAAATCGGTCTATATCTAAATAAAACCTCTTTAAAGAACGATCTCCCTAGTTAAGGTCTTAGACCCATAAAAGCCGCTTCTATTACTCGATTGCTCTGAAATTTGGCATAGTGCTGTTAAGACACCCAATATGCTCGTAGGGTATGGTGTAGACCGGATTATATCTTAATATGACCCCTTTAGCTTATTGAGTTGCGCGAAGACCCCTAAGATCTAGATCGGATATTACCATATTATAGTCGTCATATCGACCGAACCCCAATTTTAAGTACTTAAGCTAATTGTCCACATTTATTGTCCAATTTCGCTGAAATTTATCATAATGAGCTGTGTTTTCCTCTTCGATGTCAGTGCCAAATATTGTTCAGATCGGACCATTTTGGGAATATTCTCCATATTGACCGATCTTCGGGTTGAAGGTATTTCACCCATAACTGACCAATTTAATATTACTGAAAATTTATTTGCTGAGGTACAGTAAGCTATGTTAAACCCATTCTCCCTAAATATCGAGCAGAAAGAATCATATTTGGATATAGCTGTCATATAAGTACATCGACCTCATGATTTACGATCTCGAACCTATATAGAAGACCCGTCTATAAGGCGCAATCCTCGTCCGATTTGACTGAAATTTTGCACGTGCTGTTTTGGTATCACTTCCAACAAGTATGGTTCAAATCGGTCCATGTTTTGATATAGCTGCCATATAAACTGTTCTTGGGTCTTGACTTCTTAGCCTCTGGAGGGCGCAATTCTCGTTCGATTTGAATGAAATTTTGCATGAGGTGTTTTGTTATGACTTCCCATAACTGTGGTAAGTATGGCGCAAATCAATACATAACCTGATATAGCTGCCATATAAACCGATCTGGGATCTTGACTTCTTGAGGAAAGGAAAATGAAAAACTTAAATTTTCCTTTTTATAAAATAAAGTCGTTATATCAAACTTTGAATGCAAAATAATTGCATTACGATAAATCAATTTAAAAAAGAAAGAACTCAATACTCGTATGTCATTTTGAGATTTTGCTATACCTCATAAATTGTATTTTCCCATATGGGTATGCTTCCTTCCGCAGGGATATTGCCTCATAACAACACACTGCACTAAAAGTCGATGCTGCACTATTGAAGAAAATAGTATTACTCGACCTCTAGATTGTTTTACTTCTTACGTTGGACTAGGTGAAATGTGAAACCTTTAATTCATGCCAACCGACACACAATGTTGGCCAGCCATAAAGGAGCAAGAAAAGTTGAAAGCATATTTTGAGCATTGTTATTGTTAACTGTTTTCATGGCATTGCCATATTTTGCCATAGCAAGCGTATGCTTGATGTTTACTCTTGTTTGCCTCCTGCCGTGGGAAATATTAAACGAAACAAGCTCTGGATGTCATCAGAATACAAAACAACAACGGAATAACTTTATGCAATTTCCCTTTTGAGAAAAACTTTTAGCGGGTATTATTTTGAACATATTCATGTTGTTTCTGTGCCTTTTTTCTTTGTTTCGGCAAAACATTGTCAAAGCCCAAAAAAAGTTTTCACTCAGTATTGGACGTGTGTGTGTTTGTGCGAATATGGCGAGGCAGTAGCCACAACTGCTCAATTTACTTTACTTTGTGCAGCCAAAACTTTAGCAAAGAAAAACAAAGCAACACACCTACACATATGCCAGAAAGGACATCATACTAAATAAAGTACTCACCCAGTAGTAAACTTTCTCTGTGTACGGGCCATTTTACTTTTTCAGAAGAAAAAATTAAACTTCGAGGCCAAATGATAAAGAGGACAAAAATCAAAAAATGTGAATATTTAATCATAAGTCGGGACACAAGTTTCCCAAGAAGAAAAATAAGAAAAACAAAGTTTTGAGAATAACACAAAAGTAGAGACATTGGGGGCTTGTCTTCTTTTTACATTTTTCCAATCATTGTATTTTATGTTTGGCTGGTGGGCGAGAGGGAATAAATGAATTACATCTCAAATACTTTAAATGTTCCCGTAAAAAGTCATTAACTGCCATTTACGGCATTTCTAAGACACTGAACATCAAAGAGCAACTAAAACGAATTTAGCGATAAGATGGCTGCCGTTATTAGAGAGAGAGAGAGGGAAAGAGAGTGTGTTGTCAAGGTAAACAAGTAAAAATGGATTAAGGGCAGCAGGGGTGAATTCTGTATACATCACAGCCTGTGCATAATCTGCTTACTCTGAAATATGAAAGATCAGACTAACATTTGATGTGATACATAGACATTAGTGATATTTGTCCATATACCCTATTGGAAAGGAGCTTTGTTTTAGCTGAAGAGCCTTATATAATGGCTTCAAAAAATAGTTTTGAAGACCACCTCGCAGTCTAACCAAGGTGAAATTGTCAGTAAAATGCTATTACCTTACCTATGTTTGTAACATAGCTGCAATTTGAATCGGACATTACTCACTGATATTGGTAGTGTTATTTTCTCCGTTTATTAAAGAAATGCTGCTAAAAAATATGCTCAACCCACCAAAAACTCCTTCCGATCTATGGATTACAAATCCCTGTTAGAATTCAATTCCACATTGATCTACGCGATTTGGATTTAGACAACAGACAACAACTTATCCCCTAAAGAGATTTCAGCCATATCCAATGAGAATTGCGCGCTATTGGCTCAAGAAGTCAAGACCCATGATCGATTTATATGACAGCTATATCAAAACATGGACCGATTTGGCCCATTTACAATCCCAACCGACCTACACTAATAATATAAGTATTTGTGCAAAATTTCAAGGGGCTCCTTCGAAAGTTAGCGTGCTTTCGGCAGACAGACGGACGGACGGACGGACGGACATGTCTAGATCGACTTAAAATGACATGACGATCAAGAATATATATACTTAATGGGGTCTCAGGCGCATATTTCGAGTTGTTACAAGCACACCATCCTAGGGTGGAGGGTATAAAAACTGAGTTTATTTGCCTTAATTTGTAGCAATGATGGTTGTCCCCTCACTAATCCCTTGGGTGTTTGCGAGGTTTTCAGGCATCTGTGCTCGATTATAGGTTAGGTTAGGTAAGAGTGGCAGTCCTTTACAGACTCACTTGGACAATTATAAGTCCATACCGCAATAGCGACAAACCAAGCCCTCTGTTGGAAATCGAACCCACGACCTGCGCACCAGCTATCCGAGCATGCTACCAACTCGGCTTCTGGGGTGCCAAATCGATAATAAAAAGTGTGTCTCCTTTCACTAAGCTAAAATATTTTGTCGACCAGCTAACATTGATATGAAATTAAGTCTACCAGCAGTTTCTTAGTAATATTTTAGTAGGCAATGTTGCAATTTAAAATGGCTATGACATCCCAATATTTTATGGTTGCCCCGATAGCCAAGTTGGTAGAGTGTTCCAACTACCAATGCAGGGATCGTAGATTCGATTTCCACTAAAGGCCTAGTCTGCCTATGGTATCGCTATGGACTAAAAATAATGTAAGTGAGTTTGCTTTGAAGGATAAATGCCAGTATAACCTAACCCAATGCGTGACTTCCAAGCATTTACTTGTTTCCCCTTAAAATAGTTCCAATGTTCCAAAGCAAGCTAGAAACTAGTAAAAGTTAGAATTGAACAAAAATCGATTTGCCTTTCCATGATCTTCAAAAAAAATTTAAAAAAATCCTACCCTGGCAACTCTCCTTATATATACGACTTTATGTGTTCAGTAAAGGCCAAAACTACGCCTTATTTTTTATTTCAGCGAATTAGGTCAAAAGGATTTTCACCAGCTAACGCAAGGAAAATGATGTAAAATTAAATTTTATTTATGATCTGGATGACAACATTTTGAACATCACGTAGCTGGAGGATAGTACGTGCGTGGCAAATGAGGTCTATTAAAAGGAAATCTCCTTTTGGAACAGTTCAAGGGAGTGGGAGAAATTAAAAATCAACCAACCATAGTTGTAGTATAAATAATTCACTTCACTCCTAAGAATGTACGTCAACGCACACACCCAACCGCAGGACTTCTCCACGGCATGCCTGGTAATGACAGGCCGCCAATAGCTCTCGCTGAAATGTTTTATTAAATTACTTAGGGTAACCGAACACATGACACCAAACAATGGTGAAAAACCACTGTTGTTGCTGGTACAACGAACAACACCTTTTTTACATTTCCAGTAGCATTTTTTGTATTCGTTCATTCAAAGTTGGTCTTTGTGCAGGAGTTGGCTTTATAACTTGCTTGAGTACCTCGAGTCATTCGACCAACTCTGTCTATCTCACTCTCACGCTCACTCTTTTGCTGTGAATGTGTTGGTGGACCTTCCCGAACAAATATTTATACACACAATTTTCCAATAAAGAAAAGTTTTCATTTTGTAAATGTGTTTTATGAAAAGATGAATGGCATTCCCATGATCCTTATGACGTGTCGCTGTGGCTGTGGCTGCGGCCTGTGGTCCGTTTTCCGTTGGCGGTTGGCCGTTGTCCCCATCCATAGGGTTGGCCATCGTGTCAGAGATAACAACAAAACTAAATGGGAACACTTTTATCACAACCTTTAAGTCAACAAGTCCTTATTGCCAGCCTAAAAGTTAAGGAGAAATAACAAAGGAAAAAAAAACAACAAAAAGTGAATGCTTCATATTGAGTTTAAAGACGTCAACATGCCATACCGCCCCCACAACCAAAAGTCCTTGTGGTGGAGTGTCAGTTTTCCCCTAGACCCATCCTGGGCTTGAGGGTATGTGAGGTGCGAGGGAGGCTATAGGAATCGATTGTTTACTCCTATATGAACTGATTAACTGTATGGCTAGAAAGCTGTATTCTTGGCACGTCCTTTCAAAGTTTTATGTGACACATATACAACAGTTCATTTTTCTCTTCTTCGTTTTCCTCGATTTCGATATTGAGAGCATGAAGCATTAGTTCACACTTTATCCTAGAACATGCGATTGTGTCTTTAATGGGCAGGAAACTGTGGGTTAAGTGATAGCGAAATACCGGACAACTTTAAATGACAGTTAAGCGTAATTGAGAAAAAGCGTAGAAGTTATAAGTTCAGTAAGGCTAAAACCTCAACCAGATTTTTTCCAAAAAAAAAAAAAAAAAAAAACAAAAAACAAAAATTAGATAGGAACGAAATTGATCAAATAATTCGAGAAACCTGAAAAAATAAAGCCTTTATTAGATAGCATTAGTTTTGTTCTTATTTCAACACAACCCGAATCTTATTTCAAATCAACCCGAATCAGCCTGAAACTTTTTAGCAAATCTCTATTTTAACGATTTTTCATGACTTAAGTTTTGGACATTAACTATTCTAAAAATGACAAATGGTCACTTGTTTGAAAAAACATTTCTAACCTGTCCCAAACATGCACATTTACTTCATAATGTCAAACCGTTCTAATTATATCCTACACCACCACTGTGGTTATAGATTTGTGCATTTGTTTGCAACGCTAAAATGGAGAAGAGCTAGACCCATCAATAAGTATACGGACCGGCTTAGAATCACTCCCTGATTCGATTTAGCCATGTCCGTCCGTCTGTCTGTCGAAAGAACGCTAACTTTCGAAGGAGTAAAGCTAGCCGCTTGAAATTTTGCATAAATACTTCTTATTAGTGTAGGTCGGTTGGGATTGTAAATGGGCCATATCGGTCCATAACCTGATATAGCTGCCACATATACCGATCTTGGATCTTGACTTCTTGCGCCTCTAGAGGGTGCAGTTCTTATCCCATTGGAACGAAATTTCGCAACAACATATTTTGCTATCATATCCAACAACTGTGACAAGTATTGGGTTGCCCAAAAAGTAATTGCGGATTTTTCATATAGTCGGCGTTGACAAATTTGTTCACAGCTTGTGACTCTGTAATTGCATTCTTTCTTCTGTCAGTTATCAGATGTTATTTTTAGCTTGCTTTAGTAAAAAAGTGTAAAAAAAAGTATATTTGATTAAAGTTCATTCTAAGATTTATTAAAAATGCATTTACTTTCTTTTAAAAAATCCGCAATTACTTTTTGGAGAACCCAATATGATTCAAATCCATAACCTGATTTAGCTGCCATATAAACCGATCTTGGGGTCTTGAATTCCTGAGCCCCTAGAGGGCGCAATTCTCGTCCGATTTGACTGAAATTTTGCATGTCGTATTTTGGTATCATTTCCAAGAACTGTGTTACGTATGATACAAATCGGTTCATAATCTGGTACAGCTATAAAACGATCTTGGATTTTGACTTCTTCAGCCAATAGAGCGTGCAGTTCTCATCCGATTTGGCTGAAATTTTGCATGAAGTGTTCTTTTATGACTTTTATGACTTCCAATAACTGTGCTAAGTATGGCGCAAATCGGTAAATAACCTGATATAGCTGCCATATAAACCGATCTTGTATCTTGAGTTCTTGAGTCTCTAGAGGGCGCAATTCTCATCCGAATTGGCAGAAATTTCGTACAACGGCTTCTATCATGATCTTCAACATACGTGTCTAATATGGTCTGAATCAATAGCTTGATACACGATCAATAGCTTGATACAGCTCCCATATTAACCTGTCTCCTCATTTTGCTTCTTGAGCCCCTGCAAGGCGCAATTCTTATCCGAATGAACTGAAATATTACACAATGACTTCTACAATGTTCAGCATTCATTTATGGTCCGAATCGGACTATAACTTTTTTTAATTGGAATACTGTAAAAACTCCTCAAAATTTTTGCGTTGCAATTAGGCGTGTCGGGTTATAGCTTTTTATATCCACCACCATAGTATGGGGGTATACTTGACTAGTCATTCCGTTTGTTACACCTCGAAATATTGATCTGCGGCCCCATGAAGTATACATATATTCTTGATCGTCTTGACATTCTAAGTCGATATAGCCATGTTCTTCCGTCCGTCCTTGTGTCCGTCCGTCTGTGAAAATCACTAGCGGTCGAACGCTTTAAGCAAGCCGCTTGGAATTTTTCACAGAAACTTTTTTTGACGTAGGTCATTGGGGATTGCAAATGGGTTATTTCGGTTCAGATTTCGATATAGCTCCCATATACAGTGGTCCTTCGACTTGAACTCTTAAGCCCTTAGAAGCTGCAATTATTTTCCGATTTCCAACGATGGTGCCAAGTATGGTCCATATCTCACACTTACCCTTCTATGTTTCCAAGAAGATTTAGCTTTTGCCTGTTTTGGCAGAAATATGCACCATTTAGTTGATATTTTGTGCAAACTTTTATCATAATCCATGGTGGTGGGGTTTCAAGATTTGCCCGGCTGAACTAAGCAGGCTTTTACTTGTCTTTATATAAATCTAAATGTATGCTTAATCTAAAGGTAAAGTTTCAGATATAATATATGTACAAAATTCCCGTATAACTTTTCTTCGATTTCCATATACCTTATTTAGGTCCTCTAGTCTATTCAAAGGAACGCCCAAAACCTTTTCTTTAAAAGTTTCTGCTCAATAAACAGTCAGCAACCATAATAGTTTACAAATGAATAGGCTTTTAGCTCCATCTCCCCTTGAAGTCTGCTGCCATTGTAAAATAGTTGTTCTACCTACTCAAATCATTTTCTTTATAACTGAAACTGAATTGGGTTTCGATGCCATATGTAAGTCGATTAAGTCGACTTAGTACTTCTTACATGATTCCGCATTACATCAATTACTTTATGGTTTAGCCTGGCTGTCTCTTTCCTCTTGCTCCTCGAAACAAGCACAAAAAACACTTAACATTTTTGGGTTTAAATCCTCTTACGGCAATCTACTTAATATTCTACTCATAAATTTAAAATGCTCCTTTCCGGAAATTTCTGAATACCAACTTCATATTTTTTTCTGTATTCTCACTAAAAGCCTTATTTTATATACACTATGCTACAAGCCAAAACCTAACACACACACACCCATTCACCCAGCGTCATTTTTGTGTAAGCCAAGTCATCACGGTTTCCAGCAACCAACTGACAGATAGATACTTTGTACAATTTATGCTCTCATTTTATTATCATTTAATAAAAAGGTTACACTCATTCATTTCATTTTATTTCATTCATTATTAAGTGTTGAGGTTGATGAGGAGATTTCCTTTAAAAAAAAAAAATAAAAATAAAACTCCAGAGGGGCTAAAAGGGGAATTCTGAGTAGATTCAAGATAATAAACTTTTTCACCTGGTCTTTCAGCGAGGGGCAAATCAAAATTAGAGCAGCTCCTTTAAGTTCAAGAATACACCCACCTACATAATCACATTTTCTTGGTCTTACGACATGGTAGAAAACCTTCTAATGGTGTTATTTGGTAATTGTGAAAATTTCATTTTTAAAAATATAATAACGCTTTTAGCACCTGACAACAAATTTCTTATCTTATTTACATATTTTATTCATGCGCTCACATTTGAAGCCTACATATGCGTAGAGATACGGCAAACATTTTTCATAAATTTGGAAGATCTGTCGTCTGGAAGATTTTTACGCAATATTGTTATCGTATGAGTCACGAAACAATTGCATGTGCAGAAGTTTTAGCAACACTTTAGGACGATTCTCCTACATCTCGGGGAACACTCTTCTAGCATATCAATAGAATATTCATTGCCTGTGCGGAAATTTTGCCAATTTTTAGCGACGATTATTACGCCACCGTAGCGCAGAGGTTAGCATATCCGCCTATGACGCTGAACGCCTGGGTTCGAATCCTGGCGAGACCATCAGAAAATATTTTCAGCGGTGGTTCTCCCCTCCTAATGCTGGCAACATTTGTGAGGTACTATGCCAAATAAAACTTCTCTCCAAAGAGCTATCGCACTGCGGCACGCCGTTCGGATTCGGCTATAAAAAGGAGGCCCCTTATCATCAAGCTTAAACTTGAATCGGACAGCATTAATTGATATGTGAGAAATTTGCCTCTGTTCCTTAGTGGAATGTTCATGAGCAAAATGTCGAGGCGAGGCGTGTAATGCACAACTCTTCTAGAAGAGTTTATTATAAATCTTCCAAATCTTGTTATTCGTCTACACAATTCGTGTGCGATTCATAGATTTACCACGGCTCTTCTGATTTACTCGTTAGCAACTTACATGAAAGAATATTAGCGTTAGCAACTTACATGCGGAACATTAGTTCAGACAACTTGAGCACACAACTCCTCACGACAGGATAATCGTCTATAACTATTAGACGAGCTAATGTAGAAGATTCGCGAAAATTTTTTTGGCAATCGAAAATGTTTGCAGGGAATGCCAAAAAGGTTTTTTAATTAAAACTTAAGAGGGTAAAGGTCATGGCGTAGGCATTAATACAACTGCATTAGCATATTAAGGTAAGATTTTAAAATCTTCTATGTCTTCCACATTCATAAATGGGCATTTCTTTTAAATTCTTGCTACTTTCTTTTCAAAGGAGATGTAAAGCTGAAAGTTTTTACTTAATTTTTTCATGCACTCTACCCCAGAGGTTTACAAATCTTTTTTTAGTGATTTTCGAATTTTCATACTGACCATTTCCGATAGATATGTCGACACATATCACTGTTCCAAACTTAGCGAAATAGGGTAGTAAATCGGAAATTCTTCTTTATGAAAGCTCTATTGTAATACGTTCCGATCTGAACCATACTCGGCGTGGGTCTCGTAGACTCTTACACACTCTCTGTTCAGCGAAATACAATAACAAATGTATGATTAATGGCAGCTATAACCAAATACAGCCTGATCTGAACAATATTCTCTAATAGAGCAGAATCAATGGTGACGGGTACTCAAGGTTCGACTGACTGACCTTACTTGCTCCCTCTTGACTCCTCTCGTTTACTTTTGCTTTCATTTTGCTGAAAGGTATAGTGCAGGCTATATTCGCCACAAAAAAATCTTTTGTCAACTCTATGGTGATGCCAAATCAGCCATTTTACCAGTTTAACGGCTATATTAAACGGTTAAACTTAAGTCTTGTTCAACCTACTCGACTCGATCTAACCTTACCTACCACTTCCTTAGGAGTTTGGTTTTCCACTTATGGCGTTATTTGCCTTTTTATATATGAAAATATATGGAATATATGAAAAGGCAAATAACGCCATAAGTGGAAAACCAAACTCCTAAAGAAGTGGTAGTGGTAGTGGTAGTGGTAGATCGAGTCGAGTAGGTTGAACAAGTACAAGCGTGCTAAGTTCGGCCGGGCCGAATCTTTGGAACCCACCACCATGGATTATGCTAAAAATTTATACAAACAACTTTTAGTTAAAGGGCATAATTTTATTCTACATTCCAAACTTCTGTCAAACTATCGAAATGAAAGCTTCTAGGAACCGAATAAGGATAATCGAGAGACTGGTTTATATGAGAGCTATATCAAGTTATTGACTGATTTGGACCGTACTCGGCACAGTTGTTGGAAGACGTCATAGAACACTGCATGCAAAATTTCAGCCACATCGCACAAATATTTCGACTTGTAAGTCCTCAAGAAGTCAAATCGGGATATGGGATTATATGGGAGCTATATCAGGTTAAAGACCGATTTGAACCGTACTTGGCACAGTTGTTGAAAGTCATAAAAGAACACTATGTGCAAAATTGTAGCTAAGTTGGAAAAAATTTGCGGATTTTAAAGGCTCACGTAATCAAATCGGGAGATCGGTTTATATGGGAGCTATATCAGGTTATAGACCGATTTGATCCGTACTAAACACAGTTCTTGAAAGTTTCAATAGAATACTACATGCAAAATTTCAGTCAGATCGGACAAAAATTGCGGCTTCCAGGGGCTGAAGAAATCAAATAGTGAGATCGGTTTATATGGGTTATAGACCGATGTGGACCGTACCCAACACAATTGTTTGCTCAAGAAATCAAATTAGGAGATCGGTTTATATGGGAGCCATATCAGGTTATAAGCCGATTTGAACCGTACTTAGCACAGTTGTTGAAAATCAAAACGGAACACCACATACAAAATTTCAGCGATTTTCATGAATCGGATGAAAATTGCGGCTTCCAGGGCCTCAAGAATCTAAACGGTAAATCGGTTTATATGGGAGTTATATCCAAATCTGAACCGATTTGGTCCATTTGCAATCCACAATGACTAACATCAATACTAAGTATCTGTGCAAAATTTGAAGCGGATAGCTTTACGTCTTCGACCGCTATAGTGATTTCGACAGACAGACGGACGGACGGACATGTCCAGATCGAATCAGAATGTCGAGACGATCCAGAATATATATAGTCTGTGGGGTCGCAGATCAATATTTCAAAGTGTTACAAACGGAATGACTAGTCTAGCATACCCCCATCCTATGGTGGTGAGTAAAAAAAAATGTGAGTCCCCAGGTCAGATCAGAGGGAAATGAGTGAGAAGAATAGAGTGTTGGGGCGCGAACGCATATACAATACACCTATATATATGTGCATGTGTCCATACAGCGAAAATGCAATATAATCCCATTTTAAACGAATTCTTCAATTTCCCCCTTTTCTTCTTTCCTTTTCAATAACCCTCTACTTCTCCGCCACTCATATTGAAAAATATTTCTCCCACTTCCTTCAAAAAATTTAACCTATATCCTACACCCACTCACCCTGCTGACACTGTGCATTACAGTAAAACTGAATAGCACTTTTATATACTTTTGTTTTTGTTGTATCTGTAAATATTTAACAACATATGTAGGTAAATATTTTTTGGCAACTGTTTTTGGGGGCACTCCGTGAGAGATTTTAATGTATTTCGTCGTGTTTCGTGCTTCGCACTTTCAATATCTATTGACATGAAAGTGATTGCAAAGATTTAACGAACTAACACCAAATGACAGCTGAAGAGTTTCCACGAATGTTTTTCGATTGATAAGCTTAACATTATTAAGCGAACGCAGCAATGATGGCTGCCGCAATACAAAAGGAAAAAACAGAAAAAACCCAACAATGATGTGAAAAACAATATCATATTGATGGACTCCAAAATGTTGTAAGTGACAACACGTGCATGCAATTGCTGCTATGATAGGGAAAGAGACGAAATGTCTATTGGCAGCGAATTGACATTGAATGGTTATTTGATAATAGCCGCCATTGACTGTGCTTGTGCGAGGGGAAATTTTTCAGAAAAAATCTTCTTTAAGTAAAGGCAATCTAAAGAATTTAATCCAGTTTAAGAGCATAAGTTAAATGTTCTGTTCAAAAAGTAGCACAACACATTTTTCATCCGATTGCAACACAATTTGGATAAGATATAAATATAAATGTGTGGGGGTATATAGAGATATTTACTGTGAAGTAAAATTAAATAATGGTTAAAAAATAGAAATGATCAATTTAAATTTTTTTTAGTTATATAAAATTGAATTTTCAATAAATATAAATAAAATAATAATTTGTATCACAGTGTAAAAAAGCAGCACAATTTGATTAGGAATTTAATATTCACCAAAACATTTGAAAACATCTATTTGTAACACCAAAATTACGCTGTTATTTCACCTATGATTGATGCAGCGACAAATCCGCAAATCTCTTGCCAAAAATGTATTGCAAGACATTTCCGCGAAATATTACCAAATAGATTTAAGAATCTATTTGACTATGCTAAGGTATTTCAAAATAAAACGTAAACATTTAAAATAAACAGAATACAATACTAATTTGGTAAAAATTGTGAAAGAATTGAAAGGATCTTTAAATTGAGACAAATTCCAAAGCAAGTCTCAAGGTGTATTTATAAGGTGGCCGCATCGGTGAATAGTTACAACAAAACATCTTTTTTGGGAACTTGATATGTCAAAATTTGTAAACAGGGCTAAGAAAATTTAATTCGCCGTGACATTTAAAATTTTCGGCAAATTTACTTCCACCAAGAAAGCAAAAAAAATTTTAAAAATGTTCAAAATTCCTATTAGTTCCAGGCAAAACTATCAATGGCAGGTTTAAATATTTGTCACTATGTCGTTGTAGCAATTAACAAGCTACCAATAACAACCAAGAATGCATTTAACTTCCACAGTAGACCAGGGTAGTTGTAGCTCAGTTCCAATGGGGATGGGATTGATTCCAACATCATAGCATTTTGTCTCTATTATAACCAGGGACCACACATCACATGTTTCAAATGCATGACTCTCTGGTGGACATGAGGATTCCTCCTGAATTGAGTTTATACGATGTTGGTGGGCAGAATAATTAGCGTACCACTAGCAAAGGGATCCAACAGGAATATTGCGACTAGTGCTCAAGGATGGTTTTTGTAACCCTTTTTGGGGCTCTAAGATAATTGTGGGATTTTAAGGTCATTCGAAAAGGAGGGAGCTAAAGTTTGTTGGCTACGAGGATGACATTTTCATCTTGGTGTGTGGCCGTTCAGAGAGCATAGTTATTATGAAAGAGGAATAGTTATTATTCCAGCAGCTAACGTGATTGCAACTGAAACTCTTTTAAAGCAGTATCAGCATTAAATTTCGGATTATGAGGAGTTTTTTAAAAGGTTACGAATGGTTAGATGCCATCTTCCCTTATTTTATGTAATAGGATAGAGCTGTTAAAAAAAAGAGCCGCGAAATAGATTTATCCCAATAACTGCCGGGCCAGTCCCCATTTTCAAAATTTTTTGCTTGCCAAGGCCAAAATTTAAGGCGGAAATTTTTTTCTGTGCTCGCCGCTATATGATGGGAGGAACATTTTTAATCGTCTCGACTCAAATAATCGATTTCCGATCCTATTTGATATATATTCGTGATTTTTTCACATTCATCTTTAATCGATCCATGTGTTCCCCAATAATAAGCGTACGAGCGAAAAAACGCTTTCAGCCTTAAATTTTTTACAAATATTTTATTTTATAGGTCATTGGTGATTGCAAATGGGGCATATATATAGGAAAATATCACAAAATCCCCTATGAGCCTTGCTATTTATCCAATTTAGCTGGGGTTTACCATTCATAGTACACTTATTGTCTCAAATACCCAAACCAGGTACTGCCGAGATAGTTCTATAAGTTGATATAGCCCCGAATTAGCTTCTTGAGCCTCCACAAAATAAATTTATTTTCCGCATTTGACCAATTTTTATTTTATAAGGAAGCTTACAAAAATCATACTTTTACAGACTTTTTTTGCCAAATGCCTCAAACTCATATTCATAATTAAATAAAGTTTGTTTCAGAAAGGAAAGTTAATATTTTTCGTATTCCGTATAACTAATAAATTTATAGGTGAAATAGGATGGCGGTGTACTAATTTTGTCATTCTGTTTGCAGCACCTCGAAATAGGCGTCTAAGACCCCATAGAGTATAAATATTATTGATCGTCATGACATTTCAAGTCAATCTAGCCATGTCCGCCCTTCTGTCCGTCCGTCCGTCTGCCTGTCTGTCCGTCCGTCCGTCCGTCGGTCGAAAGCATGTTAACTTTCGAAGGTGTAAAGCTAGCTGCTTGAAAATTTGCACAATTACTTTTTGTTAGTGTAGGTTAGTGCGCACTTATTTGAGGATGAATGGGACATATATGTCCCATGTTTTTTTTTTCGTAGAAGAAGGAACAACATTTTTACAATTTAAGCGACACTTTACTTACAGGAATATTCTAAGAACGAATATGTAATAAAATCTAAACTTTATCGGGTGGTCAATTCTTCGTCCTCAATGGGTTAATACATTTATTCATATTTTGTTAAATATAAATCAAAAATTTTTTTAATTTAATTCCCTTTGGAAACGAGGTTGATGATTTTTTTCAACAGAAAAGTATCACAACACCCAACCACTTTTGGAAGGCTTTTTGTCCTTTGTTTGAGGACTTATTCAATAAACACTAGGCGTAGATGCTCGAGCTGATAAAATATCAATGGCACTATCAATATTTAAGATTGATTTTTTCCTATCGATACTATCAGCAATGTTTCACTACTTGCAAAATTTTAATTTAAGTATCATTCCAGATATTGCTTCATTGTTGCAATGCAAATGCAAATTTTGCCCATGAACATTCCACTAAGGAACAGGGGCAAACTTCTCACATTTCAATGAGTGCAGTCCGATTAAAGTTTAAGCTAAATGATAAAGGACCTCCTTTTTATTGACGAGTCCGAACGGCGTGCTGCAGTGCGGCACCTCTTTGGAGAGAAATTTTACATGGCATAGTACCTCACAAAAGTTGCCAGCATTAGGTGGCGAAAACACCGCTGAACATTTTTTTTTTTTTGATGGTTTCGTCAGGATTTGAACCCAGGCGTTCAGCGTCATAGGCGGACATGCTAACCTTCGCGCTACGGTGGCCTTCATTGTTAAATCTCCCGATATTTCTTCTTTAGCCTATAGAGGGTGCAACTTTCATCCGACTGTGCAAAATTTTTGTACAAGGATTTCTTTTATGATTTTATAAAATTTGGTTTTAATTGGTCTATGCATTGAAGTTGCTTTTTCTCTTCTCATTTTCGTTTTAAATATAAGTGATAGGAATTTAACAATAGCATCGACACAATCGATATTTATTATTAGTAAGATCGAAAACATTGAATGTTGCGAACATCGATAGTTTTCCAGGTCTAGTGAAGGCTTCTAGGGCCAAACATTGGTAGGTCGTACTTATATCGAATATACTGCGAAACTGTGTTTACATGTGACAGTAACCTACATGTTATCAGCTACGCTCTGCATCTAATCATTATGAACGTAATTTGTGTGAGTGTCGAAGGCGACAAATATACTTAACATACAACTTTCAGACATATTGGAGAAAAATCGATTCCTATATCCAAATGTGGACCCGTATAACCCATTTGAACTCCCCAAGGAACAACATCAAAAGAAAGCAATTACTATGCAAAATTTCAAACGGATAGTCTTTTTGTAATTTCCAAAAATGACTTACATGACCTATTATCGAAATATTGTTCTTAAAAATATAAACTACATGGATAACTATTTTGGGAAATGATGTTGCATTAATTCAATCCACTTGCCAAACAACATTCTATCAATTCTCCAAATGAAAGTTTTGGTAAGAAACTTGGTGGGAATGTGGAATGCTAAATCGCCTTAAATTCCCTGTAAAGCACAAACATAGACATTCAAAGCATGTAAATGTGTATATGCTGTGATGTATTACATGGCATGTAGGACTTAACGCTCACACATGAGCCCACTCACAGCCTTATGGATTGTGGCTTTTGCGTGCATGGAAACTCTAAAACTGTTATGCAGAACAGCAACTTTTGTTTAGCCCGAAAATTCCGATTACAAATTAAATATTTCGTAGTAATTTACAACTTTAACCATTTTGCATTACAATTAATTGCAGATGTATTGCGGCTTCACCAATGGTTGTTCCCTTTAAGCTTAGCGCCACAAGTACAGATTCCCCTGTAATACTGCCTGATGGGTTTAACAATTTTTCTTTTGTTATTTTTAATTAAGTTGTTTGTTATTATTATCCATTGTTACCCACAAACAGTTGAATGAATAGAACATGAATATTTAGAACAATTTTTAAAGTTACAGAGTTTTTTTTTAATATTTTCAACATGCAAGCAAAGTTGATGCACTTTTATGCAGCCATATAAACAAACAGTCAACAAAAATTTGCTTTAGATGTGAACTATCTTAATGGAATTTGGGGAATTTTTGTAGATTTTAATTTTGGTTTTACAGAACATTTTATGGAAAGTTTGTTTTTTTCTTTTAAATTTTGACTTGGGAAAATATTTCATACAAAATTTGCCTATAGAGAAAATTTCATGGAAATTTTGTCATTGGAGAAAATTTTATGGAAATTTTGCCTTTAGACCAAATGGATTAAAAATTTTATATTCAATAATAATTTATATTGCCTTTAGAGAAAATTAGATGGAAATTTTGTGGCAAAGCAGTCCGAAAAGGTCCCTGGCACACCATATTTTGCCTTAAACATTTTTAAGCTAATTTTTTATTTTGCTTTTGTATTTTAAGTAGAAACAAAGACACCTTTGTTCTAGGCTCGAAGCAATTCCAACAACAATTTTCCAATTCCAATAATACGTTTAGGAAAAAAATTTATAGAAATTTTGTTTTCAGAGAACATTTCTTGAAAAATCAATGTCAATTTTGCCTTTATGGAAAATTTCAAGAAATTTTTTTCTTTAGAGAAAAGTTCAGGGAAATTCAAAATTAAGAAGCCTTTTTATACCTTGCACCACCACTGTGGTACAGGGTATTATAGATTTGTTCATTTGTTTGCAACGCTAAGAAGGAGAAGAGCTAGACCCATCGATAAGTATACCGATCGGCTTAGAATCCCTTCCTGATTCGATTTAGCTATGTCCGTCTGTCTGTCTGCCCTTATATTCTTGTAATCAAAGTACAGGTCGCATTTATTGTCCGATTTTCACAAAATTTTCCATAAGTCTCTTTGTTGGTCCAAGGACGAACGCTATTGGTTTTGAAAAAAATTGATCCAGATTTAGATATAGCCCATATATATCTTTCATCCGATATGCCCTTTTAAAGCTGTAGGAGTCGCAATTTTGGTGCGATCTCTACCAAATTTGGAATGAAATGTTTCGTGTAACGTCCCAATATGAGTACAAAATTGCATCTTTATCGGTTCAGATTTTGATATAGCTCCCATATATAACTTTCGTCCGATTTGAACTATTAAGGCTATAGAAGTTACAATTTTGGTCAAATCTTTACCAAATTTGGCACGAAGTGCTTTTTGTGACGTCCCAATATATGTGCATAATCGGATCAGATTTATATATAGCTCCCATGTATATCTTTTATCCGATATGCCCTTTTAATGCTGTAGTAGCCACAATGTTGGTCCCATCCTTACAAAATTTGTCATGGAGCGTTTTATTCAACGTTCTCATATGTGTGCAAAGTTCCATAAAAATCGGTTCAGATTTAGATATAGCTCTCATATATAACATTCATCCGATTTGACCTATTAAGGCTGTAGAAGGTACAATTTTGGTGCAATCTTTACCAAATTTGGCACTAGGTGCTTTTTGTGGCGCCCCAATATGTGTGCAAAATTTCATCATGATCTGATCAGATTTATATATAGCTCCCTTGTATATCTTTCATCCGATATGCCCTTTTAAAGCTGTAGTAGCCACAATTTTGGTCCCATCCTTACAAAATTTGTCATGGAGCGTTTTATTCAACGTTCTCATATGTGAGCAAAGTTCTATAAGAATCGGTCCAGATTTAGAAGCCACAATTTTGGTCCGATCTCTACAAAAGTTTTCATGAGATGGTTTAATTGACATCCAAATACGTGTGCAAAATTTCATCAAAATCGACTTAGATAAAACTCCCATATATATCTTCTTTGCGTTTCGACTTTTAAGGCTGTAGAAGCCACAACTTTCGTACCATCGTAAGAAAATCGTATAAGGTTCTATTCGATATTTCAATACATATGCAAAATTAAAGTCTGACTAAATTAGGCTAAATGTGCTATATATTAAAAGTATCACGTATACTCGGTGGTGTAGGGTATTATACTGGTATATATTGTCTTTAGAGTCAATATGTTGTTATATAAGAATTTTAACGCTGATCTAGTGTTTTTTCTTCAGTGTGGTAATCTTGCAATCTTCTTATATGCACATTAATATGAAAATTTATAAAGAAAGATTTAAACAAACATACTTTATATTGATGGTTTAATACAAAACAGCCTAAATCAAATTTACCAATAAGACGTTTTTTATACCCATCACAATGGGATGGCGGTATGCTTATCTTGTCATTCGATTTGCAACACTTCGAAATGTCGAAATCACTATAGCGGTCGAACGCGTAGAGCTAGCCACTTGAAATTTTGCGCAGAAACTTAATACAGACGTGGATCGTTGGGAATTGCAAATAGGCCATATCGGTTTAGATTTGGATACAGCTCCTATATTCGATGTGACTTTTTGCAGAAAGGGTTCTGTTATAATTTCCAATATTTCTGTCAAGCACGGTCCAAATCGGTCTACAACCTCATATAGCTCAATTTGACTTCTTGAGCCCTTGCAAGCCGGAAATTTGCCCGCTATTGCAGAAATTGTACTAAATAAAGTCCAAATCGGTCTATAACCTGGTATAGCTCCCATATAAACCAATCAGCCGATTTGACTTTTTGAGCCCCTTACAAGCCGGAATTCTTATCCGATATGGCAAAACTTTTGCAGATACTGTTCTATTACGATTTCCAACAACTGTGCCAAATATGGTCCAAATCAGTCGAAAACCTCACATAGCTCCTACATAAACCGGTTTGACGAGTACCCTTTGTTTAGTTCCTAGAAGCTTTAATTTTCGCTGGTTTGGTATGAAGAATAAAGTCATGCCCTTTAACGAAATTTAGTATGCATACATTTTTAGAAGATTCTATGGTGGTGGATTCCCAAGATGGTTACATGGAACTTAGCACGATTTTACTTGTTTTTTATTCTGGAGGACAAATGTCAGATACACCTTCCCTCAAAATTTCTGGAGGATATCATAGCAAATAATGTAGTTCTATCTAGCTCAAAAAAGGCCTATGTCAAGCTTTTTCCTTCTCCTGTAGTTACAACAAATCGAGTTAGGCCCTTTTTATATTACGCCTCCGTTATGTATACCAGGGTACGTATATCAATATGTAAAATATGTGCAAGAAAATTACAATGAAAATTTTCCAAACAATTTTCACAAAATAACTTTATTTAGTTATCGTAATAAACTTGCGATGATTATTTTTTCACTTCTCCTAGCAGTTATTGGGGGATGGTGGTGTGTAAAAGCCATAGCGGGTCGGCTGCCTACCACCATTTGCCATTGTATGCTTGATTTTCACATCCTGCGCCCTGCTGTTGCGACAAGTGAATGTTTTCCTAGCAATCTGTCTTGTTTGCAATGTAGCAGCCCATGAATATTACATTGAATTTATTTAAATTACAATAGATTTTTTTTTTGCAAGACTTCTTCTTTCTGCTGCTTGCACAAATTCTAAAGAACATTTTTATTTATTTACTTTTAAGCATTAACCCATTGCAAGTCCCATTGTAAGGCTTGCTAGGTAATGGTCTTGGATATGCATGAATTTGAAGTCCTTATCAGCAGCTTATGTCAATATTTCCTTATTGTGTTTGCAGAAATTAGTTTTTTTTCACCCATTTTCATACAAAAAGTCATTCAGGTGTGAACATTTCGTTTGCAAACAATAAGATTGTTAGCTACGTAGCTGAACAATGTTGGGTTTTATCTATGCATTCGATTAAAATTCAAAGAAAACAGTGAGAATTTTGCTCTTGCATGTTGAGATAGTGCATTAGAAAGTCTTGGAAGTTTATTTTTATGGTATAATATAATAATAGCTTGCTTGGGTTGAAAAGAAAATTTAACTATTAGCTTGTGAGATTGCATGAACAATTGAATCAGAAGTAAAAACTATTATACAATACAAAACCTTGGATTAGGTGAACTATGACTTTTATCACGGTCAATATCAAATTAAAATTTATTTCTAAACAAAATTTTGTTAAAGTTGTATTTTAGTGCAAACTAGCTGAAAACTAGCCCTCTCTTTTGGGTCTTCTTTTAAAATATGCGAAACGAAAGTTTCCTGATCATAAAATCACGTTGTCAATATTTTCAACAACGTCTCCGCATATCTTTACAATAACATTGGTATATAATTTTGCAACGACTTTTTTCTCTCATTGTATTTTATAAACACTTATTTTATAAAAGAATGCCTGCGGAAGGATATGTGACTGAGAAATGTTGGATAACCACAGCTTCTATGATCATCGTTATATTAGCTTCAGTCTTGAAGGAAATACCGAAGAAGCGGTCCCTTGACTGAATAGAAGAAAGCCGGATTGTGATAAAATATGTTCTGTACGAATATCCCTTCTAGACCTCAAAAGGAAGTGGAAACTGCAAAGGATGCAAAATGGTCAAACGGGTCACGATGGCCCTTAATAAAACAGCTAAATCAAGGGACACACAGAGACACCCATGGTGGAGCCCAGAACTGGTTCGTGTAAGGAAGGCTTTTAGAAAACTCTTCCACAGTGCAAAAGCCAGAAGGGCACCCCACGACTGGGGCGTCTGCAAGGCTGAGCTAAGAAAATTCAAGGGAGAGCAGAACAAGGCTTAGAACAAATCCTAGGTGGAATTCCTCATCTCCGTGGAGGATAAATCTGAGTCCACTAGGCTTTGGAAAATCCTATCCTCGAAAACTATTATGGTTAGATACATTCAGAAGTCGGGGAATGTATGGACAATGTCTAGCGAGGAAACACTGGCATTACTCATTGATACACCAGACATACGTTGGCGGCAAAAGAGATTGTCACTGATATGCATTCATCAGGGGTTGTTGGGGAAGTTGTGTCTGAGTCAAAAATCATTTGGGCGATAAAAAGTTTTGACTCCTTTAAAACCCCAGGGCCTGATGATACGAGTATATCACTGGCTCAATTAGGGAGATATACTCTGCTTTTATCAGCATGACGCACATACCTGTAGGATGGTCTATTTCAGGAATCCTGTGCAACACGAAAGGGGAATGATTTTCATCCTATTAGACTGTCATCCTTTTTGCTGAAGACTCTGGAGATATGATAGGGCAATGATTGCCTGTCTCGGCCACAGCATGCACATAGTAAGAACATGTCCACTGAAACATCTGTCAAGGAATATACAATGGCAGCATTTCTTGACAATGAGGGAAGGGTTCAATAATGTTAAACCGACGTCAGTCATACAGAAGCTGGAGTTTCTGGGCAGCGACTCTACCTTAAGTCAGTCAGTTAATAACTTTCTTACTAAAGGATGCATTACGGCAGCCTTGGGATCTGTAGATCTTAAAAGATGGATCAGCAGAGGAACTCGTCAAGGAGGTGTACTGTCCCTTTACTTGAAATATAGCCATTTGCATTATATTATTGTATCTGGAAGAAATAGGTATAAAAGTGGTCGCGTATGCAGTTGACGTGTCGTTTGCGGTTAAGGGAAAGCTTCCCGGCTCTCTTTGAGATATACTTCAAGAAGCCCTTCGTACGACAGTAAATTGGGCTACCAAAAGTGGTGTAGGCGTAAATCCATGTAAGTTTCCCACAGTAGCACCTGTCTCCTTGGGGTCAAGGAAGGCAACTTAAGCCTTAAACAACTGCAATAGAGCCATTGGCAAAAGTTGGGGGGTTAAACCGCACAACAACCCGATTACTGGCTTAGGTTAGGTCCATAGTGACATGGGGTGGATTTAAATCCGCACTCTCTTTTTAATATTACCTCACCTAAACTATATTGACCTATAATGCTATATGGAGTTGTACTCTGGTGGACGGCGCTTCCACCTGCTCAATACTCAGCCGGATGCAAAGGATGACTTGTTTGTGTATTACAGCCACACTGAGGACATCACAATCTGATGTTTCACCTAATGCCTCTGGATTATGTAACTAGAAGAATTGCTGCGACCACAGCTGTGTGGCTAAGGGAACTTTCTCTTTGGTCATGTGGCGGGTACGGACACTGTGTTATCCTTGGCACAATGATAGATGTTCCAGGCAGTGTGGATAACTCTTTGCCTGGAATGCTTTTTGTTACAAAGTACTCGACCACTTTGCCTGATAGAACTGATTGGAACTACGATATCCCTGGTAATAGGAGTTACGTACACACATGGATGGTTCCAAACTAGACGACCAGGCGTGCTTTGAGGTATAATCGGAAGAACTAAGAGTGGTCATATCGAAAAGAGTGCCCGACAACTGTTGTGTATATCAAGCATAGATCCTTGCAATTAAAAAAGTGGTGGAATGGCTTAGATGCGATGTCATAATGACGATTGGCATAGATATCCCCTCAGTAAGCCAGGCAACCATTAAATATGTGGGTAACCAATTTACTATGTATTCAAATACCAGCTCTTAATGAGATGGGTGAACAGAACAAAATTCATCATTAATCATTCATTCATGCCGGGCCACAGAGATATACCAGAGAATTGTAGATCAGACGAGCTAACGAGACTACAAAAACTACCTTACATATTCCAGGCGATCTGGAATCTATGGGAATGCCTCTAACGACATGCAAGCTAAGTCTTCAGAAGCAGGGCAACGAATTAATGGGAACACTCCAAATTATGTGACCAAATTTAGACTTGAAGAGGTCTAAGCTTTGCTGTCGCTGGCTAAAACAGACGTCTCAATCAATGTGTCATTGCCTGATCGGAAAACATGCTGACAGACTGAAGGTTGGAAAAAATGACTTCTGCGGAAGTTATGAGAACGTCGAGGAAGAAGAGGCTGTAGAGCATCTGCTGTGTTTGTGTCTCGCACTGTCTGATATAGCGTGTGTGAACATTTACAAGTTGTTGGGCTTTTTAAAGCGATCTGGATGATCCAACAGTAGAAACTAGAAGGCACCTTCCTTCACCTGTGGTATTACGATGAGCGAAAACGTCTAAGTGAGTCCGATGGCAGACTGCCACAAAAACCTAACCTAACCATTATACAACCAGCTGAACCTAAACTTCTCTTATGTGCCTTCTTTTAAAATATCTGCAACAAAAGCTTTATTTGCATTTTCGTAATATACACTTCAAAAATTTGTCATTGAAGTTCCGTATTGTAAATATAAGTTGGAATAGGGTCTCTTAACAACGTGGCCGCACGGAAATTTTAATGTGTAAAAGATATTGAGATAGAAATCTGGATGGTAGAGGCCTTTACATTGTGGACCCATATTGTTCTGATTGACCTATCTATCGGTTTGCTGAATTTTAAGGTTCGATGGATGCCAAATCAATCTGCGGTTACCCAACTTGGTTGTCAAATTTGTACTTTTGATTTAACCAACATATTGCACTGAATACTCTACGTGTCCTCCCCAATAACTTGTGCTCAAAGACAATATCAATACTCTACTCTCAGATATCTTTCGTTTGAGTTCCGTGTAGACGTGATCGTTCCAAATATCAGCTTGGATTATTTTGGTCGTAGGGCAAAACCAGACATTGGGTTATATCAAATATTCTGGGATCCAAACAAAATTTCACCTATCACATAAAACTGCGGCTATGTAAAAACTATGATAAGGGAGGAGCCAAAACGCAAGATGAAGAATAGATACTTTGGAACTTGAAGTTCTACAAATAGAATGACAAAGTTAGTATATTTCTAATTCCAGCATTGGGAAGTCCGATGATGAACATAACCATATATCAATTCTGGAATACTTTGGAGAGCAACAAAACTTTCTTGGTACAAATTATTTAATTACGAATTAAATCAAATGAATACAGTTCCTACAATTTTTTTAACGTAACAAAATTCTCCATACCTTTATGATAACCTTAAAATGCTTTTATCCCTAAGCTCATTTTCAAATATGTTTACAACGAGAAGAATACTCAGAAATAATTGTTATACAAAAAAGTTTATTAAATGAACCCTAGTAAATGAACTCCGAGTATGTAAACATAAAATTGTTTTAATAATCTACAGCAGTTATGTTTACATTGCAGTAGTCCACTCACCCTCAATTTGGGGCAAAAGTGATGCAACATTTTCCAAATCCCTTTTGGGCCAAAAGTAACAACAACTATAGCCATTATTTACACAATGAGCTTCCTTCCTAGCGAAATAAACATACATTTTGCTTTATTACAAAAGGAAAACAATTATTCCATACTGGGCACTGGAATGCATCAAGGATCATACAAACGGCAACCAAAACATTTTTTCAACAAATGCCTGTACCTACACTTTAGTGTTATTAGCAATAAATTACATATGGATAGGCAAGCGGGTGGCCGGACATCCTGTAAATAGGAGCAAAAGCAAATGTTTACAAAATATTATAGCCCCGGGATAAAATAGTTTTAGCCTCAATGTTGTTGCTCTTCTAACCGCAATGCGATGATGTAGAACGGAAAAGTAATTTTCAACAACACTTCCTCATGCAATTGGCTGCATTAACACTAACATCATGCACACAACATGCACGCATACCCGCATCGACTGTGTGAGTAAGGATAAAACGGGGGCTTCAAAGTGAGCCTTAATTGATAGCACAACGTCTGTCGACATTATCTACTCTACTTATTTGGCTTGAATGTTGAGTGACCAGTGTGTTAATGGGAAAAGAGAATCGTAATGCAAAGAGCGCCAATTGTATATTGTAGGCTGTACTTTGGTAGAATGAGCATTCGTATTTGTGTGCCTATTTGCCTGACACTTTCAGTGGTTGCCTACCATACCCATACATGCTTACACACCAAACAAATGGCCCAAGCAGATAGACAAATACTCTGTTGAACTACTTGACAAACATTTACTAAATTCCAACTCTACAACTATGAACTTAAATGCCAATGCTTGTGGAATGGAAAAGATACAATGCATGTATAAGTGTATATACATGCACGTCAGCAGAGGCAGAGGCAGAGAATAGAATTGTGTGCTTTCGTGGAAATCTAACTTCACTTTTGCATGTCGAAACAACAACTATTTATATGGGTTTTTGCAAAACCCTTTACAGGATTTAGGCCGTTTCCAACTGCACTTTACCAAAGGCATGGCATATACAATGTACTACGGTTTGTGAGAGATAACCAGATATCCATAGTAGCATTTCACACAAAATCAATTTTGTACTCCTGCTAGTGCTGTATCGGTACATAACCGACAAGTACACTAAGATATGTTAGCAGCCCATGTAAGATATAACATATCGTCTAAGTTTGCTGCAATTTGTGAAGCTTAAACATGATGTTGTAAGTGGATGATCCGGCTCCCGAAATGACACATTTTTTACCCGATATTTCTGAATTATGTTAAAATTAGTTGAATCGAAGCCTTCGATTTCTGTGACGTATATGGTAAAGATCGGACAATGCTTAGATATAACTGCCATATTGACCGATTTTCCGATTTAAGGTCTTCAGACCATTAAAACCGTTTTGCCCGGTTTGGTCCCAATCGGACAACAAAACCGACTTCACGAATTAACTTCTTGGTTCCAAAACGTTGTTTATCAGAGTTGAACAAAATGTAAGGAAAAGCAAAATTCGGTCGGTGCCGACTTTTACAATACAACTACCCTATAGGAGCTATATATATTCCGAATCAATTTTGATGGACCTTGGCGGATATTTTCCGATGGGTTATTAAACAGTCCGCATAAAATTTTGAGCAAATAAGTTCAAACTGTAATAACTATTGTTGGCAAATGACAACATTATTGCAAATTACCCAAAATCTGAGGAACATATATATTGGAGCTACATCTAAATCTGAAACGATTTTGACCAAACTTCTTAGACATTGTGGTAGACATTGACGAAAGCGTTATGCACAGTTTTGGCAATATTGGTCAATAAATGCGCTTGCAGAAGTGAAAATCGGGCGATATAGACATATGGCAGCTATATCATAAGAAAATCCTTGCTGGTAAATTTTGAGAGAATCGGTTAACAAATGTCCATTTTATTGGAATTTATCCAAAATATGACGAACATACATATGGGAGCTATATCTAAATCTGAACAGATGTCGAACAAACTTTAAATACTGTGGTTGTTGCCGAAGAAAGCGTTGTACAAGAATTTGGCAAGATTGGTCAATAATGCGCTTGCAGTGGCTCAAGAAGTGCACAAATTAACATGGACAGACGGACATAAATCATAAATCGAATCAGAAAGTTATTCTGATACCATCGGTATACTAATCAATGGGTCTATCTCTTTTTCTTCTGGGTGTTACAAACAAATTCACTAAGTTACAATGCCCTGTACCACAGTAGTGGTGTAGGGTATAAATATGTTCATACATATAGATAAGTTCAGAGTTAATGCGTCCCCACTTGTTGATTGATTTTTAATTATTTTATCTAAATAACTAGCTGGTCTGGTGTCTTTTGCCAAACTTTCATTAGAATCCCATTTGGTATACATTTCCATTTAGGGCATAATTTTGGAATGGGGCGACCCACCGAGAATAGACCCAAATTGTTATATAAGTTACTTATTTAAAGTCGCCCCAGTAGCCGAGCTGGTAGCATGCTCGGACTGCCAGTGCGGGAGTTAAGGGTTCGATTTCCCCAAGAGAACCTAAAAATTGTCGAAGTGAGTCAGCTAAGGACACTGGCAGTCTACTCTGAAATACCTTTCGTTTGAGTCATACATCGTCCCGTTCGGTGTACATGCCCATTTGAGGCAAAATAAGTTTCGTATTCAATTTTTTTTTTGCATCCCATACTTTCTTTTGCATCCCATACTTTTTGGGGTGGCTCTCTTAGATTTGACCCCTTATTTTTCGTGTTCAACTTCCAATTACCTTTCATTTGATACCCATATTGCCCCAATGGGAAAACATGTAATTTTTAGGCGGTTTTTGGGGGTGGGGCGAGCCCCCGATACTTGAGGTCAAATTTTTATAAAAAGTTTGCAACACTAAAAAGGAGATTGATAAGTATACGGATCGGCCTAGAATCACTTCCTGATTCGATTTAGCTATGTCCGTCTGTCTGTCTGTCCGTCTGTGAGTCCATGTATTCTTCTAATCAAAGTGCAGGTCGTATTTGTTGTCCAATCATCACGAATATCAGTTCTTTGGCTCAAGGACGGATGCTTTTGATTTTGGTAAAAATCGGTTCAGATTTAGATATAGCTCCCATATATATGTATCGCCCGATTTGCACTTAAATGACCGCAGTAACTACAATATTCAAACGATCTGCACAAAATTTGACATGGATTATTCTGTTAGTGATCTTAACATATCTGAAAAATTTCATCAAAATCGGTTCAGATTTAGATAGAGCTCACATATATATGTATCGCCCCACTTGCACTTAAATGGCCATAGTAACTACAATTTTCAACCGATCTGCACAAAATGGATTGTTCTGTTACTGATCTTAACATATCTGCAAAATTTCATCAAAATCGGTTCAGATTTAGATATAGCTCCCATATATATGTATCGTCCGATTTGCGCTTAAATGGAGTAGCCGCAATTTTCAACCGATCTGCATAAAATTTGGCACGAACAGCTTTGTTACTGTTTGCGAGATTTCATCAAAATTTCGATGTAGCACCCATACATATTTATCGCCTGATTTGAACTTATTTGGCCGTAGTAACAACAATTTTCAAACGAACTGTTTGAAAGACGGTGCAGATTTAGATATTGCTCTCATATACATATATATTTATATATTGCCCGAATTTATAATTGTAGGGTAGGTGTAGGGTATTATACAGTCGGCTCCGCCCGACTTTTGCCTTACCTTTGCAACTAACGTCAACTTTACCAGACCATTTCTAAATACAGAGTTGCCACCTAGACCAATATTTTCTTTTTGGGCCTTCAAAATCCATTGGCATAAATCACCGTTTTTAGTTTCACAAGTTCACAAATCAGGGGGCCAAACTCTACCATCTGTGGAAATTTGAATTCAAGCTATTCAACCGTTTTTGGGTCTATATGAAACAAACAAATAAATTCAAATTAATTTTTATATATAGATAGAAAAAACTCGTTTGAAGTACTTGGTGCCTAGCCAAGCCCTGGGGTACGATAGTATGATTTTTTCTCGGTATCCATTAAGGGATTTAAATTCAAGACCTCTCACGTGACCTATGACGCGATAGAGATAACAAGAATGTTAATATCCTTCTTCTTTCATTCAGTTCTACTTTCCGATGCTGGCAAACAGAGTCTCCATTTTTATTCCTTTGGGGAATAATTTAAATAAGAGGAATATTTCCCATTTGCAGAGCTTTCTGATCGTTTATGTTTTTAGGCAAGCAGAAGAAACTAGGAGGATAACTTCCTTTTTTCATTCCAATAGTATCGCAAAGGCCGGAAACAGACTATAACCTAAACCTATCTAGTGTAATAATCGGTAGAGTTTTCATATCTTATACAGCCTTTGGCTTCATATGATTATTCCAACTGAGCCTAAATTAAACTTTTATACACAACTGCGCATTATACCGCACTTGGCAAAAGCTTTTAATTTTACTTACCACCCACTTTCATTGAAATGGCAAAATGCACATTTTAAAACTTTTGTTCAATCCATAGCTACAATAAAAAAACAACAACAACAACAATAACAAACAGTTAAAATAATGACCGGAAATATGGAATATATCACCATTTTTACGCTGTCTTACACAAGCTGTCTCTGTTTCTGTTTCTGTTTGTGTGCGTGTCCGGGTGTCTGTGTGAGATACCACCGCTGGCAAACTGGTGTTGCAAAACATTGTAACGGAAAATTGAATGGAGACAACTTGGAGCAATTTTGTGGCGGGAAGAGCGGAAAATGGCGGTGATTGCTTTGACCTATTAATACAAATTCGCATTGGAGGGCGAGAGTGCAATAACAACTCAACTCAGGCGAATGAAAAATGCAAATGTCCCTATCCTAAGGCCACCTCGACAGAAATCAACTTGGCAATTGGCGAGCCATGTGACAGAGGAGCAAACGCAAGACCAACGAACGGGCAAAAACAGCTGGATTACATTTACAGTGGATAGCAAATGTCCATTTATTCGCTTGAACCGCAATTGTTGTTAGTTTCCACTTGATGGCGGCGGACAGCGAAAGACTTGCACGAGGCCAATGAAATGGGGAATAAAAGTTGCGACAACGCGCCTTTAACCAAGACCACAGAGTATGTGTTGCCCGGCTTATTTGTAATGCAAATTTCATCGTAAGTACCATGTCTGGCAGTGGCAACTTTGTGTTCCCTACAGTCAAAGCACAGCGGGTGCAGCATATCATATGCTGATGATCCTGAAAGGACCAAGATAGCCAAACATGGTCATTGGCCTTGGGGAGCAGATGATTTTAAAAGTTCAGTCATAAAAACATAGCGCTGCTGCAGTCAACTTTTACCTATAATATTTGGTTCAATTAAATTGAAGGGGGTTTTTTTTTAACTAGAATACAATCGCCGACGATTCCAGGCCTTTATTTCACTCTTACAAAAAAAAGCAACCAGAATGGCATTAATTTTACTTTTTATGCTGAATTTTAATTCCATTATTTCTCATTTTGTGGCATTGTAAAAACACTGCAATATAAAAAGGACCACAAGCCCAGAGGCGAATATTTTTTCTGTTTGGTCAACATTCTTTTAGTATCAGTCATTAGCCGTGTATGTGATGCCCTTTGAAACATTAATTATCTGTAATTTGTCATGTGGTAATACCATGTTGCATGGACAGAGTCTTCTTTCACGCATAAATGGAAAATGCAAGTGTCAATAATATTTTTACATCATCGGCTTACAAAGAGAAAAACTGTTGTTATGAACCATTTGGGATATGGGTCTAGTAGAGCACATCCTCAATTTCAATTAATCATACCCATAAAAAACCAGTAAGGGAGAGCAAAAGTCGGGCGAAACCGACTATATAATACCCTACACCTACCCTACAATTATAAGTTCGAGCAATATATAAATGTATACAAGAGCTATATCTAAATCTGAACCGACTATCAAGCACATCGTTTGAAAATTGTTGTTACTACGGCCATATAAGTGCAAGTCCGGCGATAAATATGTATGGGTGCTACATCCAAATCTGAACCGATTTTGATGAAAACTTGCAGATATGTTAAGATCAGTAACAAAACCATCCGTGCCAAATTTTGTGCAGATCGGTTGAAAATTTGACTTAGTACGGCCATTTAAGTGCAAATCGGGCGATACATATATATGGGAGCTATATCTAAATATGAACCGATTTTGATGAAATTGTCCAAATATGTTAGAATCAATAACGAAACAGTCCGTGCCAAGTTTTGTGCAGAACGGTTGAAAATTGTAGCTACTGCGGCCATTTAAGTGCAAATCGGGCGATACATATATATGGGAGCTATATCTAAATCTGCGCCGATTTTGATGAAAACTTGCAGATATGTTAAGATCAGTAACAAAACAATCCATGCCAAATTTTGTGCAGAAAGGTTGAAAATTGTCCTTACTACGGCTATTTAAGTGGAAATCGGGCGATACATATGTATGGGAGTATCAAAATCAATAGCGTTCGTCCTTGGGCCAAAACAGAAATATGTGCAAAATTTCGTGATTATTGGACAACAAATACGACCTGCACTTTGATTACAAGAATACATGGACTCACAGACGGACATGGCTAAATCGAATCAGAAAGTGATTCTGAGTCAATCGGTATACTTATCAATGGGTATATCTCCCTTCCTTCTTAGCGTTGCAAACAAATGCACAAATCTATAATACCCTGTACCACAGTGGTGGTGTAGGGTATAAAGATTTGAATGAAAGGACAAACAAGCAAAAGATGGCCGGGAAAATTTAACATACATATGTAACAAGAAAAAACTGTGACAAATTCAGCCGTAGTGTAGTTTTGAAGCTAATTCAGTTAATATGGCGCGCTTAATAAAATTTCAAGGCATAACGATTATATTGGACATGGATATTAGAAGCTAGAAAGTACTTTCATTACTTACTTTAGGTGGCCGAGATAGAACAGATTTCAAGGCCTACCGAAATATATTACCTCAAGCTCTTTGGTCTTGTACGCTTTCTTTATAGGTTCTAAAGACAAGCTTCGTAATGTCTTCTAGTTGGAGGTTCAACCCCGCTCTTAACATAGGCATTGTAGTTTTAAACGCTTGACTAGATGAATGTCGGCGTATAGCACATACGGCTCGTTGTACATTCTATACCGATATTCTCCGCAATGGCTGATTGGTTGATAAATTTTTTGTAGCGATTCTTACCTATTATATGTGAAGATCGAGTGTCAGTTAAGCCTTACTACTTTTTTCAGGGAGGCCAAAATCGGATATGGCCTTTGAATGTATAATACTGCCGTGTTTCTTACATAACTCTTAATGGAATTATCAAATATGGACATTTTTGCAACGTCATTGTAAATTTTGTCGCAAGTGAGAATCGATCCACATTTCTTCATAAATTGCAAAATTTGAAGCAGATCTCGGTCAACATTGCAAAAAAAAAAATTAAAAGTTGAATATCCCCGATACCACTGGAGATGTTTTAGACCTCAAGTAGACTTTTTGTAGGTATTTTGGAAATCGGACCCCAAACGAATATTTGGCAGCCCCAAAAATTTTTCGAAATAGTTTCGAAAGTCGCCCGGACAACTTGGGCCCTTAAAATTTTGAACACGATTGCACTAACACCTCTAAACTTTCCCAATTTTACCGCTTATAACAAGGCATATTTTTTGTTGTTTTTTTTCGATTTTCTCCCACTGTGCATCGGTACATTTTTTATTGCCACCACCGAAGGATGGGGGTATATTCGTTTTTTTCATTCCGTTTGCAACAAATCGATGTATCCATTACCGATACAGATTCACAGTCTCTTTTTGGTTAATAGGCAGGTTAAGATCGAAGATGGATTTTAATCGGACTATATCTTGATATAGCCCCATATAGACCGATCTGCCGATTTAAGGTCATAGGCCCATAAAATAGAGCTGGCAAACTATCGATAATCGCCACATTCGATATCTACGATATTTCTAATAATAAATATAGATAGTATAAACATAATATCCCATCACCGAAAGTGAGAAATAAAATTCAGGAGATCGGTTTATATGTAAGCAATTTCAATACACAGATAGACAAAAACACAAATTTAATAAAGTGAGAGAAATCATTGTAAAAAGTTTAAGCATAACCGGATGAAAATTGCGCCCTCTATAGGTGCAATGTATCTTAATGGATACATTCAGTATCGGATCGACTAGTTTTGTTTAATTTTGCACAAATTTGAACTTTGCCGATAGTATTGATAGGAAAATTATCAATCGATATTCAAACAAAAACTAAAATATCGATAGTATCAATCGTGCCATAGATATTTTGCCAGCTCTATCATAAAAGTGACATATATTATCCCATTTCGGCAAAATTCGGCACAAATTGTTGTGTTATTCTCTTTAACATTCGTATAGAGTATGATCAAAATCGGGTTATATTATTGTTCATACCATCAAATTTAGAACATGCTAGTTCTTTGAAAAAAATAGGTTCAGATTTAGATGTGTGATTGTTTTTAATGATTCCATTAACCTCAATTTAAGACCAATTGGAACAAAATCTGGCAAGATCTCAATAGGTATGCAAAATCAAAATCAGACCGGATTCACGCATAGCTTTCTAAATAATATTAGTTTGATATGCTCTCGTAATTGATTTAAAGTTGTAGGTAAATTAGTTATCGGCTACGCTTAATTTTTGTCCTTCCTTACTTGTTTATGGCTATTTTTATAATCCTGGCATGAGTATGCTGAGGTTCCAAATTCACTTATAGGTTATTCTAGGCAAACATATCAACAAATATGCTCTATCAAATTGTCACCCACGAATAGCTCAGCTGGCAACCCATCGGCTCCTGCTATGTTATTATCAATTAGTCCAATTTGTTGTATGGACTTTATATCCATCTTAATACACAAATCTACTCAAAACCATTACCCTGTTAAAATTTTCCACAAAAAGAAAACATTTTTTGATCCTACTCAATTTTTCATACCGATTATGAAAACTTTGTTAGTTAAAACAAAATTGCATGTGGTACTAAGTTGCAACAATTGATAAAGGACAAAATATCACAACTTTAATTAAACAAGGATAAGGTCCTGCACAATTTAACTTTTGAGCAAAAACATTTTCATATTTGACGAGGATAGCTGTTGCAAATTATAAAATTGTAATTTTTTTCCCAATTACTGCTTTATCCATGGCTAATTAATTTCCTCTTGCAATCTATGCGAGAATAAATGAAGATTTGATAAAAATCCACATAATCCGCTTAACTCTGACAAAAGACAAATATTGGCAATTCTGTGAAACTTTCCACACTTTCAGTGTTGTCTACTAATCACAACGAACAACAGAAACAAGAACGACAACTGTGAAAGACTGCGTTGAAATGTTGAAATAAAACTTTATCCTTTGAATGAAATTGAAAAAAAAAAACGAAAAAAGTTTTCCTTCTGCACTGGAAGCCAGAAGCATGGCAATTGTTTGAAACGTTTCTACGAACATCACATATTCACCATTCGGAAATAGTTTCCAAGTCATTCAACTCATTATTCATATACGGTAAAGCCAATGAGTTTGGAAACTTGTAAAACACATTTCTGAAAATATTGGCATAAAAGTTTCAATGGCCAATTTTTATTGGTTTCCCGTTTTCTTCTACACAGAGAAAGACAGAAAATCAAAGACATACAGATCGATGACTAGTCTGTAATGACTTGGTGAAGGATAATCAATGTTTTTGCATAGTTTCGTTTTCAAGGCGGGAAAGAGAAGGAAAACAGGGAGAAAGAGACGAAAAACAAATCTTGTGTCTTATCAAATTATATGCTTAAATAAAAGCGACGAAATAAAGATAAAAACACACAAAATGCCAACGCAATTCACATCACGTTCGTTGATATCCCCCTCCAAAAAAAGGAAAATAAAAGAAAACAAACCTTTGGCAAAGGGTAAAGGGTTCTGATGAAAACATTTCTTCTTCCTCCCAAAAAAGGACACAACAAAATATGGGCAAAACGTTAAGGACTGCATGATATACAACCGCAATTTATTGTCAGCATACACTTGGCCAAAAAAAAAGCAAACAAACAAAATCACCCAAAAATAAATAAAACAAAACTATGGTTAAGAGAAAACTATAACCACAACCATCACTACCACCACCACTATGGTAGTGGTGATTACGTAAAGCTAAGGATATCCCATGAAATAGAGAAATTGAAATTTCGCCACATTGCGATTGTGTGTGGCAAGATGAGTCTTTAACGGTAATGAAGGGATATTAAACCAAGGGCCTTTTTGAGGCTAAGTCATCGCCAATTTAATCAGCTGAAATTTTCCCCATGTGCTCACCATCATTCGAATTCAGGCGATTAGTGTCATAGGCTAATTAGCCAATCTCTATGCTGCAGAGCTCTCCGAGCAGTAACGGATATTCACCAAAAGGCCTTTTTGAGGCTAAGAGAACGCCAATTCAATCAGCTGAAAATTTTTCCGATGTGGTCACCTTCTATCGAACCCAGGCGATTAGTGTCATAGGCTAACTAGCCAATCTCTATGCTTTCAGAGCTCTCCAATTGGCTAATCACATCTCTGTGCTGCAGCGAGATCAGTTATTTCTGTATGCCTAAAAATTCTTTGTGAGCCTGACTCCCAATTTATTAACTATCACAACGTATTTCAACGGAGGCCACCGTAGAGTCGAGGATAGCGTGTCCGCCTATAATGCTGAACGCCTGCGTTTTAATCCAGGCGAGAAAATACAAAAACAAGTAAGAGCGTGCCATGTTCGGCCGGGCCGAATCTTATATACCCTCCACCATGAATCGCATTTGTTGAGTTCTTTGCGCGGTATCTCTTTTTAGACAAACAAAGAATAGTGAATAAGAACTTGTGTGCTATTAAATATATATCAAGTTATAGTCCGATTAGGATCATATATGAATTGAAAGCTGAACATTGTAGAAGTCATTGTGTCATTCGGATAAGAAATGCGCCTTGTAGGGTCTCAAGAAGCAAATTGGGGAGATCGGTTTATATGAAAGCTGTATGAAGCTATTGATCGATTCAAATCATATTAGACACGTATGTTGAAGGTCATGATAGAAGCCGTTGTACAAAATTTCTTCCAAATCGGATGAGCATTGCGCCCTCTAGAGGCTCAAGAAGTCAAGATCCCAGATCGGTTTATATGGCAGCTATATCAGTTTATGAACCGATTTGCGCCATACTTAGCACAGTTAATGGAAGTCATAACAAAACACCTCATGCAAAATTTCAGCGAAATCGGATGAGAATTGTGCGCTCTATGGGCTCAAGAAGTCAAGATCCATGATCGGTTTATATGGCAGCTATATCAAAACATGGACCGATTTGGTGGATGGATCATGGATCATACTCAGCATAGTTGTTGGAAGGAATACCAAAACGATACGTGCAAAATTTCAGTCAAATCGGAGAAGAATTGCGCCCTCTAGAGGCTCAAGAAGTCAAGACCCAAGATCGTTTTATATGGCAGCTATATCAGGTTATTTACCGATTTGCTCCATAATTAGCACAGTTATGGAAGTCATAACAAAACACCTCATGCAAAATTTCAATCAAATCGGACGAGAATTGCGCCCTCTAGAGGCTCAAGAAGTCAAGACCCAAGATCGTTTTATATGGCAGCTATATCAGGTTATGTACCGATTTGCTCCATAATTATCACAGTTATTGGAAGTCATACCAAGATACCACGTGCAAAATTTCAATCAAATCGGACGAGAATTACGCCCTCTAGAGGCTCTAAAATTCAAGACCCAAGATCGTTTTATATGACAGCTATACCAGATTTTAGACCGATTTGAATCACACTCAGCGCAGTTGTTGGAAGTGCACCAAAACATCTCGTGCAAAATTCCAGTCAAATCGGACGAGTATTGCGCCCTCTAGAGGCTCAAGAAGTCAAGACCCAAGATCGGCTTATATGGCAGTTATATCAAAACGTGGACCGATTTGAACCATATTGGAAGTCATACCAAAACACCACGTGCAAAATTTCGGTCAAATCGGACGAGAATTGCGCTCTCTAGAGCCTCAAGAAGTCAGGGCCCACGATCGGTTTATATGGCAGCTATATCAGGTTATGTACCGATGTACGATCAAGAACATATATATTTTAAGGGGTCTTAGACGCATATTTCTAGGATTTACAAACAGAATGACGAAATCAGTATACCCCCATCCCCATCCTATGGTGGGGGGTATAAAAATAAAATCATTCAGAAAGCCAAATCGGGAGGCTATATCAGGTTATAAACTGATTAAGATCATACTTGATACAGTTGTTGGAAGTTATATCAAAACGATATGTGCAAAATTTTAGCCAAATCGAATAGGAATTGCTCCGTCTGGAGGCTTAAGAAGTCAAATAGGGAGGTCGGTTCATATAGCGGCTATATGAGGTTATGGACTGATTAACATCATACTAGGAGCAGTTGTTTCGAGTATATTGGACAAGAATTGCGCCCTCTTGGGGCTCAAGAAGACTCATCACGAGATCAGTTTATATGGCAGCTATATCAGCTAATGAACTGATTTAGACCATACTTGGCACCGTTGTTGAAAGTCATACCAAAACAGCACGCGTAAAAATTCAGCCAAATAGTATAAGAAATGCGCCCTTTGGAAGCTCAAGAAGTCTAAACCCAAGATCGGTTTATATGGCAACTATATTAAAACATGGACCGATTTGGCCCACTTACAATCCCAACTTGAACTTTTGGACAAGACCTAGCGCCTAGCTTTACTCCTTCCAAAAATAGCGTGTTATTGACAGACAGACGGACGGACAGATAGATATGGCTAGATCGACTTAAAATGTCATGACGATCAAGAATATATACCCTTTGTTGGGTCTTGGACGAATATTTCGAGGTGTTACAAACGGAATAACGAAACTAGTATACCGCCATTCTATGGTGAAGGGTATACAAATTTTCATCGGTGGCTATTCTCTCCTCATGCTGGCGACATTTGTAAAGTACTGTGCCATGTAAGAGCTTCTCTTACATGGCATAGTGTCGCACTGCGCCATTCCGTTTGGGTTGTCTATAATTAAGCTTTAAACTTGAATCGGACAGCACTCATTGATATGTGAGAAGTTTACTTCTATTCCTTAATAGACTGTTTATGAGCAAAAATTGCATTCCATTAAGGAACAGGGCAAACTTCTTCCATATCAATGAGTGGAGTCCGATTCAATGATAAGGGACCCACTTTTTATAGCCGTGTCCGAACGGGTGCCGCAGTGCGACACCTCTTTGAAGAGAAGTTTAACATAGCATATTACCTCACAAATGTTGCCAGCATTAGGAGGGGAAAACCACCTCTGAAAATTTTTTTGATGGTCTCGCCAGGATTCGAACCCTTGCGTTTAGCGTCATAGACGAACATGCTAACCTCTGCGCTACGGTGACCTCCGTTTGCATTGGATTGCGATTGCACCTGTGTAAGGATACAAACGCATTTTGGAGGAATTGACCGCCAACTTTTTGTCTAATACGATTTATTATTGATGGCATACATCTGTGCTAACTGGACCTAGAATTTCCCAGGTCATCATCATAAATGGGTATGTTTTCAACCACTTTTCTTCGACATTAATGAGTTATTAACATATGTAGGCCATGCAATAATGTTTCCGCCCCTGTGGAGTAACGACCAAAGAAGATACATCCACAAAGGAATTTAACAGTTGGCCTCCTCTGCGGTGCAGCCACGAAATAAATAGTCGTCACGATTCGACCCGATTCCTACGCGGCATACCAGCTGAGCTGTTGTACATAGTTAGTCCTTTGGTAAATAACATTTTAATTGTTTATTTAGCTTTTGTACAACCATTACTGGTGGCGCCATGGGGACGCCATCAAGGATGTTTGTCTGTTCTATGGATATGTAAGCCAGTGAGTATGAGTGTGTGTGTGTGTGTGATGGAATGTGTGTAGTTTTGGTTTCCTTCACAACTGTGAGAGATGCTCTCGCTCTCTCACTTAGCGCTATCCTTAATTTTTGTTGAAAACAAATATGGGTTCTGCAGGCAAAAGCAGCACATTCCAGTCGTTGTTGTACACAATTCTTGGTATGCCATGTCAACAGTCAGCCAACTAGTCAGTCAGTCCCCTAGTCAGCTAGTCATTACGCCAGTCCATCAGAGATAATGACACAATGTGTTGTGTCGAAAGTAGCACAACAAAGTCAACCGCCATAAATACCATGAGGTCGTGCCTGAAATCGGAACTGGCAAACAAACCCATAGCACAATTGGTAACAACGCCAGGTTAAATTTCCTTAAAAATACCATCATGGGATAATGAATGTTGCAGGATTATATTTAGCGCGGTCGAAACCTTACTGTTGGTGCATGGCATTTCAAATCCCTGCGGGAATGGAGACTTAAGTGATTAATGTTTGTAACTATTGTAAAAACCAATTTTTTTATGCTTCTATCCCAATTCAAAATAGAGTAAACTAATAGTAAAAACAATTGCAAAAAATTTGATTGAATCTCAAGAGCTCTTTTTGCTTTTGCAAATCGCAATAGTCATGGACCATGACTCATTTTCAATATTACGGAGTGAAACAACACCGAAATCTTCATATCTCTACTTTCTCCATTTATTCCACACATTGGCCAGACATAATGGCGGCAGACAGGCAAACACCCACGATTCAATCGATGTATAATGTCATGAAAAGGATATACGTTGAATTATTATGGTGTCAAAGACTAAAATAAAATAATTTCATTGGGGAAGGTGGGCCTAAATAGCCTTCTACCACATAATTGATTGAGTATTGGTAAAGCCCAATGGCGTTTGTATGTGTGTAGCATAACAATAATCTTTCATAGAGACACAGTGTCCTTAATCACACTGTCACTTCAATTAAAGGGAAATTAGACGCATACATAATTACATGGCGGTCTACGCACATAATGTCTCATTATGGTCTTATTTCTCTTCCCGATGGATGGCAATAATTTACTCAAATAATGTTTCCTAGTATTTCCTGCATTTAAAAGCGCTCTGTTTTTTTTCTTCTTCTTCTTGTAAATTAAAACCCAATGAATTTCATTTAATCATGCAAAACTTCCTGCTCATTTCGCCGAAGAAGGGAGAGTAGGTGACATTCGTTATATAAACCAGGCGACAGTTATCCTGGCTCCTATCATGCATAACAGTATTATTATTTATGTATGTTTTTTTTGTTTTGTTGTTGTCGTTGTAGTTGTTGCTGCTAACATTCAAAGCTTCATTAATTTATGAATTTCATAACAAGATATTAAATTTCAGTGGCTTTTTCCAATTAGTCAAAACTCATTTCAATTTCCGAGTGATGTAATGAAATGCTATTTGCGGTCAACATTCTATCATAACATATTCCCACAAATAATGATATATGCGCATTTGTGGCTTATACAAAATTCACACATACATAAATAGATCACAACATGATGAGAAAATGAGTGTCGATGTAGATTGCCATAGTCAAAAGTGGCTCTGAACGGTTTTAGTTTGAAAATGAAAATTTTTAATTGCCTTTAACAAATGTCGACTACTTAGGAACCACATTTTAAATGCATTGAAATATGCAAAAAAATAATTAGAAGCAAAAATTATCATGAAATTAAGTGGAAACTGACAGCGTTCTCCGTTTGTAAGACAATTCCTTCTCATATTAAAATTCCTCGACATAACAAAAAAAAAAAAACTAAAAATTCCCTGCAACAAATTTCAGCCAAATTGCTTAAAAGTGTGTATAGTGGCTCAAGTCCTCAAATCGGAGAATCAGTCTATATGAAGACTATATCAAAAATTTATCTTTTGGCAAAATATCAAGCCGATAACAGCATTCACTCAAACGCTATCGCTATTTACTTAGACGGACAGGGCAATCGCTCACGTACGCTCATACGCGAATATATATCGAGCCCTTCTCGCGAAAGTAATATAAGCGACAAAAACAAAGTTTTACAGGAAACGGTTTTTATTGAATTACTGTTGATATATTCAAAAGTGACAGATATATTTGCTGTATTACGGAGTTTTTGGTCGGTTTCCAAATTTTTTGCTGTCAAGCTGGAAAACTTGTTCTCAACTTAGTGGCGATTACATTTTACATCAATTAGTGGGCATCATATATATAACAAGTAAAAGCGAGCTATGTTCGGCCGGGCCGAATCTTATATACCCTCCACCATGTGTCGCATTGGTCGAATTCTTTTCCCGGTGTCTCTTTTTAGGCAAACAAAGGAAAGGAAAAGATGAAATAAAAGAATTTCTATGGTCCGAATAGGACCATATGGAATGAATGTTGGAGACCACAGTAGAAGTCATCGTGTAAAATTACAGCCAAATCGAATAAGGATTTGGCCCTTTAGGGGGTCAATAAGTAAAATAGGGAGATCGTTTTCTAGAGAAATTTTGACACGTATGCTGAAGTTCATGGGAGAAGTACAAAATTTCGCCCAAATCAGCTAATAATTGCGCCCTAAAGAGGCTCAAGAAGTCAAAACCACAGATCGGTTTATAGGGCTGCTATATCAGTTTTTGCATCGATTTCACCCATACTCGGCACAGTTGTAACAAAACACCTCATTCAAAATTTGAGCCAAATCGGATAAGAATTGCGTCTTCTAGTGGTTCAAGAAGTCAAGATTCAAAATCGATTTATATGGCAGATATATCAGGTTATAGATCGATTGGAAACATATTTGGCACAGTTGTTGGAAGTCATGGCGAAACACGTCGTGCAAAATTTCAGCCAATTCGGATGAGAACTGCGCCCTCTAGAGACTGAAAAGGTCGAGATCTAAGATCGGTTTATATCGCAGCTATATCAAAACATGGACCGCTTCAAACCATACTTAACGCAGTTGTTCGAAGTAATACCAAAACACCACGTGCAAAACTTCAGCCAAATCGGACGAGAATTGCGCCCTCTAGAAGCTCAAGAAGTCAACATCCAAGATCGATTTATATGGCAGCTATATCAAAACATGGACCAATTTGGCCCATTTACAATCCCAACCGACCTACACTAATATAAAGTATTTGTGCAAAATTTTAAGCTGCTAGCTTTACGGACGGACGGACTTTATGGGGTCTCAGACGCATATTTCGAAGTGTTACAAACAGATTGACGAAATTAGTATACCCCCATCTTAAGGTGGAGGGTATAAAAATAATGTAAGAATCGCATTTTCCACCCAATATTCTTTATATTTGGCACCGACGACTTTTCAAGGCTAGCGACAAAGCACAATGAAAAAGGTTGAAATCGGTTTGGATCTAGATATAGCTCTCATATATCTGTATGCCTGATTTGGACTAATATTCCAATAATGTGGTCATTTGCTAACTGATCTTCACGAAATTTGGTACGAGGATTTATTTATGACTTTAAAGATTGCTCGTGAATTTCATAGAGATCAGTTCAGATTTTGATATATCTCTCAAATAAGTGATTCGGCTGATTTCCACATATAGAGCCAGTGCAAGCGCATTTTTCTACCTATCTTCTCAAAGGATAATCTTTGACACATGAAACTTCTGCTGTATTTTAATGAAAAGCACCCACTAGATAAAGCTCCTTTAGATAGAGTGTTACAGAAAAGTCTACGTACGCCACTGAAAAAACAAATTTTTTGAACGAAAATTCATGCCCATTTCCTAAACTGTTTACCATAGTTCCTAAAGCTGTTTCTCATAGTTCCCAGTATTATAATTTAATAAAATTTGGGAAAATTTTATCCTGACTACGTTACTATCGTTTTACTAAACTGCTATTAATGAAAACGTATATAGACTAGGTTGATGATTTTTTAAGTTTTTTTCTCAAATATTATTTCCTGTTGCACGAATGATTGAGATTTTTCATTTTAATGCCTATATATTGAAAATGGTCGCTGAAAAGCTACTTTGAAATGAAATTTTGGAAATACATATTCTTGATCGTCTTGACATTCTGAGTCGGTCTAGCCATATCCTTCCGTCGGTCGAAATCACGATGACGTTTGAACAAATGAAAATATCCACATCAAATTTTGCACACTTAATTGATATAGGTGGTTGGGGATTGCAAATGCGCTATATCGGTTCAGATTTGTATAATGCTCCCACATAAACCAATCTCCCAATTTGATATTTTAAGCCCCTGGAAGATGCCATTTACGTCCAATTTCGAATATATATATCTTGGTGGTACAAACCATAACCATAGGATGGAGGAGGGTTATATTTTTCATACACCACATAAACTATACATGTTCTTGGTCATTATAACATTTTAAGTCGATTTAGCCATGTCCGTTCGTCCGTCCGTCTGCTGAAAGCACGCCAATTTTCGAAGAAGTAAAGCTAGGCGATTGAAATATTTGCAAAAAAACTTGCTTTGAATGGAGGTCCATTGGGATTGTACCCGTAAATGGGATAATTTGGTCCATGGGCCTAGAGGGTGCAATTTTTACCTGTCTGGCTGTAATTTTGCACGCCGATTCTTGATATTACCTCATAGAGTTATGCTCCAAATAGTAAAAATGGGCCTATAACCTGACATAGCCCCCATATAAACCGATCTCCCGATTTGATTTCTAAAACCACTTGCAGGCGTGATTTTTATCGGATTCGGCTGAAATTTTGCAAACTGACTTCTGCTATGACCTCAAACATCTTTGAGAAGTATGGCTCGAACCGGTTCATAACCTGGAATTGCTCCTTTAGGAATCTCTCTCTCTCTCTCTCTCTCTACTTCACATCTTCAGCATATATAAGCAATTGTTAACCAAATATGTAAAAGAAAATCCATGCTATTTATTGTTGACCTCTCGTTATTGTTATTTAGTTTCTGCCACTAAAGAGAAATCGTGCAAAGAACTTAACACATGCGATATTTGAATCTTATATAGCCTCCATATAAGATTCGACCCGGCCGAATTGTTTGACTTACTACCACTTATTTTTGTATGATGAATTTGTTTTACATTTTTTATACCCACCACCGTACGATAGGGGGTATATTCATTTAGTCATTCCATTTGCATCAATGAAGTATATATGTATTAACTTGTATACTAACAAAACTATTCCATTTACAATGAAGAGACGCCCAAATACCAACAGTCAGTTATGTAATAACGTTCAATATATTTATCCATGCAAATACAACACAAATAAAGAACAATGTATTTCTTTGTTTCAAAATTAATTTGTAGGACAATAAAATTCAAATCAAATTCCATTAGAAACCTTTTGTAATTTGCGAACAAAATTCTCAGTAGCTCTGTCCCTCTCTCCTACTCGATTCATGTCACTATCTCCCTGCCATAGTATTAATTAAACTAAACTATACACGATATTAATTATATTTTATTACAAAAGCACCACTAGTTTGCTTCTGGTATAAAGCAAACCATTCCAAATACAATGAATCCGCATATGTTACAAGTATCTCGAGTCAGGCAATGATACTCCTGGGGCGACTACTAATATGGATTCATGTTAGTGGCCCACTAGCACAAACAAACAAATATAATGTTAATAACAATAAACAAGGGAGCACATACACAAATATTTGTGTAAATGTTTCAACAAAAATGGAATTTCAAATGATAATTAGCCATGTTAATAAGGCAGCCAGCGTATTGGTGTGCCTTTGTGCTTGTGTGCAGGATACGACATTTGTATTAATGCCCACCCGATAAACATAGAACGTTTTCACTTTAGCCAAAAATGCCAACAGGGATAGATAAATGTCTGAACCATGATGGGTTTGGTGACGTATGAGTGTTTTTTATTCGGGTGCCTTGTTTGAAGAACTCATACGCACCATGGTGTCAAATGGCCCACCATTTGCCATGAAAGAAAGATAATATTCCAAAAATATATATCCTAATAAACAACTCCACATGCCACCATTTAACTATTTAACACCCTACTATAAGGTCGAATAGATTCACAAAAATTTATGAATGTAGTAAAAGACTAATATGAAACATTTTTAAGACCTCAATTTAAATAAAACCCTAATATTTGAGATATCTTAATTTGGTGTGAGTAAATTAAAGCAGCTATCAAGCTACAATAATAACATTTCATTGCAAACAGCCGAAACAATGTTTTTCTTAGTCAAAATAAAACAAACACAAATGCAATGCCTAGTCGTTAACCGTCATTGTTGGGTTACATTTTTTAATTAAATTTTAATTTTTATATATTAACCAGAAAAGTTAAATGAAATAAAATATTATTTTCGTTATGGCTCTCTTATTGTGCGAGGGCTGAAATCTGAAGTTCAATTTACATATTTCCAAACAATGTTGCAAATGAAATACCAATAAATAATCAAAAACGATTATTTCAAAAATATTTTTTTTTTAAATAACTAAACACTATTAAAAAATAAACCAAAATTCAAACCAACTAGAATAAAATAAAATTAAAAAAAATACAATAAAATAAAAAAAAATAAAATAAAATAAAATAAAATAAAATTAAACTAAATTAAATGAAATAAAATAAAACAGAATAAAATATAATAAAATAAAATAAAAAAAATAAAATAAAATAAAATAAAATAAAATAAAATAAAATAAAATAAAATAAAATAAAATAAAATAAAATAAAATAAAATAAAATAAAATAAAATAAAATAAAATAAAATAAAATAAAATAAAATAAAATAAAATAAAATCAAATAAAATAAAATAAAACTAAATAAAATTAAATAAAATGAAATGAAATAAAATAAAATAAAATATAATAAAATAAAATAAAATAAAAATTAAAAAATAAAAATTAAATATAAATAATATAATAAAATATAAATAAAATAAAAAAATAAAAGAAAATGAAATAAAAATAAAATAATATAAATAAAATAAAACTATATATGAATAAATATCTTGGTTAACATTTATTCAAATATGTTGGCCAAGCAGCTGTAACTATTCCAAAATGGAGTTAATACTTAAAGAAAGCCACTTTTACATCTTAAATTTTTTGCATTTTTTTTTTTTTAATAAATAAGCTTCCATGCATCATGACTAAAATAACATTTAAAAATTTATGAGAAATTCCTTAAAAATACCAACGCCAAAAACACAAACGTATTCTCGATATTATCCATTAATCTTGTGATAACAATTTTTTCACTCACATTTTCAAGGTATAATTGGCTTAAGAGCTTTCATGCGCCAGCAATTCATCTGGCTTAATTTGATTTAAATTTGAAGTGGAAGTCGTGCCATCCAACATTTTTCCCACTGCCCACGTAGCGGCGCAGCCAGCATCATGGCTTACCACTCAAAGGCCCCATAGATTTAATTTTTTTTTTTTAATTTTAATATACTTAATATAACATCGTCTCTTAAATAGCAATTACATTTAAGAGACCAGCGTGGCAAACAACATCCATAAAGAAAACAAAGGGCACGAAAAGGGCATAAACACAAAAACCCGAAAATGTTAACAATTCCCTGCCATTCTCTTCACACGGGGCAACTTTTTACGAAAGCTCTAGGAATAATTTTAAGTGTGTACTTTGCCGAAGCAGGAACGATTCTGGTCGTTTGTTTAGAATGATGTTAAATAAAAAAAAAACATTTTTTGAGTTTTTTATGGAGACAATCACAAGGACATTGGTGCTGCTAAATATTAAAGCCCAAAAAGAAAAGAGCATCTTTAGACTGTAAGCATTGTTTCTTTGTGAAAGCTGACCTTAGATGAGAACAACAACAAAATTAAATCCCAGTGATGATAGTGAAACTAGGCAACAAACTTGTCACGGGAAGCAGGCCAACACAGACAAAGAAGACTAATTAAAGTCGTAAACATTGTAAACAAAACTTGCCAAATCAAAAAAAAATTAATGTATCCTTTGTCCGACGAGTTCATCATCATATTTAGCAGTTGGTAAACAATTTACAAATGTCATTGATGTCACTAGTTTTGGCGAATAAAATGTGGTATATTAATCTTTTGTGGTGATGACTGTCATTTATACATTCATTTGCTCAACCACCAACATCCAGGCTTTCTTTACTCTATGATACAAGCAAGGATTTCCATTCCTTCAACATTTGTAAGGAACACATAACCACCATAGGTTATAGTAATAGTCCTTTTGGCTCAAAAGAGCTGCTTCTCTCCTGACTCACTTTATCAACATGCCAGAGTGCAGGGTGCAACCTTCACCAACTTTTAAAATCTTTATGGTCACTTCATTTAAGAACAGAAAATGCATGAACTGTGGTAGCTGCAAAACTTAATACAAAGCCCTCTTAGCCATTTACACAATACGCGCATAGTGGGGAGCAATAAAGTATCATCGTTGTCATAGATTTTCCAAAGATGCTCTTAATTTTTCAATCAAAATGCAAATGAAGACGACTTTAGTTTTTCAATTACCAAAGATCATTGTCCATGGATGATGGTGCTCCTCTCAGGCTTCAGTTCTAACGATGTATCCCTAAATACTTCAACCATCCAATGCTAGTTTCTCATTTCTGTGCGAAGAAAATAAATTAGCGTTTCTTATTTGCGAGACAATGGAATGACTTATAGGATTTAAATGTAATTTAAGCGCACAATTCAATAACGTTTCAATTTTAGATTTCTAATCCATCGAAACAACAAAGGACACATTCAATTTTATAGAAGAAGTTTGTTGGATCATTGGACTTGGTGGCAGAATATTTGGACTTGCGTAAAGGCAGTTCTCTTTGTATATATTAACGAAGGAGAGAAGCATCACCTATTTTATTTTTGTATATAATTTCTTTAGATATCAAAGTTTAAATGGTTTAATAGTGCACTGCTTGGATCGACTTGATCAAGAAAGCCAAAAATATATAACCATAATACTACTAAAAGGTCGAATACATTTTAACTCAAAATTCGTGAGATGTAAAAAAAATCATTCCAACCATTTAAAATATAAATTAAATAAGTAAAAGCGCATAAAGCCGGGGGGAATCGTATATACCCTCCACAATGGTTCGCATTTGATATGTTCTTTGAATGACTTTTTCAAACATATGGGAGGTACATCTACAGAAGCAGATGAACCGTACATATTGGGTTGCCCAAAAAGTAATTGCGGATTTTCCATATAGTTGGCGTTGACAAATTTTAAGCATTAATCGAATTGGATCGTCAAGTGACTGAGCGTGAGATAGGAGAGAAGTTAAATATACCAAAATCAACCGTTCATTATCACATAAAAAGTCTTGGACTGGTGAAAAAGCTTGATATTTGGGTACCACATGTATTGAAAGAAATTCATTTAACAAACCGAATCAACGCTTGTGATATGCACCTTAAACGCAATGAATTCGATACGTTTTTAAAACGAATCTTAACTGGAGATGAAAAATGGATTGTTTACAACAACGTTAGTCGAAAACGATGATGGTCCAAGCATGGTGAACCAGCTCAAACCACTTCAAAGGCTGATATCCACCAAAAGAAGGTTATGCTGTCTGTTTGGTGGGATTGGAAAGGTGTGGAATATTTTGAGCTGCTTCCAAGGAACCAAACGATTAATTCGGATGTTTACTGTCAACAATTGGACAAATTGAATACAGCCATCAAGGAGAAGCGACTAGAATTGCTCAATCGTAAAGGTGTCATATTCCACCAGGACAACGCTAGACCGCACACATCTTTGGTCACTCGCCAAAAACTGAGTGAGCTTGGCTGGGAACTTTTGATGCATCCACCATATAGCCCTGACCTTGCACCATCAGACTACCATTTATTTCGATCTTTGCAGAACTCCTTAAATGGTAAAAATTTCGGCAATGATGAGGCTATAAAATCGCACTTGGTTCAGTGTTTTGCAGATAAAGGCCAGAAGTTCTATGAGCATGGAATACTAAATTTGCCAGGAAGATGGCAAAAGGTTATCGAACAAAATGGCAATTACATATTTGATTAAAGATCATTCTAAGTTTTATTAAAAATGCATTTACTTTCTTTTAAAAAATCCGCAATTACTTTTTAGGCAACCCAATATTATGACTATAAGAAGTAATAAAAAACCAACCAATTTCAACCAAATAATTGCACCCCCTGGAAGCTCAAGAAGTCATATCTGAAGATTGGTTTATATGGGAGATATAAAGGGTTAAGGACCGGGTTGGGGCTAGACATCTAGAGACTCAAGAAATCAAATCTGAAGATCGGTTAGTATGCTTGGAAATTAGTATACCCCTATTCGATGGTGGAGGGTATCTTATCGTCCTCCCCCACATGGAGAGTAGAATACAAATATGATATTAAAATTTGAGTCTAAGTACCCAATCCCATAATTCCCCCCAAACAGACATATTGAAGGTTCATTTCAATATGGGGCTCAAATGAAAGGTATTCGGGAGTAGATTTCGAATCTGGCATACAAAACCAGATCGAAGTATAGGGGGTCACGCCAACCCTCAAAAACGCCATTAAACCCAATATGACTAGATGATACTTGGCTGCACCGATTTTCTTAAAATTTTCATAGATTGTGTTCGTTTGTCTGGAAGGAAACATAGGCTATATAATTTTTAGATATCGAGTGGAGGCGGACCCTCCCCCTTACCCCAAAACCCCCCCCCACCCCAATTCGAAAGTGGTCCGATGGGCACAATAAGGGTCTCAAATAAAAGGTATTGGAGACCTTCGTTATGTGCAAGTACACTTGGGCGCATCAACTGTGGCTTCTACCAATTGATCCACCCTAATTTTTGCTTATAAAAATGTTGCAGGCACAATTTAAGTCATAGTTACGAGCCTAAAAACCTTTAACGGTTAACACCCACATTAAAGCCATAACTTTGCCACAATTTACTTTAAAAATCTTCCTTAAAACCTTTTACATGAATTCATACTTATACAGGCACACACAACTAAAAAACATATGTTTAAGATTCCCATGACACATTGTTGGTCCCGTCAATCAGTGCCAGCCATGTGCATACAAGCAAAGTCAGTGGAAATAATTGAAGCAGGTTGCATTTTTCATATCTTAATTTCTCCACAAAAGCCCACAACATGGCAGCGGCAGTCATTCATCTTAAAACACAAACCGAAAAAAAAAACACTTCCAACTTTAATTGGAACGGCAAAAATATGGCACATTGGAGAGTTGGGGAGTAGCAATGCGAATCAAATGTCAGATTTAAATTAAAAATATTTACAAATTCAACCACTTGGCAATGCAAGGCTGTGCTACCTGACATCTGAAAGCCAGTTTAAGGAAATATTAGCTTGATATTTTTGCGCAGGTTCTCCTTCTGGGTAGCAGCAAGGAAACTTTATGTTTCAATTTATCCTCTGCTCAAACGCCTGGGGAGAAATCGAACAACAACAACAACGCAAAACTGTAGCCAATGCTAAGCGAATACGAAGAATAAGACTTTCATACTTTCTTCGTGCACTGATGCTTAAGCGAAATATGCTCTTATGCAAACTTTCGATTTTGCAGTTCCCAAGCAAACGGCATTGTCATCTCTGGCACGGGATCACGTACCAACAGCTAGTGAGTGACTAGGAGTGCAAGTACACACGGGGGAATAGTTTATAACAGCATCAGCAACATCATAAACACTTCTGGAGAGGGCTCTTGCCTTTGAAGCAAGCAATACAGATGGAAGTTTGCCCTCTATATGGCAGAGAGGGTTGTGTAATGTGCCTGGGTAACAAAGACGCCATAAAGTGAAGTGAAATTCTTGCACGAGCTTTTATTGATTTTGCACTAACGTCACTGATGTCCCTTTTTGCAGCGAACCAAATATTGGACTTCGTCCAAGACCCAAGACTTTGCCCGGTGCCAATTCACCTGAGTTAACATAAAACCTTCGTTTAATAATTTTGAGTATATTTTAGGACTTAAGAAAAGAACGCTTGAACGCTTTACGACCTAACAATGTAGTAGTCAGGCCACTGTGTGTATGTATGTGTGTTTGTAGGCGGCAATTGTCAACACAATATAAAAATCTATGGTGGTGGGGAGTGTTTATGTGTGCGTTTGTATGTGATTTCTCAGAATATGAGGACAAGTTTATTTGGTGGTACAAAGTATAGGTTGCACAGTGGTAAATAATACAACGAATAAGCAAAGACAAGGATAACATTTTGATAAAATATTCTTTGTCTATGTCAATGATTTATTTTTAAATAAAATATATTTTTCCTAAAGATCAAAATTTTTATAAAATCTCCTCAAAGCACAAAATTTACCTAAAATGTTCTGTAAAGACGAAATTTTCATGAAATTCCTCTATGAAGACAAAATTTCCAAACCGTTCTCGTTCAAACCGATTACTGGCTCAGGTGTCTATAGGGGCGGATTATTATGCGCACCCCTTTTCAACCTAACCCAACATTCTCTAAAGGTCAACTTTCCCTAACATTCTCTAAAGGTAAAATTTCCCTAAAATTTTTATACCCACCACAGAAGGATGAGGTATATTCATTTTGTCATTCCGTTTGCAACACATCAAAATATCCATTTCCGACCCTATATAGTACATATATTCTTGATCAGCGTAAAAATCTAAGGCGATCTAGACATGTTCGTCCGTCTGTTCGTCTGTCTGTTGAAATCACGATACAGTCTTTAAAAATGGAGATATGGAGCTGAAACTGTGCACAGATTTTTTTTGTCCATAAACTGTATAAGTTCAAAAATGGGCTATATCGAACTATATCTTGATATAGCCCCCATATATTGGGTTGCCCAACAAGTAATTGCGGATTTTTAAAAGAAAGTAAATGCATTTTTAATAAAACTTAGAATGATCTTTAATCAAATATACTTTTTTTACACTTTTTTTCTAAAGCAAGCTAAAAGTAACAGCTGATAACTGACAGAAGAAAGAATGCAATAACAGAGTCACAAGCTGTGAAAAAATTTGTCAACGATGACTATATGAAAAATCCGCAATTACTTTTTGGGCAACCCAATAGACGGATCGGCCGATTTTGGGTCTTAGGCCCATAAAAGCCATATTTATTATCCGATTTTGCTGAAATTTGGGACAGGGAGTTGCGTTAGGCCCTTCGATATCCTTGTGCAATTTGGATATGGCTGCCATACAGACCGATCTCTCAATTTAAGGTTTTGGCCCCATAAAAGCCACACTTATTATTCGAATTTGCGGAAATTAGGGACAGTGGGTTGTATTTGACCCTTCGACATTCCTCTTCAATTTGGCTTAGATCGGTCCAAATTTGGATATAGCTGCCATATAGACCGATCTCTCTATATGGCGCCATAAAAGGCGCATTTATTGTCCGATGTCGACGAAATTTATGATAGTGAATAAGGTTAAGCCCCTCAACATACCTCTGCAATTTGACCCAGATCGGTTCGGATTTAGATATAGCTGCCTATAGACCGATGCTCAGATTTAGGGTCTTAGGCCCATAAAAGCAACATTTATTATCCTATTTTTCTGAAATTTGGGACAGTGAGTTGGTTTAGGCCTTTCGAGATCCCTCTGGAATTTGGCCCATATCGGTCCAGATTTGGATATAGCTGCCATATAGACCGATCCTTCGATTTAGGGTCTTAGGCCCATATAAGCCACATTTATTATCCGATTTTGCTAAAATTTGCGACAGTGAGTTATGTTAGGCCCTTCGACATCCTTGGACAATTTGGCCCCGATCAGTTCAGATTTGGATATAGCTGCCACATAGACCGAACCTCCGATTTAGGGTCTTAGGCCCATAAAAGCTAAATTTTTTATCCAATTTTACTGAAATTTGGGACAGTAAGTTATGTTAGGCCCTTCGACACCGTTCTTCAATTTGGCACAGATCGGTCCAGATTTGGATATAGCTGCCATACAGACCGATCCTCCGATTTAGGGTCTTAGGCTCATAAAAACCACATTTATTATACGATGTCGCTGAAATTTGAGACAGTGAGTTGTGTTAGGCTCTTCGATATTTTTCTGCAATTGGCCCAAATTGATCAGATTTGGATATAGCTGCCATGTAGACCGATCTCTCGATTTAAGGTTTTGGGCCCATAAAAGGCGCATTTATTGTCCGATTTCCCCGAAATGTGGGACAGTGTGTTATGTTAGGCTCTTCGACATTTTTCTACAATTGGCCCAAATCGGTCCAGATTTAGATATAGCTGCCATATAGACCGATATCTCGATTTAAAGTCTTGGTCCCATAAAAGGCGCGTTCATAATCCGATTTCACTTAAATTTGACACAGTGACTTATGTTAGGCTTTTCGACATCCGTGTCGTATATTGTTCAGATCCGTTTATTTTTAGATATAGCTACCAAAAAGACCAATATTTTGTTATACACAATTGAACAATGACTTGTACTTATTAGCATTTGGTCCAAATCGGAACATATTTCGATATAAATGCTATGCATAAGTTATGCACTTTTCACCGCAATTTGATGAAAGGTGGTTTACATACATACCCGAGGAGGTGGATGTCCAAAGTTCTTGACTTAACGCCTTTTTACTTGTTTTCTTTGCAAAAATTTTCTCTTTTATTTTATTACTTCTAACAAACCCATCATAAATTAAAAAACAATAATTTTTACGAACAACAAACTCTTCAACAGTCAGCCCGTTGTTCTGAAATTGCAGAACTTCTGCCGTAATAGCAGAACTACTGCCGTAAAAGCAGAACTACTACCGCAATAGCAGAAGTACTGCTTTAATAGCAGCAATGTTACATGCTAATAGTCAGCAGATAGTGTTTTCTATTTTCAGCAGACATTTTTCAATGAGTAAAAGACATTATTTTCATGAAATTTTCTCTAAAGACTGAACTTCAATGAACTTTTCCTTAAAGACCAAATTCAAATAAAATTTTCTCTAAAGACCAAATTTCCATAAAACTTTCTCTAAAGATCCGATTTCAATAAAATTTTCTCTAAAGACCAAATTTCTATAAAATTTTCTCTTAAGATCAAATTTCAATGAAATTTTCTCTAAAGACCAAATTTCTATAAAATTTTCTCTAAGACCAAATTTCCATGAAATTTTTTCCATTAAATGCCCCACTGTGCCTCTGTCAACTATCCTCTTTTTTTTGTTACAATGCACTCATGGCGGCTCTTGATATGCAAATTGTGTACTGCTATTGCCACATGGCTGTTTGTTTTGTTAGTGTATGTGTGATAGAGTGTGTGAATTTATGCAAGCACATGCACAGGATCCACTTTTAGCACAGCGACATATGTGTGGTAGTTGGTTATGAATATAAAATTTGCCTCCCTTTCCGGAGATTATTTTCAGAAAACGACTGAAAACTTTGAAACAATATACGAGTACGTGCATTTAGTTTACATTTCACTTACAAAAAAGCTTTGATGACTTAATTTTTTTTATTTTCTCCAGGGTATTCGCTACAGCAAGCCATTGCAGCAATGCAATACAATTATCAAATTGTTTTTGAAATAAAAAAAACTTTGGGTTTTGAAAAAGAAAAAAAAAGTAGTTGGAAAAAAAGAAGATTCTTAACGAAAAATAGAAATGTAATCATAGAAAAATATAGTCAGCTAAAAAAATTTTGGCATAGAAAATTTTTTTTCAAAGAAACAAAAGCATTTAGGAGTTCATATCCTTCTGAGCACACAATATATCATTGTGAAATTTAGGTAGCACGATCCCTATTTAAGTGGCATATTTAAGAGTAGGAGGCCAACTCGACATATATGTTAGAATATCCGCTTATGACGCAGAACGGATTCTTGCGAGAACATCAAAAAGAAATGTTCAACGCTTCTTACCATTTCACTAATGCTAAAAACATTTGTTCGGGCATAATACCTTTAAATGCATCTGAAATCTCTTAAAGACCTCGCATATAACATTTCTGCCTTAAACTAAATTCCACGCAGCAGGAGAAAGTTAACCAGATACCGAACTCATATTATCAATTATTCCAACAATGGCTGCTATTGATATGAACATCTTACCTGTATGCTTTGTTCGATTACATTGTATATATTTTCTCTTATTACCTTAACACATCTCCATCCATCCTTTAAGGCTTCTCAGTCAGTAAGAAGGCTCTCTCTTCTGTTCGGCTCGGGGAAAGATGGGTGTAGATGCCTTAAGAATGATTGACTTTAATCTAGATAAGCTTTTTGTATTGTTACCAACAGACAAATATGGCCTTGTTTCCAAAAATCGAAAACAAACCGCCCCCTCACTTTACCTTTTCATGTGGGGGGAGGCTAGGTTACTGTTGGGTATATTTGGCCATCCAACCCAAAGAGTTTGACTGATAACAGACATAATTCATAATTTTAACTCATAAAAGAAAATTGCGACTTTATTTGGGTGAAATTCTTACAATACAAACCCCATTCAAGGCAACCATTTGAAAGTTCTCCCTTGAGAAAATGTAAGTGCTGGCAATATTCGTCGTTGTTACCCAATGTTGCCCATGTTTAACCTAAGACTTAAGCCTATATCTATGTTGTTGTACGTGCATTAACAGCTGCGTGAGTATGTGTGGCCTCTAAACTTTTTGTACAAATCGCGAATTCCAAGCAACTTCCTCTTTTTGTCTCATACTGTAAAAGCCAAGTGGTAATCAAAGAATGGCACTTTAAAGCAAAACTTGAGGGGGGGATTTCTTAGAATAATAATCAAAACAAGCTAAAACGTAGCACTTTGTGAAATTAATATTTAAGGTGATGACAAAGAACAAAACAACAACTTCTATCAATAATTTGCTGGCCAAGAATTTCCAGCAGAGCAACCTGTACCAAGATATCTGTGCGCCATAAAAGCATCTCCCACATTGGGGATTAATAAACTTTAGAATTATTTCTCATTTCAGCTTCACAATGGGTGGTAATTAAACGGGTCGTAAAAAAAACTTGGAGGCATTATGAACTCTTAATTAGAAAATAACAAAAAAAAAAAAAGATTTAAATGCACAGATTTATTTAATAATCGATTTTTGAATCGATGATAAAACTTTGTCCAAATCTCTGGAAAGGCAAAGGGAAAGTTTGGCAAAGGCAGTTAAATCGACTTATTGACACTTAAATACAATGGTGATATATTGAAAATAATTACAAACATTTCATGGGAAGGGGATGACTTAATTACAATGGAAGGGTTGTATTAACCCCTTCATGGGCCTCACAAATAAAAGTGAAGAAACCAATAAAGTCCACACAAAATTTCATGCAGAAAATTATGTAAAAGTGTTAATCGGGCAACTCATATATATATATTGGGTTGGTTTTTTAAAAGAAACTAAGTGCATTTTTAATAAAACTTAGAATGAACTTTAATCAAATATATCTTTTTACATTTTTTTTCAAAAGCAAGCTAAAAGTAACAGCTGATAACTGACAGAAGAAAGAATGCAATAACAGAGTCACAAGCTGTGAAAAAATTTGTCAACGACGACTATATGAAAAATCCGCAATTACTTTTTGGGCAACCCAATATAAAATTCATTTTGTGTTTGTTTGAATCGATTTTTTGATATCAGGAGGGGGGGCGGACCCTCCCCCTTACCCCAAAAGTACTACCCAAAAATAAAAGTGGTCCGATCTGCCCCAGCCCCAAAACCTCTTGAAATAGGTTTACATGACGATCATGATTATATGGGACGCAAAAGAAAGGTATTCGGGAGTAGACTACGAATATGGTCAGGAAGTAGGAATAAGCTTTATAATTTATTGATAACGGAAGGGGCGGACTCTCCACCGTTACCCCAAAAACACTACCCAAAATCAAAAGTGGACCGATAAGGACAATATGGGTATCAAATGAAAGTTATGCGGGAGTTGATATCGAATCTGGCATACAAATTCATGTCGAAGTATAGGGGGTCACCCCACCCCCACAAAAACGCCAAAAATGATCACATTAGCCAATCACGCATTTATGGGTTCGGTTAGTTTGTTCCGTATAGACTGAAAAACGGCAGAACCGATTTTCTCGCAATTTTCGCATATTGTGTAGGTTGGTCTGGAAGGAAACAGTAGTACTTTGAGTAGTTTTTTAACTTATGTTAGCAAAAGCACGTCTTATGCATAGTGTGATTATTTATAGGCCTGATGGCTTCGCATTGCATGAAATGAAATAAATAAATAAACATAGACTATATAATTTGTCGGTATCGTAAGGGGGACGGATCCTCCGCCTTATGCCAAAAAATAACCCAAGATCAAAAGTGGACCGATCGGAACAATATAGGTATGAATTGAAATGTATTAGAGAGAAGAATATGAATATGGTATTAAAATTTGGGTCCAAGTACCCAGCGAAGTATTAGGCAGTAGATTACAAACATGGTGTAAAACATGAGGTCCAAGTAATGGGATGTCGCCCACCACAAATACCCCTAAATGGGCATATGAACCGACCCTGGCTATATGGAACTCAAATGAAAGGTATTAGGGATTAGATTACGAATATGACATTATAATTAACGTTCAAGTCTAGATGGCGCTTTTCCTCCTAAAAATACGTCAAATTGGTTATTTGACCCATTATGACAATATGGGCCTCAAATGAAAGGTATTTGCGAGTAGAAAACTAATTTTGTATACTTTTTTGGAGGCAAGTGTTTTGGGGACGCCCAAAACGGACGTTAAAGGACTTTAAAGACCCTATGGGTAATTTGAAAAACACCCCGACGAAAGACACTGCATGTATAACGAACATCCCCTGTGTGCAGGTCAAGTGAAAATCGAAATTTTGTAATAAATTTTAATGACATGCAAGTGTGGTTCTTAACTAAATCCATATTTGGTAAGATGGCAAACCTAATAGAGCATTCTTGCATTACCAGCCGTCGGAATTGTGTAACACCAACATTTATTTTTTATATTTCCTTAAGTAATTATTTTAAATCAAAAAACTTTTATAATTTTATAAAATTTAAGTTTTCTTATGTTATCTTATTCATAAATCATTATTTTTAATATTCACAACTATGATACAATAGACGGCGTGAAAGTATAAAAACACACACTCTTAAAAAATGAAAAAAAAATCGAAAAACAACTCAAAAACTGCTACTTAATCAATAAAAATCTATGCTACAAAAACTTCATCAGGTGCATTCGACAGCTAGTGGTAAAAAAAAACTCTACGTGCGTTAACTTCGCCCGCGAATCTTCACAAAATGATATCAAAGTAAACTAAAGGCATAAGTGATTGGATCTCTGCTAAATTTAACTTTCCAAAGCTCACAAACGAATAAAATGGACTCATTAACACGACGCGAGAAACCACAGACCCTAGAAGGTATACAGTCAACAAAATCTCTAAATGATACCAATTGTGGTTCCGATCCCTCCATTCTATGCTCTGAATCGCTACTGAGCCGAACTCGTTCGCGTTCGCGTAATAACATCGTCTCAGATTCGCGTTCGCCTCGAGATCATTCCTCGGATGGTGTCATGAGTACCGGTGAGCTAAATTCTGCCGAAATGAATGAATTCGCCAATGCCGCTGACAATGCTCAGCGGCGCGAAAGTCTCAACTATGATGACAATAGTCCAAATAGTCACAATTCATTGGGCAAATCGATAATCGGTCGCTCGGTGCGTCTGCCCTGCAGTAGTGGTACAACAACACGAAAATGTGTTTTAACTTTAGATGGCTATTCCTATGTAATTGGTAAGTATTGTTGTCATTTTAAGTGAGAACCACCATTAACATCATGGAAACCATTAGTGGGTATCGTAATGGCAATATGATATGATGACAGTATCGTGTTAAAATATTGGCACACATGATGGCTAGAGTGGAAGGTACTAACAATGTATCGCCTACAATCTCAAATGGCGCAGCCAGCAATCCATCGGCACCTGCTGCCTTATGATTTCTCAGCAGGGTTGCTACTTCGGTGCAATTTTGGCTAAGCGAAAAACTGATTTAGTCCCTGTTACCAAATTAAAATATGCCCACAAACATTCCAATAAGGGACAACGGGGAGACTTCTGCCTTACAAATTAGAGCTATCTGATTCAAGTTTTAGGTGAAAGAAACCCTTTTTTAAACCCGAGTCCGAACGCCTTGCCGCTTAGGTTTTCGCCACTATTAAACATGAAGTCGCACAGCTACCTAATAGCCTGGGACCTGATTACATTGCTCTCAGGCAGGAACGTAGCCAGGGGGTGGTCTATGGGGCCCCGATAAATTTTCTTTTATAACGATTTTTTTTTCAAGCCAGGGCCGCTTCAAAATTAATTTTTTCTTAAATGTAATGAAATTCTTGCTAAATTCTTCTGAAAAAATTTTAGTGAAATTTGTTCTAAAGACAAAATTTCAGCCTAACTTTCCCTAACGACTAAACTTTAACCAAAGCTGGACCTGCTCGAAATTTTTTTAAAAACAAAATCTGTGTTTTTGCTTCATTATACCCTCCACCATAGGATAGGGGGTATACTAATTTCTGCATTCTGGTTAGAAACTCCTCGAAATATTCCTCTGAAACCCCAAAAGCATACATATGTTCCCGATCGACATGTCATTTTAAGTAGATCTATCCATGCCCGTCCGTCTGTCTGTCGAAAGCATGCTAACTTTCGAAGAAGTAAAGCTAACCTCTTGAAATTTTGCACACATACTTCTTATTAGTGTAGGTCAGTTGGGATTGTAAATGGGCCATATCGGTCCATGTTCTGTTACAGCTGCCATATAATCCGATCTTGGATCTTGATTTCTTGAGTCACTAGAGGGCCCAATTCTGAATGGCTGAAATTTTACACAACGACTCTACTATGGTCTCCAACATTCAGTTCAATTATGGTCCGAATCGGACGATAACTTGATATTATAGCTCCAATATCACAGATTATCCATACATTTTATCATATAATTGCCTAAAAGGAGATACCGGGGAAAGAATTCGACAAATGCGATCCTTGGTGGAGGGTTTATAAGATTCGGCCCGGCCAAACTTAGCACGCTTTTACTTCTTTTATTTTAGTTGTTTTATTTCGTTGTTCGAAAAGAAAACAGCAGCCGCCAATATCTCTACCCGAAAAGAGCATTTCTTACTACGCTCTGCGAAAGGTACCCTGATATTATCCAAAGTTTTTGGGGTTCAGCGGACTGATGATGAATCCTTCGTCAGTTTCAAAATCACGATCTCCGTAGCGTAACTGAATTAAGCACGTAATTCTAGTAGTAAACCGTTTGATGTCACAACCCTCATCTAGACACCTTTCCAATCATAAATCTAAGCTCTTTACAATACCATTTGGCATTAATTTGAATGCGAAATTATCCCCTGCAAAATTGGCTCCCTAATATGTGGGACCACTGACTGTGACATTTAAAAACGCTACACTACACTGTCAAGCATAATTAGTAATGATAATTGCTTTTGTTTGTGCTTCGGTTGTTGTTATTGCCATTTGATGGGAATATTAACACGACCAACCATACGACCAGCCAGCGAGGTTGAGGGGACATAATCAAATCCTTAAATACTGGTGATTATGAATTCGTGTGAAGGGCTCAGTGGCGCATGCAATAATGAGCTCGTCAATGTGGGGCATTGTAACATGGTATTGTAACGGGAATACAGACAGCTGAAGCAGACTGAGCAAAATCTACACGCAGGATACGCAGGTAATTGAATACGGGCTGCAATATTTAGTGGCCGATGTAATGAGGCAGGTCTAATTAATTTTGCATATGTAAATGAGCCTCCACTTTGTGGGGATTGGTTAAGGCTCCACGAAGCACTTGGTAGACTTGCGCAAAATTTCCAAACCAAACAAAAAGAGGAGGCCTCTGTCAAAATTATGCAAACTCAAATTTGCCCACGCACATTCCACCAAGGAACAGGGGCAAACTGTCAAAATTATAACTGAACTAATAATTTCTTAAATTCTTTTCTTTTCAGGTAAGTGTTTCTCTGGCCCAGACCCCCTAGCGAGAGCGCGGCAGGACATTTCAATGCTACCATTAAAGTAAGATATACTAGTTCATGCTCCCATCTAACCCACTTTCTTTCAAGTTGTTGTTTTTGCTGTTACTTGGCAAAAAAAAATGGATAGCAGGGTTATGAATTTCAAATGAAAAGGCCAGACCTAAGTGTCCACTGCGAGATGCTGATGGTGAGGTGATGGCCTTGTACATTCCTATCTACTGATTAAATAAAGGACCTTTCTGCTATCATGAATTTACATTCTGGCACGTCTGTTTGTTTGCTCGTTCTCTGGACTTTGGTGCTGTTATGCTCTTTAAGTTACCCCATGGTCATCATTAATAATAGAGTTGGCGATTTTTTCTCGTTTTTGTTATCGTCCAAGGGATCCTTTGCCTGTTTCCAAGTAAGCCGTTGCCTGTCTCCTGCAAACATGAAGTTACAACTTAAATGACACCATTTTATATGGAAGTCTACTAACATTAAAGGCTGTTTCCTGCTTTCAGCTTGATTGTTGCCAATTTATGTGGCTTGTTTCCTTGGCTGCGTTGTTGTTGCTGCCGTTGTTGATTTGACATTTCATCCGCACAGCCAACAAACGAAACACGTTTAAGAAACTTTTTCTGCTAACTGACAGCAGCAAATATTATGCCACCGACTATCGGGGTTGGGCCCTGGCACTTGAGTCCTTGGGCAAACAAACAGCACAGCACTGCATAGCCAACATCAACCCTTTTTCCTTGACTGTACGGAATGTGGCTCTTATGGGCTTTCTTCTTACCTTAACATCCTGGCAAACAGGAATTTTTGCCTACTTAAGAAATTTCACTTTCCTAAGCCAAAAGTAAATACCCGATGTTACTGAAGTGTCCACAAGGCATGTTTGCGTATGGATATGTTGGCGAGATGGGGGAACAAGCCTCAAGCAAAGCACACCAAGGACTCTGCAGTATGTAGACCTCAGTGCTGCAAATGTGCCTACCTCCCAACACCACCCCTTAACTACTGGCACAACGAACCTAATGAAATGGCAATGGCTGGAAGAGCTACCAATTTATGATAATGGTCCAATTATGACCATATGAATTAAATGGGGAAAACGAATGTTTTTCTTATTGCAACATAGGACTAGGAAGCAGAAGCGAAGACAATCGGCAAGAGAAAGAGAGAAAGTTGCGAGAACATCACATTAATTAATTAAACAGACCTCTCAAATGATTATGTATCCTGGAGTCCTGCAAAAAAAAACTCAACTTGGGAACAACTCAAATGACATCACGTTCTAATAGAGACATCTGCTTTAACTCTGGCAGAATGGGTGGTTTTTAGTGGGAAGGACCTCGATTGCAGCATGGCTAAGGACTACACAACAGATTGTTAGATTTAAAATGTTGTTTTGTTTTTTAAGTCAATCTGAGACAGAATCAGATTTTCTGATTCCCTGCAAATCCAAGCCATATTAATGGAATTAGAATTAATTTAAAAATATGTGAGAAGACGAGGAGTATTGACAGGTTTAAAGTACCTTTTAAAGACAAAATTGATAGAAAGAATTTTTTGAATCCATAAAATAGTAATGAATTGACAGAATGAATACCACCACCTGGCAGAAAACCTGAGTTCAAATATCAAAGAGAAGAATAAAATTAAAAACTTTTGTATTATGATTGCCTATTACGGCTGATCAATGAATTATGATAACGCTATTTCTCCCAAAGGAGAGTGAGTCGAGTTAATGACCAAGAGAATGAATATCACAAGAAGTTGAAGGATTTAATTGATTACTGCAAAGAAATTGCCAGTAATCAAATCCATCTGTTTTCTGGCAATTTCTTTTCAGTAATCAATTAAATCCTTCAATTTCTGTTGATATTTATTCTCATGGTCATTAGCTCGACTCACTCCCCTTTGGGAGAAATAACGTAAAAACTTTGTAGTCCTGCAGCAAAAGCTTGGAGTGCACACATAATTTTTGTTCAGCGTTGGGCTATGAACCCGAAGTTTAATCTGGGACTCTAGAGCACCCAAAAACCAGTAAGGAAGGGCAAAAGTCGGGCGGTGCCGACTGTATAATACCTTACATCTACCCTATAAGTACAATGTGGGACCTATATCAAATTCTGAACCAAGTTTGATGAACCTTGGCGAGCAAATATGTTCAAACTGTAAAAACTATAGTTGACAAATGCCAACATTATGGCAAATTACCCAAAATCTGACGAACGTATATATGGGAGCTATATCTAATTCTGAACCGTTTTCGAGCAAACTTCTCAAATTATGTGGTAGTCGTCGAGGAAAGCGATGTGCAAAATTTTGACAAGATTGGTCAAACAATGCGCTTGCAGTGGCTCTTGGGGTGAAAATCTGGCGATATACATATATGACAGCTATATCTGAATCTGTGCCGATTTCTTTGGAATGCACCAGTAGTGTCGAGAGTCATAAGAAAATCCTTCCTGCAAAATTTCGACAGAATCGGAACACAAATGATCACTTTTTTGCAATATTTCTCAAAATCGAACGAACATATATATATGAGAGCTGTATCTAATCTGAACCGATTTCGAGCAAACTCCTAAGATACTGCGGCAGTCGTCGATTAAAGCGTTTTGGAAAATTTGAGCAAGATGTATCAATAAATACGCTTGCAGTGACTCTAGAAGTTAAAATCGGGCGATATATATATGAGAGATATATCTAAATCTGAACCGATTTCCATGAAATTCACCAGTAATATTGAGAGTCAAGAGAAAATCCCTCCTGCCGAATTTTGAGAAAATCGGTAAACAAAAGACCATTTTATTGCAATATCACTGCAAATCGGACGAACATATATATGTGGGAACTATATCTAAATCTGAACCGATTTTGACCAAACTCTATGTATATTGTGGTAGTCATTGAGGAAAGCGTTGTGCAATATTTTGGCAAGATTGATCAATAAATGTGCTTGCAGCGGCTCTAGGAGTGAAAATTGGGCGATATATATATGAGAGCTATATCTAAATCTGAACCGATTTCCATGAAATTCACCAGAAATGTCGTAAAAGAATCGAATCCTTCCTGTCAAATTTCGAGAGAATCGGTTAACAAATGACAATTTTATTGCATTATTACTGAAAATCGGACAAACATATATATTTCCAATTTCAATAGGCTTCGTCTCTAGGCCGAAAAACATGCCTGTACCAAATTTGAAGACGATCGGATGAAAACTGCCACCTGTAGTTTGTACACAAATTAACATGGACAGACGGACGGACAGACAGACGGACATAGCTAAATCGAATCAGAAAGTGATTCTAAGTCGATCAGTATACTTATCAATGGGTCTATCTCTCTTCTTTTTGGGTGTTACAAACTAATTCACTAACTTATAATACCCTGTACCACAGTAGTGGTGTAGGGTATAATCAGCGTTAATGGGTTTTCTAAAGTCCCACCTAACGATTTTCAATTTCAATGTATGTTATGCCCCCAATTCGATTTGTTACAATAAAGCTCTGTTCATTTTATTACTTTGACAATAAAATAAACCTTAATCTCACACTCTTTGATGTTTATGACTGTTATGATGTATATAAAACGAAACAAATTTCCCACCCTCTTCGGGTTTTACACAAATTGTGACATTAAAGCAAAAATTTTTTTTCGGACAAATGCTAGCGTGCCATTCCACTAACATTGCTATAATTGAAAAAATTTAACTTTCAAACTGTTTGCACGAGTATGTCGATTCCAATTAGTGATTATAATCTTCACACTAACTGTGCACCAATGCAGATTCAATTAAATTCTATTGTCATGGTTACTGATATCAACTCTCCCCCTCTAAAACTATTTCAATCAGCCAAAAGCAAAAAGTTATGATTGGAATTTTAATAAAAAAAAATATTAGATTAAAAATTGGCAGTGTTTTTTGAACTTTGATTTTAAATCAAACATTTTTTTCATTTTTTATATTTTTCACCTTCAATGTAAATTAAAAAAAAAATCACCCTTTGTTTCAGCATTTAAGCTGTCATATACCAATAGCGAAACTAATATCACATTCTCCTATATTCGATTTTTAGTTGTACTTTTATGGAATGTTGTTATGTCTTTATGCTCTCACTTCCATTCTTTCTATACACTTGTTTCCTACAATTCCTACGTACAGTGCCAACCATACAAAGGAACTCACATAAAAATGCGATATCTTTCTTTTTCGCCAGCATTGCTAAACAAAAAAACTCGTAGAACAAAAGCAAGTCCTCTTTGCATGAATACACCCAAATCTAAGTTCAAATTATGAGCGGATTTAAAAAAAAAACAAGAAATGGCAACAAAAAAAGTGCATGGTAGAACAATGGAACAACATCTTTGGTTAGCACTTTTATGATAAGCAATAAAGTTTTAGTAAATCGTCGAAAGAATGGAATAATTTGTATAAAGTTCTAGGAAAGATGCTATTGCAGTTTTCCCACCAGCATCACTTACTTTCTACATGGCCAATGTTTAAGCTTTCAGCTGAACCACATTGCAGTTTAAGACATGCATAATAAAAATTGTAGCAGGAATGCTGTGAATATTTGATTTAAAACAAGATGAACCGGCTATAAAAATGAGACCCGATACCATCAAAGAAAACATAAATAGTGCAGGTTAGGAGGGGATAAATAAATTGCCCAATCTTATATACCCTCCACGCATTTGTCAAGTTCTTTGAATGACTTTTTCAAATACACATGAGCTATATCAAGTTATAGACCGATATGGACCGTACTTGCCGTGGTTGTTAGGAGTCATAGAAAAGCATCACCTCCAAAATTTCAGGCAAAGTCAAGACCCAAGCTATATCAAAACATAAACCGATTTGACCCATTTACAGTCCCAACAGACCTACACTAATAAGAAGTATTTGTGCAAAATTTCAAGCGGCTAGCTTTACTCCTTCGAAAGTTAGCATGCTTTCGACAGACAGACGGATGGACAGACCCACGGAAGGACGGACGAACAGACGGACGGACGGACAGACGAACGAGCATGGCTAGATCGACTTTAAATGCCAAGACGATCAAGAATATGTATACTTAATGGGGTCTTAGACGCATATTTCGAGGTATTACAAACGGAATGACAAAATTAGTAGTCCCCCCCCTGTATAAAAAGGTGTAAGTTTCCAGATCATAGTTCAAAAAAGGAAAAGAGTAAGCGCATATCCAAACATAAAAGTAGGTGCAAGCTCTAAGTGTCTACTTTGTGGGAGTGCAAATATAACCCTGCGAATCCACATACGATGCAAATATTTAGGATTTTATCCCATCCCCTGTCAGTGTATTTGGTGAGACTCCTATGAGATATATTTTCGAAACCACCTCCCAAAAGGGGGAACGCCTTTGCTCCTGCAGATCAGAAAAAAGCGTTTAATCTTTTTGATCGCAATGTCCCCAGTTTTTACTACTTTAGAGAATTTGAAGATCTATTGCCGATTGTGAGTATTTAATGCGTCCTTTTTTATTGGCCAAGTTTAGGGCGATCTAGTAGTTCAATGACTGCTGTGAACCTGTTCCAGCACCGTCCAAATTGTCTACTAGGTTCTATAGGTGGACAAATTCTGTATGTAAATGGAAAATCAGCACATTTTCCGCTTGCCAAATCCCTAGAGTATTATTGAAGCTCCATTTGACTTCAACCCTTTCAGCGCTGCCATACTTTCCACACAAATACTAAATATTGAGGAACGCCTTGCAAAGTCTTATGACAAAGCGAGTTATTGGCGCCTTTGAAATAACCAATGGCCAAAATGTTCCTGTGGCGATCGATCATTTGAAACGGAATGACCTTGCTCACCTATGGAGCTTGACTAGGATCACTTCCTCTACACATAAAAGTGGCAAAAATAACAACTGATCTGATGCTGTGTTCAATTGGTATATCAACCTTCGGCTGACTTTCCGATTCGTATTGAATATCTTACTGGAGTAGTAGCAAGCGGACACTGCCTTGAGGCTGATTTCCTATGCATTCCTTTTTCGAGACAATTGCTTTCTTTGACAGCTGCAATGTGACCAAATTTATAGTTTCTAACTTCAGTTACTTTTTATCTTCGATGATCTTCACGATCTATTTTTAATCTCACGATTAGTTAAATTGCCTCGGAAAACCAACATGAGATGATACGCATATCAGATTAACTTCCTAGTTTCTATCTTGAAGTTCACAAGGATTTCGTTTCCATGAGGTTCCAGATAGTGGCGGGGAATTCCCCTCCTCCCAGCTCCTGACCGTATCAACTCGCTAGTTCGAAATAATAATTTTGGCTTTCGTGTGGGTTGCCATGGAACTTATCTCCATATTGTCAAATGCGATCAATTCCGGCTACTTTAATGCACACAACTGTATATTTCAATTTTATTTTTTTTTTTTTCTTAAAGCACCAACGAAGGTCAGCACATAGAATTTAAAGCTTCCACAGAATCTTCATCTTTTATCTCACATAGCATGAAGTATATTTTTCTCATCTATTTAAAGACTTTAAAACGTTGAACGATAATTGACACAATGACTGTGGTCTTTAAGGTAGAGCTCCCCAAGGACTTTGGGTTTTGGCAACTTAAACTATAAGGAAGATGTTCATTTACTTAAAGTGCCATGTGTATGTCACAGAGAAAGAAGACCTGTCAAATTATATCCATATGTCAATTGTGTTTAATGTTAAATGTTTGCCGAGAATGACCACATCTTCCCTACTACTACTCCTTTCGCACAGAAGGCTTCTATTTTTGTATACACCAGGGTATGGTCTTTACTTAAAATATAGAAAAGAGTTGTAATGGTCGTTTATCATTTTGCACAATAAACGACAATTTCATGCATCATTCCAAGAAACACACAAAGAGAGACAGAGAGGGTGAACGAAAGAGAGCGGCATGAACTACAAATGCACTTGTACACAGCAGCACACGACACCGAAAAACGGAAACAGAAATACATCTTGACAAATGGTCATTCAACGGAAACAAAGCACTGAAGTGAGCGAGAAAATGAAATAATTCATTTCAATGCACTGCATTCCAACTGCATTGCATGAATGTGGGTACAGAAATGATTTAACAGATAGCGGCTAACGAGCAAAGCTCTATCATAGCTAAGCACTTGAATGCTTAGAACAAAGGACATTCGATAAGATCTTTAGTTTGATTGAAATGATTTACAACGGCATTTCACTGTAGTTTATCTGAAGCAGAGTATCCTTCAGAATGAGACATCATGAGAAAAGGGTCATAAAAATAATGTTTAATTCTTTGAATTGCCAACGTCATCGTTTGTGAATCAATGAAATATTAGGAAAGCAATGATGTTTATGAAAGACAATTTGGCCAATGTGAAAGACTGAATTTGTGTATCTACTTAACAGAGCGAGAATGAAATGTAATTTTCAAACAAGTAAAAGTTCATAACAAAAATTCTATAGTGATAAAATATCATAAAAAGAATTGTAAATATCGAAATACGCTATTCAATAAAGATGATTTGAAAAATGAATGAATGAACAAAATTTACCTATGGATTTATGTTATAAAGATATTTAAATAGAAGTTGCTTTCTGGCTTCCTGTATTTGTTCAAGAAGCCAATAAAAGAAATAAATAAAACACGAGGAACAATTTGTTGTCCTTGCCACCATTCTTCTTAAATAAAGTGCAATCGCAGAAAGGGGCAGCAACTCAAAAAATTACTACATTAGCTCTAAAATTTTTTCCACTTTTATTCATTTCTGACGATGAAGTCAAGTTATGAGTTTAAAGACCTATTGTTAAATAGGCCACTGTAGCGCAGAGGTTAGCATGTCCGCCTTTGACGTTGAACGCCTAGGCTCGAATCCTGGCAAGAGCATCAGAAAAAAATTTCAGCGATGGTGAAATGCTGGCGACATTTGGCATTTGAAAAAAAAATGGTATGGCAGCCATGTAAAAACTTCTCCCCAAAGTGGTGGCGCAATGTGGCACGTTGTTCAGACTCGGCTATAATAAGGAAGCCCCTTATCAATGAGCTAAAAAACTTGAATCGGACAACACTCATTGTCGCAATGTGGCACGTTGTTCAGACTCGGCTATAATAAGGAAGCCCCTTATCAATGAGCTAAAAAACTTGAATCGGACAACACTCATTGAGAGAAGTTTCCTCTGTTTCTTTAATGAATATTCATGGGCAAATTTGCATTTTCATTGTTAAGTATTGTTGCGAATATTTTTATACCCACACATCGAACACATCGAAATATCAATTCCCGATCCTACAAAGTATATATATTTCGGATCGTCGTAAAATTCTAAGACGATTTAACGATGTCCGTGTGTCTGTCTGTCTGTCCGTCTATTCGTCTGTTGTAATCACTCTACAGGCTTCAAAAATTGAGATATTGAGCTGAAATTTGACACAGATCTTTTTGATGCACGCTGGTTAAGTTCTTGAATGGGCCAAATCGGACCATATTTGGATTAGCTGCTATATTGGCCGATTTTCCGATAATGGGTCTAATGCCCATAAAAACTTAATTTTTCATCAGATTTTGCTGAAATTTTAACCAGTGAGTAATTTTAGGCCTCCCGACGCCTGAACCAAATATAGTTCAGGTCGGACTATATTTAGATATAGCTGCCATATAGACCGATATGAAGCCCATAAAAGTTTTTTTTTACAGATTTCGCTGAGATTTGAAACAGTGAGTATCTTCAGGCCTCTGAACTTCAAACCTAAATATGGTTTAGATCGAACTATATTTAGATTTAGCTGTCATATAGATCGATCTCTTGATAATGGATCTGAAGCCCGTAAAAGCTTTATTTTTTAACCGATTTCGCTAAAATTTGAAAAAGTGAGTAGTTTTAGGCGTCCCAGTATAGGACCCAAACAGATCGGACTATATTTAAGTATAGCTGCCATATAGATCGATCTATCGATTAAGGGTGTGAAGCTCATAAAAGCTTTATTTTTTAACCGATTTTGCTGAAATAAAAAACAGTGAGTAATTTTAGGCCTACCAACATCTGACCCAAATATGGTTCAGACCAGACTATATTTATATATAGATGCCATATAGACTGATCTCCCGATAAAGGGTCTGAAGCCCATAAAAGCCCTATTTATTACCCATTTCGCTGAAATTTTAAACAGTGGGTAGTTTTAGATCTCCCATCATGCACCCCAAATATGTTTTGTATCGGACTGTATTTAGATATAGCTGCCATATAGACCTATCTCCCGATAAAAGGTCTGAAGCCCATTAAAGCATTATTTTTTATCCAATTTCACTGAAATTGGAAACAGTGAGTAATTTTAGGCCACCCGCCATCCGACCCAAATATAGTAAAAATAGGACTATGTTTAGATATAGCTGTCATATAGACCGATATGCCGGTAAAGGGTCTGAAGCTCATAAGAGCTTTATTTATTACCAGATTTTGTTGAAATTTGAAACACAAAATTCAACAATGACTTATATTTATTAGACCACTCAATGTCAGTGCCGAATTTGGGTGCATAAATTATCCAATTTTCATCGGATTGTGACCAAAGGGGATTTACATATATACCCGAGGTGGTGGGTATCCAAAGTTCGGCCCGGCCGAACTTAACGCCTTTTTACTTGTTCTTGTTGTAAAATATTTCGATCTACTACAACTTAATTTCAAAAGAATTTTGCAACCTTCTATGAAAAAAAAAAGAAACCAAAAAACCCTTCAAAAAGCCGCTTTTTAAAATCCAAGAAAACACGAAATCATAAGGAAGAATTTCCCCTGTTTAGATAACCTTTTGATGAGATATATTTTTTTCTCTTTTTAATGAAGCGATTTTCCAAAAATGCTTCATTTTGCTCCACAATGTTATTATAAAAACAAAATACATTAAGGGACAAAAAATTATTATTCACGGTAGAATCCAAGGTGTAGGATGATACAACTCTGAAATTCCTTTATATTTAATCAGCTGTGCTAGGGATGATACCTTTAATTTGATCCAACCTTGATTATTATTGGTTTAATTAGTACTTTGGGAAATGTCCAAAGTATGCATTGAAAGACAATTTTCTTTCAATCAAATAACCGATTGTAAATTGCATTTTTAATATAAATTTTTATTAAATTTATTTTTGCTTACCTTTGTTTTTGCTACTCAACCTTTGAAAAGTTCTTGAAAACTGCAACAGCAGTCATTACACCACCAGCAACCAGACATACCTGGTGCTACGCAATCTTTGCCAACAATCGCATTTTCAACCTTTGTCACAAAACAGCTACCAACACCAAAAAACAAAAAACACAAAAATACCAACCAAAGCTGAATTGTCAAAATGAGATTTGCACCAACATCAACAACTCTTACAAACTCACAACCTCTCATTGGGAAAGGTATGGTACGGAAAACGGAACCAAACCAAATGTTTCTACAATTTCCGTATTGTTTGTTTGAATATAGCCAACTACAATAAGTGTGCTACTCGTACCCTTCCCTTCTTTGCGGTTGGCTACCTTTTCTGGGTGCACAACTGATGGTTGCTACTAAAGCTCAGCACTCCAAACGCGACTAAAGCCTCATAAAAGAAGGAGAGAGAAAAAAATCTGTGCCAGTGTATGTGAAGCAGGACAATGTCATGTAAAAATAATAATGGCCGATCTAGCGCCAACACAACTGCTGGCAATTGTACGACCTGTTTTGGCAGCCTGTTTGTCTAAATCTATTTTGTGGGCTAGGGAGAGAAAGAGGCACTTGGTTGTCCATTCGGTCGACCTATCTGACAGTCGAGCTGCCATGCTGTTAGCTTTGGTAATTCATATGAATGTATTTACAGCTAAATTTATTGTGTGTGCGTACGGTTCGTTTGTTTTGGTCTTCACGCAATGAAAACCTTACTGTTGTTGTAGTAAATCCCCTCTGGTTACACAGTGTCTCGCATAACTAAATGACAATGGAATACGAATACATGAGTCAACAACAGTTGAGTTCATGTATGGTTAGAGGACAACAATTGTAATCGTATGGTGTCCGTGTAGACTAATGTTAAACTATCAAAAATCCTGTAAATATAAGAGATTTAAACATAAACAGGCACAAGAAATTATAAAAGGAGATTGATATCGTATAATGGCAGTAAGGTCTCATTATCTTCCCAACATGCCCTACACTCACTCATGGCAACTATTTTGGATAAGTGAGCTCGTAGTCCTTTGTATCCCGTTACGCTACCGAAACTGTGCTGGCCTCTTTCTTACTTCCTTTCAGTAATAGCCTCGCCTTCTCACGATCCGAATCTCCATAAAGGATTTTTATCGCCCTACCGACCGTTTCGCAGGTCTACAGTGTTAAATGCGCTTTCGTCGCCCAAGCCCTTACCTCGGACTGCATCCACCTGAAAGGTTTCGTCAATAACCAAGTTTATCCATACATAATAAGTGACAAAATCCCCTTCATGATAAATAAAACATTTCTACAGGGTGCGCCAGAGAAACTTAAATATTTCAAACTAATAAGGAAGGGCAAAAGTCGGGCGATGCTGACTGTATAATACCCCACACCTACCCTATAAGTACAATGTGGGACCTATATCCAATTCTGAACCAATTTTGATGGACCTCGGCAAGCAAAAATGTTCAAACTGTAAAAACTACAGTTGACAAATGCCAACATTATGGCAAATTACCCAAAATCGGACGAACGTATATAAGGGAGCTATATCTTATACTGAACCGATTCCGAGCAAACTTCTCAGATATTGTGGTAGTCGTGGAGGAAAGCGCTGTGCAAAATTTGGCAAGATTGGTCAATATATGCGTTTGCTGTGTCTCTTAAAGTGAAAATTGGGCGATATACATATGACAGCTTTATCTTAATCATGTCAGATTCCTATGAAATTCACCAGTAATATTGAGAGTCATAAGAAAATCCTTCCTGCAAAATTTCGACAGAATCGGATAACAAATGATCACTTTATTGCCATATTTCTCAAAATCGGACGAACATATATATGAGAGCTATATCTAAATCTGAACCGATTTCAAGAAAACTCCTTGCCGTTGCAGTCGTCGAGGAAAGCTTTTTGCAAAATTTTCGCAAGATGGATCAATAAATGCGCTTGCTGTGACTCTAGACGTTAAAATCGGCCAATATATATATGAGAGCTATATCTAATTCTAAACCGACTTCCATGAAATTCACCAGTAACATTGAGCGTTAAGAGAAAATCGCTCCTGTCAAATTTCGAGAGAATCGGTTAAAAAAATTACCATTTTATTGCATTATTACTGAAAATCGGATGAACATATATATGGGAGCTATATCCAGATCTGAAACGATTTTTTCCAATTTCAGTTGGCTTCGTCTCTAGGCCAAAAAACATGCCTGTACCAAATTTGAAGACGATCGGATGAAAACTGCCACCTGTACTTTGTACACAAATTTACATGGACAGACGGGCATAACTAAATTGAATCAGAAAGAGATTCTGAGTCGATCGGTATACTTATCAATGGGTCCTATCTCTCTTGCTTTTGGGCGTTACAAACTAATTCACTAAGTTATACTACCCTGTACCACAGTAGTGGTGTAGGGCATAAAAACTCCCGAGCGGTGAGTTGTGTAGGGAGGGGGTCGAATTAGATTTCACATTTCCGGCTGCGTCAACAAGCAAGACATGCATTATCAGAGTGGTGAACTTCACCATTGCGAAGCCTTTCGCCAACATACCGATTGATATTCTGCAAAGAGTGGATACGAATTTTAAAATTCGACTTTATCTGTGCATGCGCAATGGAGGTCGCAACATATCCGATGTCATTTTCAGCATGAAAAATATTAAGATATTGTATTATTTAATAAAAAAAAAGAATTACAACAGTAACTGGTGTACATTTGTTTTTATTTACCTTTAAAATAAGTCAGTTTCTCTGGCGCACCCTGTATTTTGAAAGATCTAAATGGATCTAGCAATTTTCGTCCAAATCACAAAAGTATTACAACGAATAGAAAGCCCCAATATGAACCGACCTCCTGAAATATGTGTAACTAATATATGCAGTTACCAACATACACTTCTTTCCTACCTATTGGTCCGTTGTTGGTGAAGTCCACAAAGTTATTCTTGTTAAAAGCCTCACTTCAAACACTTTGTCATGGCACCACATGGTCTTCATTGTTGTGCCACACATTTATTACAAAGTCAATTTCAGTAGCTAAAGCAACTCTCCAATTTAGACCATGTTGATTTAAAAAAACACAGGAAAAGGTTTTCTCAAGGCTCTCTTACACGGTATGTAGGTGTCTTATGACATGTCAAATTTAGAACAGAAGAGTTGTACATGTCGTGTGATACATATGAAAATAGCTTTTCAAAATAGCACATGTAATTTTTTATATAAGATCGTGCTCTATTTCTTCTGATGAAAAAATACAGCTGTTTTTGTTGTCATTCGAATGAAAGCAAACCCAAATTAAATTGTTTTCACGAATTTATGATTGAACCACCTTTACCACATCTTTAACAATTTCTACGCGTAAAAAAATCATATTTGCTCACATTTTTAGGTTATGTCATACGAAAATAACATACAGGTGTGAAAGCAAAAATGGTGAATGGTGTCTAAATTGACAATTTCGACAAACATTTGAAATTGCATGTGAATTCAAATGTCATACGACGCATATATGCTGTGTAATAGCGGCTTTAATAAATATATAGCATCGCAACTGTTGCCATAAGAAATCTTTAAAATGTGGTCATATATAGCAGACTTTAAGATTGTTGTTGTTAACACAAAAAGATACAAATTCTAATACAGAACAAGTATGACCCAGCAAAAGTCGGACAAAGCCGACCTTTTGATACCCTACACCACATTGGTTATGCTCACTAAGTCGTTAAATTAAAAATTTGCTTATATTTAAAATGACGAATTTCGACTAAAATCCGTACATATAGTGGGAGTCATAGAGGAAATCGCTGTTCAAAATGTTGCGAATATCAGTTGGTAAATGCGCTTGCCCTAAATGATAAAATTTGGGAGATACATATATAGGAAAGCTATATATAAATCTGAATCAATTTTAGGAAATGTCCCCTCTACCCTATTTTATTATAACACTACAATATCTATATTGCGTCGAACTGTAAATATTTGGTTCATGTACCGACAAGCCTTATACAAATTAAAGATTCAAATTTCAGAGAAACTGGTTATTAAACGAAGCTTTTATGAACGTAAAACCCTAAATCGGCAGATCGGAGTAGACAGCAGTCATACCCAAAGAAGATCAAATGTAGACTATGGTCGGTCCGGATATCGGTTGGCCTAGCACAACTGACTGTTCCAAATTTCTGGCAAATCGGGTACTAAATGCGCTTTTTATGTAGTTAAGATCTGTAATCAGTATATGGATCTATATGACAGCTATATCTAAAAAAGTTCGGCTATTGATTATACTCAGTTCGGATATCGGGTGGCGTTATCCAGCTCACGGTTGCAAATTTTAACGAAATCGGATAATAAATGCGGTTTATAAAACGCTAAGTCTGCACATCGATCTATATAGCAGCTATATCCAAGTGTGGTCTGATGTGGACCATACTTGGATCAGCTATCAAGTGGTCTTTTCCAACTCACTGTTCTAAATGTCAGAGAAATCGAGTGAATGCGGTTTTTATGGACTTAAGTCCCTTAATCCGCAGATCTATATGGCAGCTATACCCAAATATGGTTCAATATAAACCATACACACTTCAAATATTGGATGTCCTACTGCTCACTATTCCAAATTTTAGCGAAATCGGGTCATAAATGCGGATTTTATAGGCTTAGTTCCCTGAATCCGAAGATGGTTCTATATAGCAGCTATATCTTAATATGGTCCGATTTCAACCATACTTCATTCGGTTATGGGGTGCCCTACTGCATCTTGCTGTTCCGAATTTAAGTCAAATCGGGTAATAAGTCCGCCTTTGATGTGTTTAAAATCCTAAATCGGCAGATCGGTCAATGTGGCGACTATATCTAAATGTGGTCTTATGTGGACTATACATGGTTCAGATATCCAGTAGCCTTATTCCACTCAGTTTAAAATTTCAACGCAATCGGATAATAAATGTGCCTTTTATGCGCTTAAAAAGCAAAAAGCAGAAAATCGCTTCATATGACAGTTATATGTAAATGTGGTTGGATGTGGACAGTACTCGGTGCGGATATCGAGCGGCCTTGTACAACTCACTGTTGCAAAGCGTAGCTGACACATAGTGTTATCAAATTTGTTGGCGAACTCATACACCACAAAGCGAACAAAGTGTTTGTGTATCGCACCCTAAATCATTAGCATGGTAGCGTTGCCAAAGGCCAAAAAAACTGCAACAACTTTGGCGAGTTAATGCTCAAATTCAACGAATCCACGTCGAAGTGGCAATCATATGGCTACATTTGTGGACAGATATTAAAAAAGGAAAGCATTTTCGTAAACCAACCCAAGGATTGAAGGCCTTCGGAATCCTATAGAAGAAGTATGGAACTCCATTTCCCAAGAAATATATCAAAATCTTGTCAATTCAATAGGGAATTGTCATTTCAAACAGAGGACTAAATATTAAACTATTTTTTTTATTCTCAAGTCTTATAAAAAACTGAATTGGTTTCAGTTTCTATGGCATTGTTTAGTTTTTGTGAATTCTTAGTAAAAAAAAGCTTTTTTTGACTGCTTGATTTTTAAGTTTTTGTCATTAAGTTATGAATGCAATTTCTTAATGCTGAAACCCCCATAAAATTATTCTGCTTTAAAAACCTTTTACCTAAATGACATTTTTAAAATAAAAACAAAAAAGTAAGCTGCAAGAAAAAATCAAATAGAATTCAAAATATGTTGGTTGTGCTATTATTTTCACCGCAGCTGTAAAACGAAACTCAAAGTAAACAAGATCCAAACGGCACCCGATCTTACACCAAAGCTAAAAAGTTGGACTCGAAGGGCAAAGGAGTTCCAGCCCTTGCGCAAACGTGGTCAATTTCCGAACAAAATGTTCTATGACGGGAAAATTTCCAAATTGAGCAAATCGTAAACTTCAAATGTGAATAGAGTATTAAACAAATTCCTTCGTGGCTGGATGCTGTTGACTTCTAAAAAAGTATCTGAATGAATCTTAAACCAAATAATAACGATAATGTACAAATGGCAAGGCATTGTCCCCACGATACACGTCTCTCCTATGCTTCCGTACTATTTCAAAGTTTACTTTACAATTTCCTTATTTAGAAAAAAAAAAATAAACTTTGTTCCACAGAGTAATAAAAATAGAATTTTATTGCTCTGCTATCATTATTTAATGTCTCTGCCAGGAAACACTGATATGCAACAAGAAAATGATTTCTACTTCAGTAATGTTAAGCCAAATTTTCAATTTGTGGCTGATCAAAGAGTTTTTAATTGAAATTTCTGTTGTATTTTTCTGTTTCAAAGCTTTTATCAATAAAATGAAAATTTAATTTTTTCCATAAATTTAAAATTCCAACGAAGGATTTAAACTATACCCAACCCATCAACATCATTGAGAATAATTCACTCAGCAATAAACTGTTATTTCAAAATGAGTACGCCGCCAGACATTCTTAGGACTTCCGTAAAAAAATTCACATTAAAAATGGATACCTTTTAACTGTAAACAGTTCATCACAAATGCATAAAAATCCTACACGTGCTGCGTAATAAATTATCCAGGCATAGTCCTTGAAATGTGTTAAAATTTCCAACTGTTGTTTGGTAACTCCCCAAATATGCCAAATCAAAATGTTAACCCTGAGATGCGTGTTTAGTGAAAGCGGAGGCTCGGCTCAAAAACCACAGGTCCCCAAATAAATATTTAATTCATTTTAAATGGATTTTGAACATTTTCTCAAAACCTCAAGGCAGACATACATATTCATATGGGCGATGGCCAAATCTATTGAAACAACAACAACCCCAACAATACAAAGGAAAGGACGAGCATAGCACAGATATTCCATAATAGTTCTGTGGTCCGGATATGACAACTCCAACAACATTAACCACAACTACTGTACTCGCATTTCCCTGAAACCCTGTTTCCATTTTGACTTGCAAACGACTGTGACAAAATTGTATCCGTTCGCATCGGAGAACCTTCCTAGTTGCGTCGCGTTATTGTGCCACAGAATGGTAAAGCCTCAAATAAGGATGTGTGTTTCTTTTTAGTTTGTTGCTCCACTTGATTGCACATTCACTACTCAATCGTCATCGGTGTGTAAGTTTGGTTGCTGCGACTCACAACGATACTTCAAACAGCCAAGGCCTGTCTGTGTTGGCATATTATCTAATTGCCACTCCGTTTCCGATGAAAATGTTTGAGGAAGAAAGAGTTCATATGTATGATTGCATATGCCACCTACCACCCAGTTACTCTCAACTTCTTCGAAAAGCCTCAAGTATTACTGAAATAAACGGAACAGCCTCTTAGGCAATGAGCCAAGAGAAAGTATTGACATCAAAGTAAAGTTCGCCTCTAATGTAGAGGGGAAAAATTAGACAGCTAGTGGAATACGGGTTTAAGATATCACACTCAATGTGGGTTGAAAAGATTACTTGAAACGAAAAGTTTGGGTATCCATCCGACACTTAAATCTTCCTATTACCGTTCCTTACACAATCTGAGCTTCTCCAAAAATTTCTCACATTGTTTATGCTTTGTTTATAATTGGGTTCTTATTATCTCTGACAAAAACACGAAATCCTCGCCTGGAACAACAACCACCTGTGTGTGCTGTAGGCTGAATGATTCTGTTTGCCAAGTACCTGAAACAGATTCTAATGAAACCCCATGATTCCTCATGGCCAGATTTAGACTGAGCATATGCCTGGGAATAATTACAGCTGCTAAAATGTGTTTTCCTGGAAATGAAATGTACACGAATACTTGATGGAAACACCATGGGCATATTGAATTTGCAATCAAAATAAGTATATCAGACTGGATATATAGGTTATTATAATTGGAATAGCCATGGGCATTTGGAATATTAATTTGCTTTCAAATGCAAAGGGACCTCACAAATGTCGCCAGCACTAGAAGCGGAAAACCAACGCTGAAAGTTCTTTTCTACTGTTCTCGCCAGGATCAGAACCCAGGCGTTCAGCGTCATATGCGGTCATGTAATTAATTAATTCTCTTAAGATGAGAGTTAGTCATTCAAATCGGTAGAAATCACACTTGAATTTAATTACTGACCATGAACTTAAGGACTTTTACAACGAAATTTTAATTGAAATTAAAAAAAAATCGAAATTTAAAGACAATTTATTAGAATAAAAAAAAACTAAATATAAAAAAATAAGAAACTAAGTTGACAAATAATTTGAGATCACATAAAATAAAAACAAAATTAATATTGTATTTTTAAAATAAAAACTTAAAGTATATTAGCTTATAAAAAAATTTTAAAATTCTAGAAATTAAAACTAAAAACATTGAATTTAAAATTTTAACTTAAAAATTAAATACTAAAAATTTACAATGAAAAATTAAATAAAAAAAAATTAAAAATAAGAATAAAAAATTAAAACTAAAAGTAAAATACTAAAAAATATATAAAAATGTAAAAAAAAATTAAATTAAAAAGTAGGAAAACAAAAAACAAAAAATGTTTGGCGCTAAATGTATTCGGTCTTGAAATAATTTATACAATGTTTCTGTTTACAAATAAAAAAACAAAAAATCTTGGTTTTTCAAAGTTGCTTTGTAATAGCATTTGACTGGTTTCCTAGATCGCGATTTCGTTTGGTACCACCCAAATTCGCCGGTAGGATTTGTCACAAGGTACGTCTTCTAGGTTGAAACTATGCTCTGAAGAGTGTCTTCCTCTTGTAGCGCAGCAAGAAAGAAAATTACTCCACTTCATATACTCCACTTTATCAACTGCTACTCTAAGTAATCATCGATTGCCATAAGAGTACACAGAAAAAAATATCTCTTCGAAAAAACCAACTGCAAAATTTGAATGTAAAACTTTAAATGTTCAACGAATTTTAGCATTGAATCGAAGACATTATTTGTTGAAGTTCGTAAGTAAGTCTCTACAAGAGACTTGACAGAAAAAATTATGGAAAAATTTTTGACTTTCTACAAATTCTTTAGTTGAGGTAGTTACTTAAATAGGCGTACTGCCAAGTAGCGCACAAAATGCTATTCATAACTTGCAAGTCCGAGCGACCGAGTTCCCCGGTCAAGTAAAAAGGCATTGAGTTCGTCCGGGCCGAACTTTGGATACCCACCACCTCGGGTATATATGTAAATCCTCTTGTGTCACAATACGATGAAAATTTGGGACGGATGGTGGGTGGCCTAAAACTACTCACAGTTTCAAATTTCAGTGAAATTGGATAAAAAATAATGCTCTAATGGGCTTCAGACTCTTTATCGAGAGATCGGTCTATATGGCAAATATATCTAAATACAGTCGGATCCAAACCATATTTGGGGTGGATGTTGGGAGACCTAAAACTACCCAATTTCAGCGAAATCGGGTAATAAATAAAGATTTTATATGCTTCAGACCCTTTATCGGCAGATCGGTCTATATGACAGCTATATCTAAATATAGTCTGGTCTGAAATATATTTGGGTCAGATGTTAATATTATATTAAATTACTCACTGTTTTTAGTTTCAGCAAAATCGGATAAAATCGGTCTATATAGCAGCTATATCCAAATATGAACCGATTTGGCCCATTCAAGAACTTAACCAACGTGCATCAAAAATACGTATCTGTGCCAAATTTCAGCTCAATATCTCAATTTTTGAAGCCTGTAGAGTGATTACAACAGACGGACGGACAGACAGATAGACGGACAGACACACGGTCATCGTTAAATCGTCTGTGAATTTTACGACGATCCGAATGTGTATACTTTGTAGGGTCGGAAATTGATATTTCGATGTGTTGCAAACGGAATGACTAAATGAATATACCCCCTGTCCTACGATTGTAGGTATAAAAATATGAATTTCGCATTCAGAAAAAGCTTTTTAGAGTGGTTTTACATATCGAAATATGTTCCGATTTGGACCAAATTCTTTTAAGTACAACTCATTGTTCAATTGTGTATAACAAAATATTGGTCTTTTTAGTAGCTTTATCTAAAAATAAACCGATCTGAACGATATACGATACGGATGTCGAAAAGCCTAAAATAAGTCATCGTTTCAAATTTCGGCGAAATCAGACAATAATTGCGCCTTTAATGGCCCCAAAACCTTAAATCGAGAGATCGGTCTATATGGCAGCTATGTCCAAATCTGGCCCGATCCGGGTCAAATTGAAGAATAATGTCGAATGGCCCAACGCAACTCACTGTCCCAAATTTCGGCAACATCGAACAATAAATGCGCCTTTTATGGACCCAAAACCCTAAATCGGCGGATCGATCTATATTGCAGTTATATCCAAATCTGGACCAAATTGAAGAAGGATGTCGAAGGGCCTAACATATCTCTCTGTCTCAAATTTCAGCAAAATCGTAGAATAAATGTGGCTTTTATGGGCCTAAGACCATAAATCTAAAGATCGGTCTATATGGCAGCTATATCTAATTTTAGACTGATCTGAGCCAAATTGACGAAGGATGTCGAAGGGCCTAACGCAACTCACTGTCCGAAATTTCAGCTAAATCGGATAAAAAATGTGGCTTTTATGGGCCTAAGACCCTAAATCGAGAGATCGATCTATATGGCAGCTATATCCAAATCTGAACCGATCTGGGCCAAATTGAAGGAGGATGTCGAAGGGCCTATTTTCAAATTTCAGCAAAATCGTAGAAAAAATGTGGCTTTTATGGGCCTAAGACCCTTAATCGGCGGATCGGTCTATATGGAAGCTACAATATATCAAGATATAGTCCGATATAGCCCATCTTCGAACTTAACCTGCTTATGGACAAAAAAGGGAATCTGTGCAAAATTTCAGCTCAATATTTCTACTTTTAAAGACTGTAGCGTGATTTCAACAGACAGACCGGCGGATTACATGGGAGCTATACAATAGGTAAACGATCAATACAATAGGTAAACGATCAATAGGAGCTATTTCGAGGAGATGTCTTTACTTGTACGAAAGTTTGCGTGCTTTCGTCATACAGCTTAAAGGACATCGCTAGATCAACTTTTAATATTATGACCATAAAAAATTGTTTATGCTCGGTTCTAACAATATTTCCCACCCAAATAAAAAGTTCAAAATTTTAAATTAAAAATTTTATTTAATACCACGATCACAAACAAAAATCTTAACTTTAAGTTATAGGACAAAGAAATATTTACAAAAAAAAGATTACAAATTTGGTATACATCTTATGCTCTACGACATTTCAAAATTTAGCCTCTTTATTAAAATTCAACTTTGTCCACTTATTATTCCATAAATTGTAAAACAATAAGCCAACCAAAATCACATTTGCCGCTTTGACGACATTTCGTACCATGGCACGCCGTTGACTGTTGAGGGAAAAACGGAAAAGTTCAAAAATGTTTTAAAACCAAAGTTCCATAAATAAAGTTTACATGTTGACTTGCTACTTCGCTTCGATACTTACGCTGACATGGCAATTGGCACTTGGCACACCAGGCTCTGGTGGGCCATTAACTTTAGCATGGTGGCGGCCGCTTCTGTTTGAGGTGGTGTGGAGGATGTGCTGGCATCGTAGAGTGGAGTCTTGGTGCTAAATGCAGACATGATTTGGTTTTGTTGGGTGAAAATTCCATATAAGTCATTATTAATGGCATTTACTTTTTGCTTAATTTTTTCCTCTCAGAGTGAGGAGTTTCAGTCAGGGTGATGTATACGCAATTCAATGTTAATTAAACACGCATCACTCATACGCACTTAGGCTAAGGGCCATGACGGTAATAAACGAGCATTATCTAACATGTCAATGGAACAAAGCTATGATTCATTTCTAATAAACACAAAGTATCCCCCACCCTCCGTCGTCCCTCATTAAAATGCTCTACAGGGAATATTTTTAATTAGCAGCGGAGCGTTTACGAATGTATGCGTTTGTCATAAATAAATTAAAAGTTATTCTCGAGGATTAGCAACTTTAATAGCTGACACTAGACAGATGTCACACTTCCCATTGTGTAATAAAGTTTTCTCAAATGCAAATTGCTGTCTTATGGCCAAGGTGCCTGGAAATTTTGCAGCTTCATCACACCAAGCGCACTATGTAAATTGACTGCCAAGAGGGTGTTTATAAAAGCGATTTGCTTGATTTGTTCGACAAGTCCTCAGGTGTTCGCCTCATCAAGAGACAGAGAAAAAAGGAGAACTAAAATAATAAATATAACTCCATGATTTCCATGGCAGCTTTACTGTTTTTACAAAACAAGACAAAAAAAAGAGACATTAAAAACTCTTGGGGTTTTATTTTCTTCTAGTTTAAAATAAAAGTATAACAATAAAAAAATTGCAATTAATTGGAAATAGTCATGCAAACGTTCTGCAAAGGTTTTTTTTTGGTTTTGTCTGTGAATGATAGGGCAATTATCAAAAAGGATTCTAGGGTTGTCAGAATCACTTATAGCAAATCCAAAGCACTCTAAACAAAATTCGGAATTGAAAATATGCAGCGCTAGCATTTTCTTGGAAAAAAACCTTAATTGATAAGTAATGAATGGTGATTTGCTTGCAACATACAGAACAAATTTTGGTAAGGGAAGAAATTTCTTGGTAATAAAAAATTACGAGTAATATGTGGCACGGGGTATTATTGTATAAATTTGTACATTTGTTTGCGAAGCCAAGAAGGAGAATCCGATCAGGTGATTCCATTAAGATATGTTCTTCTGCCTATACGTAGTTCTGTTAGTCTGTCTGTCCATGTATACTCGTAAGAAAGGAACAGATCACATTTGTAGCCCGAATACCATATATATGTATATACAGAGAGTTGTAGAACCCACAATTTTCGGTGCGATCCTTACAAAATTTAGCGTGAGGTGCTCTATTTGACGTCCCATCTATTTATCTATTTGATATCTCAACAAAATTTAGCATGAAGTGTTCTATTTAACATCCCAATACAACTGCAAAATTTCATCAAAATCGAATTATATAAGATTTGGTTCCCGCATACAAAATAATCGATGGCTAGATTTAGGCAGAGGTTATATGTTATATGTATGAAAACAAGTAGGTACATTCCGTGGTGTAGGGTATTATATAGTCGTCTGCGCCCAACTTTTGCCTTTTCCTACTGCCTGTTATACATTGTGATTCAAGCTAACAAAACTCTTTGATTTTGTTTCTTTTATGAATTAAGATTTTATTTTTTATACCTTACACCACCACTGTGGTACAGGGTATTATAGATTTGTGTATTAGTTTGCTACGCTAAGAAGGAGAAGAGCTAGACCCATTGATAAGTATACCGATCGACTCAGAATCACTCTCTGATTCGATTTAGTCATGTCCGGCTGAGAGTCGATGTATTCTTGTAATCAAAATGCTGGTCGTATTTGCACATATCACTTTTTTTGGCCCAAGGAAAAACGCTTTTGATTTTGATAAAAATCGGTTCAGTTTTAGATATAGCTCCCATATATATGTATCGCCCAAATTGCCGTAGTAAGGACAATTTTCAACCGATCTGCACAAAATTTCGCACGGATTGTTTTGCTATTTTATTTATTTGCAAAATATCATCCAAATCGGTTCAGATTTAGATATAGCTCCCATATATATGTATCGCCCGATTTGCACTTAAATGACACTAGTAGCTACAATTTTCAACTGATCTGCACAAAATTGGGCATGCTTCAGTGTTTCAATGCGTCAATTGTCTTCCAAAGCGGGCTTGACTGTATAGACACGAGCTTTAACATAGCCCTACAAGAAATACTCTAAAGGCGTTAAGTCGCACGATCTAGGAGGCCAATTGACCGGTTCCGAACGTGAAATAAAATGTTTACCGAAATTGCCTCTCAATAAGTCCATTGTTACGCGTGCTGTGTGACATATGGCACCGTCACACAAGTCAAGCTCATCTCACGGTAGCGCTCACCATTCACCATTACTTTACGAGTCGCATCACCTTTGAAGAAGTACGGTTCAATGATGCTACCAGCCCATAAACCGCACCAAACTGTGACTTTTTCTGGATGCATCCGACCAGATTTGTATTTTGGTGCCATAAAACCCTATTTTCCGATTGAAGCCATTGAACGCACAAAATCCACATTTCTTACCCATTATTTACGAAATTTAAAAGTGAACCCTTGACACTCGTACCAGATATAGTCAATATTAGAACTTTATCATTTCAAAGATCAGAACTTTTTCTCTGAAAATTGAAACAGTGAGACCCCTTGTAACATGATTTTATTTTGCATTATAAACGAATACACAGTGACGACATGAAGTGAAATAATTTTAAGGTATCCCCGACGATTATTTCACTAATTTACTTGGAATTTATATGATGGCAAAACCTACCAACCTATGAAGAGAATAAAAACCTACCAATTTTGGTAAGAACCTACTAAAAACGGCAACAATGATCATGATATCCAAAAACAACTGTGTCACTAGGCCCAAATTTATTTCTACCATAACACCCAAACCGAGAAAATGTTCTAACATATAAAAAATATCTATTGATTGTTTTGGGCTTTATGACATTTTCTTATGTACAGCGGTCAAAAAAAGTATTCATCATTCAATGTTTTTTTTTTAATAAGTCTACAAAAGACAATTGGAATAAAAACATATTAAACTAATGATGCAGTAGTGCTTGTGTGATATATATGTACACAATTTCATTGTTTTTAAAGAAAAAAATAGTATTTATTGGAACAAAAAGGGCCATTTTACAGCTGAACACAAAAAATTAAACAAAAAAAGTATTCATCATTGCAAAAAAACAAAAAAATAAATAACATAATTTAAAAAAATTAATACTTTGTTATTCGACCACCGCGTCTTATAACTTCTTTTAAACGGTTTGACATCGATTGGACTAATTTAGCGGTTCCATTCGGTTCCTCCATTATCACCTGTTGCATTTGACTCTTGCTCGAAAAATTGCGCGTTCTCAATTTGCGTTCGAGATGTTCCCAAAGATGTTCAATTGGGTTCAAGTCGGGACTTTGAGGAGGAGTTTTAATGACTTTGGGGCAGTTATACAGCATCCACATCTTGGTATTTAAAGCAGAATGTTTGGGGTCATTATCTTGATAATATTGAAAGTTATTACCAAGCCCAAGTTTTACAGCACTATCTTTTAAATTCCTCTTTAAAATGTCAATGTAATACTTATGATCCATTACTCCATTAATAATTTCAAGATTTCCCGCTCCTGAAGCCGCCATACACCCCCAAACCATTAAACCACCTCCACCATGTTTTACAGTAGCAACTGTGTTTCGTTCTTCAAGCTCTGTATTTGGTTTTCTGTACACTATGACCTTTCCATCGCACCCAAAAAGATTAAACTTGCTCTCGTCTGCAAAAATGACTGTTTTCCAAAATGATTCGGGCTGTTTTACATACATTTTTGCGAAGTTTAGCCTTTTCACTCGGTTTATTTTATTTATAAAGGGCTTCTTACGTGCAGTTCTTCCTCTGTAACTATGCCTTTTGAGTGTATTTCGAATTGTTTGTGTAGTAACTTCCTTCCCTAAATATTCCATAGTGTTTTTACGAAGAATGGTCGCATTTGTCTTCGGAGTTTTCTGAACTTGCCGCACTAGCCAACGCACATCTCCAACTGAAAGTGCTTTTGGTCGACCAGATCTTGGTTTATTGTCAACAGTTTTCGTTTCTGTCCACTTTCTGATGATGGATTGTATAGTAGATCGTGGTCTATTTAATATTTCACTGATAGTTTTTTGAGTTAAACCATTCCTGTGGTGTTTTATTATCAAAACTTTTACCTCATCAGAAACCTCGTTTTGCTTACGACCCATTTTGACAAAAACTATATTTTCAATGAAATTAAATATTTGCTGTCAAGGGCAAAGCCTCCTTTACTAAATAAAACAGAAAAGGGGGATTCCCAAATAATATTTGAATTTGACTTTGATGATAGCACATCAATGATGAATACTTTTTTTGTTCTGTTTTTGGTGTTATTATATAAAATTGCATTTTTTGCGCTAATTAAATTTATTTTTTGAATTTATTTTAAAACATATTACGAAAAATAAACTATTGCATAAAACTGCATTATTTGTTTACTTTAAATTTTCTTCAATTACCCAAAATAAGTGAATTTATTATCAATTTTGCTAATGATGAATACTTTTTTTGACCGCTGTATAAAAATTGTTGCAAAAAAAAAAAAAAACAACTATCATTAGAAGAATTTGGGTGATATGGCACTTGACATTTTGGGCGAACATGTTTCGGACAAAATAACGCTCCGCCGCACAATCCTTCTATGACTTCTTGAACCTCTGGACGCCTCAATCATGGTTCGATTTAGTTGAAATGTTGTATGTTGAAGTACACCTGTGACCCCACCTACCCATACCAAATCTGGCTTTGTCAGTCCATAAATATATATAGCACTCTGCTCATTAAATCCAGGTTGAAGGCTCCCGTCAGCTGATTTTTAAAGAGAAAACAGATGATCGAGCCATTAAACCCGGATTTAAAGAGCAGTGTAAACGACAATCAATTGAATTACGAAAAAAAAAAATCAAGTATCAATCGTTTTCACAAAGTTTCGAAAATATATTTTTTTATAAAATCAATTAAATGTTATATATGTAAGTCTTATTTAATCGCTAGTCTCCATAACAAATTTCAGCAATCACCAGTATTCCCTTAGAACAACAATAAAACCTTGGATCAATTAAAACGCATTTCTTTAATTGTGGAAATGACTCCCTCAACAACAATAAGGTCAATTGACCACCACAGTAATGTGAGATACCTTCCCATACGACTTGAAGCAACCGCTTGCTAAGGTTAACCTCAATAGGGTGAGGGCAGGACGAAGGCATAGGCTCGCACAAACAATTAATAATAGACCACCACTATGTGAAACATTGAATCTGCAGCAATGAATGTCCTAATGGAGCGTCAACGTAGAGGATAGTTATTATTATTGCATGCCATTGTCAAGCGTTTAAGTGAAGTGCCTCATGTTACGATTGCATATCATTGTGCGAGCTGCCATTCCATTTGTCTAATGCTTAAGAATTGCGTGTCCATAATCCCTACCGTTTACACACTTTTCTTATATTAAATATACAATCCCAAGGGAAATTCCGTTAATAGTGTTTTCTCCTATCACCCCCTGACTAAGTTTTTATAAGCCTTTTTACTCGAACTCTTGCTGCAGCACCACCACTAAACTAAGCTCATAAGTAATTAGCACAAAGTAAACCAAGGAGAAGCGGCAGCAGCAGCACCCAAGCCAAGAGAAATGTGAATACACCACTTTCAGCGAAAATTAGTTTTTATTACAGAAAATAAGTGTTTGACTTATGCTTAGGTATGTATGAGTGTGTGCGTGTGTGTGTGTAAATGCGCCAAACACCAAACGGAAGCGGTTGTTAATTTATGTTCGTGTGCTAATATTCTGCCACAGATGTGTGTGTGTGTGTGTGTGTGTGCGTGAGTCTTCTCCTAGTTGCGCAAGGGAAGCAAGCAAGCAAACGAAGGCTATGGCTGGTTATTATTCAATCATGCAAACAACAGCTTCCTGCGGAGTCAGTATGAAATTTACAAGATCTTCATGGAGAATTACAGCTCTATGAGATGTGGACCAAACAGGGCAGAGCGAGAGAGGGACAAAAGCAAAATATTTGCCAATCAATCGATTGAGTTATTTGCAATTATGTTCTCTTGTATAGCCATTTATTTGTATTTACCCTTTGTCATAGATGGTGTTGGTGCCAGACACAAGGACAGTTAGTTGTTGAATCTCATCCAGCACATGCTGCAAATCGACCATTTGCTCTTGGCCACTGGTGTTGACGATAGTCATAACAGATGGATGACCCTTCAGGTGTCTGAAATGTGAAGTCATTAAGGACAAGGACATAGGTAAACGAACCCCTCCCCCAACCCCCTATACAACAAACCAATTAGTTAGTCTAACCTCATGACAACAAAAACATGACGATTAACAGCTTCCACTGTGGTGCGCCCTTGTTGCAAGACGGGATTTTTTCGTAGCTGCAGCAATTCCTTGTAGACGCTATAATGGCTCTTCTCCATAGACATTTGCAGCTCCAAATTGAGTTCTTGGTAATTAGGATGCACAGGTAACCAGGTCTTATCGGCATTGGAAAATCCTTTGAATAGAAAGAAAAAGATGCCAACATAGAATGATCCGTTCGTTGTTTTGTGACAAACCTGCGTTTTTCTCTCCGCTCCATTGAAATGGAGTACGCTCTGGATCCCTGGAAACCTCTTTGTAATTTTCAGGACCCACATTGCGTGCTGGAGGATCAACTGTATCCTCCCAGCTTATATCACGAAAATCTTGCATACCAATTTCCTCACCCTGCCGAAGTAAATTCAATAGAAGTGTACATTTTCACACTTGTTCTCCGTATCCTCTGTCATTACTCACATTGTATGTAACGGCTACTCCTGGCAATGTCATGACCAACATATTAATGGCATCCACACTGGCCGCCCCCAGCCTTGAGGCTGTGCGAGGATTATCATGATTTCCCATTACCCAATTGGCTGTATGATTACGCGGCATATATGCCAGCCATTTCTGTATGGTGAAGACATAATCTCGGGCATCCGACTTGTCATTAAGGTCGCTAAGCATAAAGAAATTAAAGGGAAAATGAGGTCCTTTGATACCCTTGTCATTTTCATAGTATTCCATTATTAATTTCACATCAGCATAGGCCTCAGACATCATAATGCGAGCTGGCCCTCCATGTCTCTCGGTATAATCCTCCAGTAGATAACGCCAATGATGCATCAGCTCATAAACCTCCGGCTGTCAAAAGTTGATGATGAAAATGAACGATTGTCTAAGGGTAGTTTTGAAAATATGCTCTGCAGTCCATACCCAATCCAATGTATAAATGTGGTCAGCATAAAGATGTGATAGCTTATCGTCAGTTTTTCCACTTGGCGGCTCATCTCTTAGTTCAGGATCCTCAAAGAGATGATTGACTGCATCCACACGAAATCCGCTTACACCTTTGTCCAGCCAAAAGGTTATGACATCATCCATGGCCTCTACCACCTTGGGGTTGCGATAGTTCAGATCTGGCTGCTCGGCGGTGAATTGATGCAAATAGAATTGCTCCCGTTCAGGATGCCAGGTCCAAGCAGATCCATAAAAAACAGATGCCTATAAAGAAAACGTGAAAGGGAATTTTGTTATGACTTTCAAAAACTGTGTCAAATATGGTTTTAGTTGAGCCTCTAGAGGTCGCTATTATTATCCGATTTGGCTGGAATGTTGTACAAGGACTTCTCATGACTTTCAATATACGTGTCAATTATGGTCTGAATCGGTCTATAGCCTCATACAGCTCCCATATAAACCGATCTCCCTATTTTAATTCTTGAGCCCCTTAAGGGCGCAATTTTTATTCGAATTGGCTAAAATTTTACACAACGACTTCTACTATCAACACCAACCAACGTTCAATTCAATTATGGTCCGAATCGAACGATAACTTGATATTATATCTCCAATATCATAGCAATTATTTTCTTTTATCATATGTTTGCCAAAAAAGAAATACCGGGAAAAGAACTCGACAAATGCGATCCATGGAGGAGGGTGTATAAGATTCGGCCCGGCCGAACTTAGCAAGCTTTTACTTGTTTGAGCTCCAATCCTTAATGAATGTTTGTTAAATTTCTTGTTCTTGTAGTAGTGTGTTGTACACTGAGGCGGCAAAACTTATCGATGAAGGACTCCATCGACTCAATCCGATATGTACAACCGTCTGCCATGGGAGTGCAAATTTAAATTTATCCGATTTGGCACGTACACTATGAGTTCCAACATGCTCACCCAAGTAGGTGCATAACCTGATATTCTACTACTACTAAAATTCCCATGAAAATTCCATTAAGGAATATGGGATACTTCTTTCATATCAATAAGTGCAATCCGATTAATGTTTAAGCTCAATGATAAGGGGCCCCTTTAAATTGCCGAGTCCGAACGGCGTGCCGCATAGTTACACCACTTGGTAGAGAAGTTCTAAAATGGCAGGATACCTCACAAATGAAGCCAGTATTAGTAAGAGGATAGCCACCGCTAAAAAATTTTCTGATTTTAACGCCTGTGGATTTGAACGCCTGAGTACAATTCTCGGGAGCCTCCTCATACCCTGAAATAGCTCCCATTTTATCCGATCTGTCGTTGCGATTATATGGATTCGATTTAACTGAAATTTAATATATATGATGCTCTGTAAGGAGTTGTTCTAAAATCCATACCAAATATGATCCAAACCGGGAGCTCGATTTTGATTTTAGACCCATGGTTTCCTGGGTAAAACTTTGTAGAATATTTCGTAGGTTAAGAGATTACTGGCGCGACACATAGGACTACGAGCTCACTTATGTAAAATCGGTGCGGCAAGTGATAGCATGTGTAGGGCATGCGAGGAAGATGATGAGACGTTGGAGCATTTCATTTGTCATTGCCTGGCTTTCGCGTCTAACAGATACCGGCACTTAGGTGGGGACACAATACCAGACATCAACCAACTTAGGGGAGTGGTATTGAAAAAATTAAGGATTTTGTAAGAAGCACGGTTACTTTATAGTTTTTAGAGCGCACAACAAGCGGATTACTGGCTTAGGTGTATGTCCATATTGGCATGGGGCGGATTAATAACTGCGCCCTCTTTTCAACCTAACCTAACCTAAGAGATTACTGAGAGATATCGAAAATAAATTGTTCGTTCATTCTTTTCAGTTTGACGCCTGTCCAAAAACTCCTGGTAATTCTGCAGTTAGGTATAGATTACCACAATGACTACACTTTCTCTTTAGACTTCATCTCTAAGAGGTTCAGTAGTGCAACAAATTGTTTGCATAGGAAGTTTCATTGCACACCACCTCGACCCATATGTAACCTAAGTTTTTAGGTCTGAGTATAAATAGATTTCTGCCTGAATGAATGAATGAAGTGCATCGGATTAGGGGTCTATCCGATCCAATCGTCAACTGGATCTTGAAACCATCCGTAAAGATCGAGGTCTTATCGTTCTTAAATACATTATTCGCTGTCCAATCTTCCATATTGAGAATATTTATTTTGTAGATTCAGTCATGAATATTGACAGGGTTGCCATTGCAGACTAGATTCTGAATACTCCTATAATTCCGAAGATATATTTATAGTCCTCTACCATACCACACATTAAATGTCAGCTCTGGTCTTAGAACGGCTGCATACTGCTGTAGATCGAATTTGAACAAACCCGGACATCCTTCTGCATAAGTGGAAGGAGCGTAGTGCCGTAAACACCAGAAAACTCGGTTTTGATTTTAGGATCATGGTTATTGTGATTGTTTTTTGGTCCTTACAAATGGAACCACCCTTTTATATACACTTAATAACGTTGATCACCAAACTTAACTATAACTATTAAATGAACATTTCAATAATTCTCTTATTACCAATTTGTCATTCAAAACATTAAAAATGTTTGTTAAAACGCCAATTTTGTCTGCTAAAAATTGAAAGGCAGACATTACTGCTGTTTCAGCAAACATAAGGCTGCTGTATTTTTACTGCCATTTCAACTAACAAAATCTGCTATTGCAAATACACAAGTCTGCAGGAAAAAATTGTATGCTACTTTTTATGGTTGCCTGTTACTTGTTATAATACCATGGGATGGGGGTATACTAATTTCGTCATTCTGGTTGTAACACCTCGAAATATGCGTCTGAAACCCCATAAAGTATATATATTCTTGATTGTTATGTCATTTTAAGTCGATCTACCCATGTCCGTCCGTCTGTCTGAAAGAACGCTAATTTTTGAAAGAGTAAAGTTAGCCGCTTGAAATTTTGCATAAATACTTTGGATTAGTGTAGGCCGGTTGGTATTGTAAATGGGCCAAATTGGTCCATATTTTGATATAGCTCTCATATAAACCGATCTTGGGTATTGACTTCTTGATCGCAATTCTCGTCCGATTTGACTGAAATTTTGCACGTTGTGTTTTGGTATCACTTCCAACAACTGTGGTAAGTATGATTCAAATCGGTTCATAATCTGGTATAGGTGTCATATAAACCGATCTTGGATCTTGACTTCTTGAGCCAAAAGAGCACGCAAATCTCGTCCGATTTGACTGAAATTTTGCACGTGGTGTTGTGGTATCACTTCCAATTACTGCGCTAAGTATGGTTCAAATCGGTGCATGTTTTGAATTAGCTGCCATATAAACCGATCTTGGGTCGTGACTTCTTGAGCCTCTAGATGGCGCAATTATTATCCAATTTGGCTAAAATTTTGTGCAACATGACCTTCAACATATATGTCAAATATTGATCTATAGCCTGATACAGATCCCATAGAAACTGCAATTCTTACTCGAATAGGCTGAAATTTTACGCAATGACTTCTACTATGGTCTCCAACATTTAAATCAATTATGGTCCGAATCGGACCATAACTTGATATAGCTCCAATATTATAGCAATTCTTTTCTTTTATCGTTTATATCGGGAAAACAACTTGACGAATGCGATCTATGTTGGAGGGTATATAAGATTCGGCCCGGCCGAACTTAGCACGCTTTTATTTACTTGTTTTGATATTGCATTTTTTAGAATTTTTTTGTTAGAATTTTGTTGGAATAGATGATTTTATTTTGTGGAATATTACTGTAAAGAAGCTACCTGATCCATCCATTGATATACATTCCAAAATGTAGCTGTGCTAGCTCGTATTTTTTGTTATTGCTCTACTAATGTCACAAAAGGCCAATGCCAGTCATGTGCACGACTGGCATGGCCTTTTGTATCTAAATTTAAAGAAAAAACATTATGGAAAGTGGTGATTATAAACATCGACTGAGACATACATTTTCACATGTGTTTTATTTTTTCTTCTAACATCCCCTTCATAATTAAGTAGCAGTCATTTTCAGCACACAACAGCAGTAACAGGTAACAGGCTACCCTGAAATTGCAGTTCTGCAAATGCAAATTTGCCTATGAACATTCCATTAAGGAACAGGGGCAAACTTCTCACAAATCAATGAGTGCTATCCCATTCAAGTTTTTAAGCTCAATGATAAGGGACCTCCTTTTTATAGCCGAATTCGACCGGCGTGCCGCAGTGTGACACCTCTTTGGGAAGAAGATTTTACAGGGCTGCCATACCAAATGGTACAGTACATTCAAATGTTGCCAGCATTAGGAGGGAATAACTCCCGCTGAACATTTTTTCTAATGTTCTTGCCAGGGTCGCACCCAGGCGTTCTGCGTATATAGGCGGACATGCTAACCTCTGCAAAATTTTCTACCAATATTCTGCAGACAGTGTTTGCTATTTTCAGCAACATTTTATCTATGAGTGTAGAGATCATAAAACCCCTTTTTACGTTTCAGCGAAAATTTCAACATTCAGAAGACAACATGAAAAAACTTACCCAGTTATTCGGAGGTTCTCTTTCGCCACTTTCATTAACTTTTCCATCGTGCCAGACATAAAAGTCCTCATAACCCTCTACTCTGGCCGCTGACTTTTTGAACCACTCACACTGATCCGAGGTATGATTGGGCACAAAATCCAATATTAATTTTATATTCAAACGATTGGCTTCTTCGATCAATGCTTCAAAATCCTCCATAGTTCCGTACTCTTCATGTATGGCCTTAAAGTTGGAGATGTCATAGCCGAAATCTACCATGGGTGATTGAAAGATGGGGCTCAACCAGGTGGCGGTAATGCCAGTGTCAGCCAGATAGCTAAGCTTTGCTAAAACACCTTTTAGAAGAAAACAACAACGCAAAATGAAATGCAATTGAAAGCAAAACGCATCTTCTTACCTCCCAAATCTCCAATGCCATCATCATTGCTGTCCATAAATGAACGGGGATAGATTTGATAAAACACGGCAGTCTTCCACCATTCATTGTCAATGGCTACTGAACTCATTTCTTCTGTTTGTTCGTTTGCTTTCCCCAACGTTGGATGATGCACAACTAAGGCAGCCAACAAAAATGCGACATATTTAAGTGAAAACATCTCAAAAGATTACAATTACAATTTTTTGTCTCTCAACAAAAAACGAAGAAAACAAAAAACGAGAGACACAAAACGTTCTCTTCTTATTTGCTTTGCTGCTTGTCTGTCTCTCTGTGCGTAATATTTTTTGCCTGAACGCCACACGTATTCGATGGGCCCAACTGAACCTTAAACCGATTAGCAACGATGCTTAAATATCGGAAAAACGACGCCACAACAATATACGCTTGAGATTTTTCCCTAATTATGACATGCTTCGAAAAAACTTTTCCGTGGCAATTGCCATTAGCATTTCAGCAACGAAACAATGGCTTGTTGCAGTGATTCTTTATTCCCAATATTTGTTTAATTAATCGTTTTAATTGTTGTCGAAGATGCCTCTGATAGTGATACGAGCTGATTCTGATTCTGACTCTGACCACACGCGACGACCAATGTATGACTGACTCTACTGAATGAGCAGCACTCTCGCCTGCTGAGGATTTCGCTGTGTGTGCTCACTCAAAACAAATTGAGGGGTGGCGTGTTTGTCACTTGGCCAAAAAATATGAAAAACAACATGAATGAAATAGCCAATCGAGCATACAGGATGCCCCGAATGGGCAATGACAAATACACATTTGTGGTCTATCGATTAGTGGATCAAATGTGTTCCTGCCCGATATTTTTCGGTTGTCCGAAAGTCTGAGCAGTTATCTGAAGTCTGAAGTTATATTTTAGCACTGCGCTCTCTAGATACTCAAGAAGCCAATCTGAAGATGGACCATTATGGGACCACATATGGTTTATGGACTAATATAGACTATATTAGGTACTGATGGTGAAAGTTACAACAAAACACCGCACGCAAAATTTTTCACCAAACGATCTAAAAATTGCGCCATAGTTAAAAGGAAATAATGCCGAGTTTTTAGATTTCTTTCACGTATCCTTTAATTATTCAAACCTTTATATTCAGACACACCCCACAGTTTGTACAGTGTGATTAGCTTTGAACATTAGCCGCCTTTAACTTTTAGCTTCTCTTTGAATTCTGGGTGGCGTTGCATTTATCGCACCACTGATTATGAGAAAATTAGAGTTTTAATAAGGATTACATGACCTTTGCCAAGCAACCACAAAGACTGCACACAGCCTGTATTGGAAACAGCAACGAATTTATCCCAGAGACATATAATTAAAATTTATAGATTCGCGATAAACGTGATGAAAGGATAATGAACGGTTACACTTGCTTGAAAGGACAATCTCTTTTTGCACAGCCACGATAATGATAATAATGATGTTTTCAATCCAGTAAACACGACGGTTATGAGACAACATTTCATTCATCAATTTTTGACACAGGCAAAAAATTAAACTAAGGAATAGTTTCTTTATAATACGGGAGTGGTACCAAAAGTATCATAAAAAAGAAAATACAACAAATGTGAGAAACATTTTCTTTTATTTCTCTGCTTTTAGCTCGATACACTTTCTCCAAGGATTTTCAATAGCTTCGATACCCTGGTTGTAGTAGGAACTGACTTGCTCCTCAAAATACCCGTCAACCGAAACTTTAACCTCTTCATTACTGGTAAACAATTTTTTTGCCGCGTCATTTTTTTTTTTTTTTAATTTGGAAACGAAAAATAATCTGAAGGAGCTATATCTGGCAAATAAAGTGCTTGCTGAAAAAATTCGTACTTTAATTCATGGAACTTTGCTATCGCAATGGTGGATTTGTGAGCGAGGAGTTTCTTTTACACTGAGAGCAAGTGCGAAACCCATTTTAGGCACAGCCTTCTTCATCATAAAATTGTTCCTTAATATGCTTTCATCTTTCAATCGATGATCATCCAATACCATTTTGTGATTTTTGTTTACCATTTCTGGCATGGATACCTCAACATGTAGAACAAGTCGACGAAGGTCCAAACTCTCCCAAAGTAGAGCCTAGTTCAGTTTTCACATTAATTGTACTGAAACCTTTCAACTGAAACTATTGTATTACATATCGGTGACCAATTAATCCACATTGACGAATTCAATTAAATTGCTTATTTTTCTCGCTTCTCGTGACAGCAATGAACACCACACAAATCGGACCTCAAGCCCTTCTGGCTTGCTATCTTGGGCTTGTAAAAACTTCAATGTTTTTCCGAGGGGAAAAATAACACGAAACTGCAAACCCTACCGTTTTCAATATTAGCCAATAAGTCAAAAACGCCTAAAAATATGCTTTATATAGTTGTAACATAACGAAAAGAGTCATGTCTAGCAATCTCGTTGTAAACAAAATCATATTTTACCAAATACAGAATAAAACAAGTAAAAAGGCGTTAAGTTCGGCCGGGCCGAACTTTGGATACCCACCACCTCGGGTATATATGTAAACCACCTTTCATAAATATTCAGTGAAAATTTCATACCTTATACTCATATAAATTTCATACCTCATACCGATCTGAACTACAACGACACGGATGTCGAAAAGCCGAACATAAGTCACTGTGTCAAATTTCAGTGAAATCGGATTATAAATGCGCCTTTTATGGGGCCAAGACTTTAAATCGAGATATCGGTCTACATGGCAGCTATATCCAATATCTGGACCGATTTGGGCCAAGTTGCATTAACATGTCGAAGAGCCTAACATTAAGCACTGTCCCAAATTTCGGTGAAATCGGACAAAAAATGCCTCTTTATGGGCCCTAAACCTTAAATCCAGAGATCGGTCTATATGGCAGCTATATTCAAATCTGGACTGATCTGGGCAAAATTGAAGAAGGACGTCGAAGAGCCTAACCAAACTCACTGTCTCAAATTTCAGCGACATCGGACAATAAATGCGTCTTTTATGGCCCCAAAACCTAAAACCTAGATATCGGTCTATATGGCAGCTATATCCAAATCTGGACCGATCTCTGCGATATTGCAGAAGTATGTCAAGGGGCTTAACTTAACTCACTGTTCCAAATTTCGGGGACATCGGGCAATAAATGAGTATTTTATGGGCCCAAAACCATAAATCAAGAAATCGGTCTATATGGCAGCTATATCCAAATTTGAACCGATCTGGACCAAATTGAAGAAATATGTCAAAGTGCCTAACACATCTCACTGTCCCAAATTTCAGCAAAATCGGATAATGAATGTGGCTATTATGGGCCTTACACCATAAATCGGAGGATCGATCTATATGGCAGCTATATCCAAATCTGGACCGATCTAGACCAAATTAACGATGGATGTCGATGGGCCTTACACAATTCACTGCCCCGAATTTCATCAAAATCGGATAATAAATGTGGCTTTTTTGGGCCTAAGACCCTAAACCGGAGGATCGGTCTTTATGGCAGCTATATCCAAATCTGAACCGATCTGGACCAAATTAAAGAAACATGTCAAGGGGCCTAAGGCAACTCACTGTCCCAAATTTCAGCGAAATCGGACCATAAATGTGGCTTTTATGGGCCTTAGACCCTAAATCGGAGGATCGGTCTATATGGCAGCCATATCCAAATCTGGACAGATCTGAGCCAAATTGACAAAGGATGTCGAAGGGCATAACACAACTCACTGTCCCAAATTTCAGCGAAATCGGACCATAAATGTGGCTTTTATGGGCCTTAGACCCTAAATCGGAGGATCGGTCTATATGGCAGCTATATCCAAATCTAGACCGATCTGAGCCAAATTGACAAAGGATGTCGAAGGGCCTAACACAACTCACTGTCCCAAATTTCAACAAAATCGGATAATAAATGTGGCTTTTATGGGCCTAAGACCCTAAATCGGCGGATCGGTCTATATGGGGGCTATATCAAGATATAGTCCGATATAGCTCATCTTCGAACTTAACCTGCTTATGGACAAAAAAAGAATCTGTGCAAAATTTCAGCTCAATATCTCTATTTTTAAAGACTGTAGCGTGATTTCAACAGACAGACGGACAGACGGACAGACGGACGGACATGGCTAGATCGTCTTAGATTTTTACGCTGATCAAGAATATATATACTTTATAGGGTCGGAAATGGATATTTCGATGTGTTGCAAACGGAATGACAAAATGAATATACCCCCATCCTTCGGTGGTGGGTATAAAAATAGATGTTCCAGGATTTTTATAGGGAGTATATTCATTTAGTCATTCCTTTTGCAACGCATCGAAATATCCATTTGCGACCCCAGAAAGTAAATATACCTGTTAGTGTTGAGATTGAGATATTGAGTTGAAATTTTGCACAGACTCGTATTTCTTCCATACGCAGATTAAGTTCTTGAATGGGCCAAATCGGACTATATTTCGATAAAGCTGCCATATCTCGCGATTTAGGGTCCTAAACCCATAAAAAGCCAAATTTTTTGTCCGATTTCGTTGAAATTTGAAACAGGAAGTTGTACTAGGGGCTCGATATTCAAACTGAATATGGCCTACGTCGGACTATATGACATAAATATATCTTAAGCCCATAAAAGCCGCCATTATTATCCGATTTCGCTGAAATTTTATATAGTGAGTTCATTAAAGGCTTTCAATATGCGACTCAAATATGGTTCAGATCGGTCTATATTCAAATATAGCTGCCATATAAAGCCATCTCTTGAGCCCAGATCGGACCATATTTAGATATAGCTGTCATATAGACCGATCTGCTGATTGAGAGTCTTATTCCCATAAAAATCGGATTTGTTGCCCGATTTCGTTGAAATTGTGACTTGTGTAAAAGAGGATGTTTAATTATCAATGGTGGTGGGTATCCAAAGTTCGGCAAGGACGAAGTTAGCACTTTTTTACTTGTTATTTTTAAAAGAGTTTTCTTTTGAATTGTATTAGGTCATAATGAAAAGAAGATATGAATGAATGTTTTATAAATCTTTAATAAAGTGTGCATATATTTATAGGGTTACGATATTAAGGAGGTTATAAATGCCCAGAGAACCCAAAATCCCATATGGTAGGTTTTTAGTTGAAAATTTTATCCAAAAACTTAAGTCGGGCATTGTTTCGTTTTGGGGTCATACTAAATAAAACATGTTTCGCTGTTGACAACCAATTTTACAAAACGGTATTTTACCTACTGAGCATCCACAATGCGCTGAAATCTGTTGGAAATGTGACTAAAACCTTCAAAGTACCTAGCGTTGCACAGTGGGAAAAATCGTGAGAACGGGTAGATACATCTCTTTGAAATTTGAAATGTTTAGAGCTGAGGTGTTGTTCGGACGCCTTTTGGCGGGCGCCTAAAATTGGTCACCTCGGTATTTCGTAAAATTGTTAGGGCTGTCAATTCTTCATTTGTGATTGGATTGTAAAAAACATTTTTGCTGAATAGTGCTCAAAAATAGAAGTAAAAAAAACATATGTCCAATTGGAGGATCTGCGCTTAGGAATTTTTGAACTCTTTTGTGTCTTTTGTGTTCAAATTTCACGTAAAAAGCATCTGCAATATGTTTTCTTTAAAAACAAAAGAAACAAATGTAAGGTATTTATGCAAGTTTTTTCAATAAAGACTAATCAATAAAAACTCTTCTTTGACCAAAAAATGCAAAAAAAAAAACTTTTTTATTTTTTTTGATTTCCAAGTTGTTTAACGTTTAATTGAATAATCAGATGTGGATACATTTTGAGGCAAATTTGTTGTAAATTTTGTTACAAATCTAAATCATGCATTATTATCGAACCGCAAATAACTTCGTAAATTGCAAAATACGAAGCCAATTTAGGTCAAAATTTCAACAAATAAATATTAAAACACCTCGAGCAGACTTTTCTGTGGCGATTTTTGAGCAATATACAGCAAAAAAAGAATTTTGCCGGAATAATTTTTCAAAATACCGAGGTGACCAAATTTAGGGGCCTGCCAAAAGGCACCCGGACAACCAAGGGCCTAATACCTCAACTCTAACCATTTCCACTTTCAAACAGATATATCTACTAGTTTTTTCGATTTTCTCCCATTGTGCGTTGAGGGGTTCCCTTAAATAAAGAGAATCGCTATTTTTCTTTTCCAGTTCCATTGATTTTAGAAATAAGCATATGCGTAGAAAAGCCTCTGGGGTGGGCTTAGCACTCCCCCAGAAAACACACTTTTGTGTTGATCTTCCCTTCAATCTTAAATCGGTTTTGTGCGAATATCATTCGCTCTTATGGTAATGCAAAAGATTATTTAAATAATAAAATGTAAAAGTTTCGTCAGACATGTTAACCAGTCTCAATGCTGGCAAAATCACCTTCAACATCAAACACACACCAGACAACTTTCCCCATGGCAGCCAATACAATTTAAGCTGTATCACAGAATAAAATTGAATTTTTGCTGAAGTTGCTGAAATTCCCCATAAGAGTCTTCAGCAACACTCATGTGAAGCATAAAAACAAAAGTCCTCCAAAAACAAAAACGAAACGACATGGAACCCCATGGGTAAAAGTAAAAAGCATAGTTAACTCCTCCCGCGGATATACTTGTATTCAGAAAAACACACACACCAGCACTCCTTATCATACACAACATACAATATATGACCTTGCAGGTCATGTAACAATTTCATTCGAACCATGTTTCAACCGCAGACGAAAATAAAATCCCCTCGATGCCGATGCGGGTGGATTGGCTGGTGGGTTGACTCGTTTGGTTGTTTGGTTGGTTGCTGGGCACCCTGACCAAGTGCCTGATAGTTTTCAATAATAAAATGCATCTGAGCGAGAGAAAAACGGATAACAATTTTTATGCCACATTCGTATAACGAACGTACAATAAAACTGCAACATTGTTATTTCAAATACTCCCACACAAACACACACACACATATATACACTAACTCAACCACATGAACACCCTTGCTAGTGCTGTAGCTTCCAAAGGATTCCAAATTGTCATTTAACAGCGTACAAAACAAAACGAAAAGCTTGGAACGCTGTCCACAATTCCATAAAATTAGCCGGAATATAAATTAATGTTTTCAAATTGTATCTCTCTCCTCTCCTCCTGTGTTTTGTGTGTTTCGAGGATTTGGTTTTTAGGAGTTTCACAAATGTTTTCATTTCTATAATCCCGATTTAGAGTAGCCAATAATTGAACATGAATGTTGCAATAAACATTTATAACAGGGAGAAATTTAAACAAATTTATAGGTTGAGGTAAGCGGAACAAGGTTTGGTTTGCTAGCCCAGGTGGTTATGCGATATATAATATAAATCAATATTAATATACAATATTGATATACAATATAACTCAATATTATCATGTCTGAGGAATTTTGGTCTTAAGAGGAAAATTTTGGGAAATTTTCATTCAAATTTTATATAAAAAATATTTATTGGCTATTTTCTTTTGAAAGTTTTTTTTTCTAGTCTTTAAAATAATTACTGAAGTTTTTTTCCAGAGTTAAAATTTAAAATTTCCCTCTTGAGAAAATTCCATTAAAATTTCGTTTTTATCGAAAATGTCCATAGAATTATGAGTTTAAAGAAAATTTCATTGAAATTTGGTCTTTAGAAAAAATTTCATTGAAATTTGGTCTTTAGAAAAAAATTTACTGAAAATTTTAGAAAAAATTTTATCAACAATTTTTCTTTATTAAAAATTTCCCTAAGTTTTTTTTTTAAATATTGATTAAAAATTAATTTCTTTTCCTAGAGAAAAGTTCACTTAACTTTTCCCTTTCACTTCAATTTTGGAGAAAACTTCACTTCAATTTTGTCTTTTAGAGAAATTTTCTCTAAAGACAAAATTTCATTGAAATTTAGTTTTCAGAGAAAATTTACAAAATTTTTAAAATATGATTTTTCGATATACATAATTTAGTAAAATTTTTTCGACAGAAAGGATTTGAGTAAAACTTCTTCTTTAGAGAAAATTGAATTAGGATGTTGTCCTGTTTCGTTATATCAGGCAATAAATCCGCATTTTATGGGATTAAGACCCTAAATTGGAAGATTGGACTATATGGCAGATATATCTATATAGTCTGATCTGGATCGCATGAAGGGAGGTTTAAAACAACTCACTCACTATTTTTATACCCACCACCATAGGAATAGGGGGGTATATTCATTTAGTCATTCCGTTTGCAACACATCGAAATATCCATTTCCGACACTACAAAGTATATCTAGCTCGGATCGTCGTAAAACTCAAAGATGATTTAACAATGTCCGTGTGTCTGTCCGTCCGTCTGTTGTAATCATACCCGATTGCGCCGAAATTTGAAACAGTGAGTTACTTTAAGCCTTCTGACCCAAAAATGGTTCAGATCGGACTATATTTAGATATCGATGCCATCGAAACATCCATTTCCAACCCTATAAAGTATATATATTCTTGAACAGCGTAAAAATCTAAGCCATGTCCGTCCGTCTGTCTGTTGGAATCACGATACAGTCTTAAAATTAGAGATTTTGAGCTGAAACTTTGCACAGATTCTTCTTTTTCTTCCATAAGCAGGTTAAGTTCGAAAATGGGCCATATCGGACAATATCTTAATATAGCCCCCATATAGACTGATCCGCCAATTTAGGGTCTTAGGCCCTAAAAAGCCACATTTAACATCTGATTTTGCTGAAATTTCGGTCAGTAAGTTGCGTTTGGCCCTTCGATATCCTTCTCCAATTTGGCCCAGATCGGTCCAGATTTGGACATAGCTGCCATATAGACCGATCTCTCGATTTAAGGTTTTGGGGCGCATTTATTGTCCAATTTTGGCGACGGGACAGTGAAATCTTCGAAATTTTTCTGCAACTTGGCCCAAATCGGTCCAGATTTGGATATAGCTTCCATATATTTCGATTTAAAGTCTTGCTCGATAAAAGGCGCATTTATAATCCGATTTTGTTACGCTTTTCGACATCCGTGTCGGTTTATTTTTAGATATAGCTACTAAAAGCACCAATATTTTGTTACACACAATTGAACAATGACTTGTACTTTTTAGTATTTGATCCAAATCGGAACATATTTCGATATAGCTGCTATGGGGCATAAGGTATGCATTTTTCACCGGATTTTGACGAAAGGTGGTTTACAAATATACCCGAGGTGGTGGGTATCTAAAGTTCGGCCCGGCCGAACTTAACGCCTTTTTACATGTTTTTGTTTATGTTATGTCGTCCAATGGAATGCGGCATATTTCGCAATCAATTGATAGACAATTTTCGTACGAATTAAATCAGTACTAGGCTACGGAGAACAAGGGGATTGCTGGCCTTTGATAGGGGATCAGTGAATACGATTACAGGAGTCATAACCGGGCACATAGACATATGCTTTCCATTCTAAAAGGGCGTTTTTTTCAATCTCGGCGATCTTATCGATGAATTTCTGGGAGTTTCCTCAGATACGTGGATTAAACGGGTTTGTTTCGACGAGGGACGCAATGAAATCTTTAACACGTTGGCATGCATGCGTAGACGCAGTGTAGCAATGCTTGGCACTCGGAGGGTGAATACTTTTCTTACCAGGGTGTTACAATGGACCATTACTAGGCACTCGGCGGGTGAATACTTGAGTGAGTGCGGGCCTTTCCACCTTTTCTTACCAGGGTGTTACAATGGGCCCTTACCTTTCGGGGGTGGCGACCCATTTCACCTAAATCTAAATCTATGGCCGTAGGGAAGATTTTAACGAAATGTTGTCTTAATAGAAAAAAAGAAAAGTAAAAGAAAATTTGTCTTTGAAAGATATTTTGCGCTCATTTTGCTTAGGAAAAATTTCATCAAAATGACTTTAAAACAAAATTTAATTAGAATTTGGCCTTTAGAGAAAATTCTATTGAAATTTTGTCTTTAGAGAAGATCTTGTCAAAATAACGCATTTGAGGCCACCGTGGAGCAGAGGTTAGCATGTACACCTATGACACCGAACGCTTGGGTTTAAATCCCAGCGTTACCATAAGAAAATTTTTCACCAGTGGTTATCTTCTTACAAATGCTGGCTGCATTTGTGAGGTATCCTGTCGTGTTAAAACTTTTCAATCAAGTGGCACGCCGTTCGGATTCGACATAAAAAAGCAGGCCTCTTATCATTGAGGTTAAACTTTAATAGGACTACATCCCCTGTTTCTTAATGAAATGTTCATGGGAATTTTAGTTTAGAGAAAATTTAATAAATCGGCGAATTATTGAGGCATCTGGGTGCTTAAGACATTAAATTTGGGTTTATATATGTAAGATATCGATTATAAGCCTTTCTCCCCCACAGTTAGTGTGGGTGTTGGATACCATGCGTATATTTCACATACCAACATTCAGCCGAAAACCGGAGAAAAGTTAAATTTTTTTCTCAACAAAAACTTCCAAATGTTATGTAAAGGAAATGGACTCCTACTCCTTGTGGAAGTCAAAATAAATATTTCCCTTACATCCAATGCATGGCATCTCAATGCAAGGCACACAAATTTGTCTTTTATATATTTAGACATGTTCTAAGAGAGAAAAAACTTTAATTCTTCTATATTGAATACCAAAAATATATTGAGGAGATTAAGGATTCATCAATGACTGCGATATGGTATGTGAAGGGTTTTTCGGCAAATTCAATTCATTCTTTGCCAGAATGTGTATGAATTTCCGGAATTTATTTATTACACATACACACGTTAGTATCATTTACTCACACTCTCATACACTCTGTTTCCGTAGAAGAGTCCAAGATGTTCTCTATTGTACCACAAATATTTCATAAAAATTTACTACAAATGTGATTAGAACAATAACCAAAGGAAAACACAAAGAGGGCAAAGAGAGCAACAAATTCCTGTTTAACGAAAAGGATTTCGCTAAACAACAGCAACAACTTTAACACTAAAGGAAAATCAAACAAAAGAAATTGCCGTCATGGTTATTACAGCTATGCCAACTTAAGGCGACAACATTTCTATTTAGCCACGAGTCGTAGAGCTAAACTGCTGCAGGACTTTTGTTTTTCGGTCTATTCCCCAAAATATGTCCCCATTGCTGGCGGTTAGAATGTCTACCGTCAAAAACCGGAAAAGGCAAAATGGAATTTTCAAACATTCTTGTCATAAGGACATTTTTGTATGTGTCATATGCATAGAGGGGGGAGAGTGTGGGGCTATATGTCCCCAAAAATTGCGGTACAATCAAAAAGCAAGTTCAGTTGCGTTGGAGAAGCAGCGCACAATGAAGAGAGTCCCTCTTCTGCTGCTGACTGACAGGACTACTAATTTATAAAGCCCAGCTGACAGATGTAAATATGTCATATCTTTAACTTTAACGCAGATCACATGGAAACAAACTTCACCCAGTTGTACGGTCCAACTAAAAAAACATCCCAAACATATGCGAATATTTATGCAAATGTGAGTGTTGTTTTCTAAAATAAAATCTCGCATTTCATATTCATTTGTACAGATGTAGGCATGACTCATACATGGATATGAACATGGTCTAATGCATAAATCTCAGCCGAACCAAAAACAACAACACAAGTGTAAATGACAAGTCCCATAGTAGTCTATGAAGCTGTCACACTAGCATTTGTATTGTGGTTGCTTTTTAACAGTGAATGGGAGCTGAGACGTTTACCACAAATTGATAGACAACCAGAAATAACTGCTTTAAGTTGAGACCCTGTAAATTTTTGTATACTTCGCGGGTTATATGGATCTTTTGCAAAACTTATTTGGACAACAAATCGTGCCAATGAATACTGACGGCGCCATAGTAAAATTTGCTTTTCTTTTTATTTGCCAAATAGGAAAATTTTTAAGTATTGGACTATATATACCGAATTTTGTTTGGATACTTCAAGTGTACAGCATAAAATTTGCTAGAAAATTCTAAAAAAAAATAGAGGGTCTGATAGGTACCAGGGTGGTCGATAAAATTTTCACTAAAAGAAACCTTTCCGTGTAAATTTTGCCTCTACAGGCAAAATTTAAGTTAAGAACAAAATTTTAGTGAACTGTTATGACCTCCATCCAGGGCTGACAGATTTACCGAATTTCGTCATTTTGCCGATTTTTAGCTTCAAAAAATAGCAAAGTGCCCATTTGCCGATTCTTACTTTAAAAATTGTCTTTTCTTTTTTATACCCTCCACCACAGGATGGGGGTATACTTATTTCGTCATTCTGTTTGTAACACCTCGAAATATGCTTCTGAAACCCCATAAAGTAAGGGGGTAAGGGGGTTTACATATATACCCGAGGTCATGGGTATCCAAAGTTCGGCCTGGCCGAACTTAATGCCTTTTTGCAAATTTTCCCCATGAACATTCCACTAAGGAACAGGGGCAAACTTCTCACATATCAATGAGTGCAGTCTGATTCAAGTTTTAAGCTCAATGATAAGGGGCCTCCTTTTTATAGCCGAGTCCGAACGGCGTGCCGCAGTGCGACACCTCTTTGGAGAGAAGTTTTACATGGCATAGTACCTCACAAATGTTGCAAGCATTAGGAGGGGAAAACCACCGCTGAAAATTTTTTCTGATGGTCTCGCCACGATTCGAACCCAGGCGTTCAGCGTCATAGGCGGACGTGCTAACCTCTGTGCTACGGTTCATTTTTGACCCTATTGCATATTGAGTTTTGTTATGCCGCTTGATAATCGTGCCAACTCCAAATGGGAAGTAATTTGGACAAAGCTGCTATTAAGATCGATCGATTAGACTTCTGGTATACAGAGTGATATTACCCCTGATACTAATACCAAATATTTTATTCGAGCCATATAGTATCTGTCATATAAACCTATCGCTCGCTTAACCTTATGAATGAAGTATTTTTATCTGCTAATTGGTGAAATTTTGCACAGATACTTCTTTTTGATGCAGGCCGTTGGGGACTCCTTTAAACTCTAGGAGCCTCATTTTTCACCCCATTTAGCTAAAATTTGGAAAAATCCAATATCTTTGCCAAGTGTGATCTGAATGGGTTTATAAACAGATATAGCCACCATGATTCATGATCCCGCAGAAGCCTCAATTTTATTGCGATTTGGCTGAAACCTGGAACAGAGGCTTGAATTATGACTTTCAACATTCATGCCAAGTATGATCCGAATTGTTCCATAAACAGATATAGCCCCAATATAAACCGATCCCCGGGTTTGAATACTTGTGCCCTTACAAGCCTCAATTCTAATCCGATTGGGTTGAAATGATCCAAATCAGTCTATAAACAGATATAGCCTCCATATAAATTGATGCCTGGATATGACTTCTTCAGCCCTTAGAAACCAAAATTTTCACCTGATTTGGCTGAGATTTGGCCCAAAACCCTAGCTTATGACCTACAATATCAGTGCCAAGTTGTATCTGAATCGGTCAATACGGTGATATAGACCCCCCTATGTACCAATATCCCGATATGACTTCTTGAGACCAAAATTATTCAAATACAAACCCAGTTAATAAGAGTATAATTTTAGCGGAATCCATGGTGGTGGGTATCCAAGATTCAGCCCGGCCGAACTTAGCACGCTTTTACTTCTTTACATTAGAATGCCGAAAGAACGACTTTTTTCTTAATTAATATTAAAGTACCTCAATCATTTAATCCTTTCATCAACATGAAAAATTTGCAATATTTTTTTTATATTAACATAAAATGAAGCAAACTCCATTTACTCCAAGGTCTTAGCGTCAAATTAAAGTTTGGAAATATGTCGAAACCATCATTCAACTTTTACCTAAAAGAGGTCACAGGCAGAAATCCTTAGGATTCTTATCCAAATAAAATGAGAAAAATTTGATAAATCTCATTAGCATCTTTTCAAATTCGAATGCCAAAGGGAGAGACGAGTGGGTATTAACACCGCTGTTATGCCTTTGTTAAATTCATTTCATGCGTTCCAATTTCATGTCTATGACCCTTTTTCCCGCATACCAAGCATATGCAAGCTGAGAGACGCACGCATTGGAACCTTTCCACAGAAGTGAAGCTGAGGCTGATGTCTCAACAAAAAAAAAAAAAAAACCAAATAACTCAAATTCTAAGGGCAAGGCAAGGTGTCTGCATTGAAGTCGGTCTGATGAACATAATAAACTTAGTTTATGTAAATCATTTCAAGAAGAACAAAGTGGGGGCGGTGTGTGGAGACCAAAAAATTGAATGGGCTTTCGCCTTCCTTGAACACATTCAAGCGTATCAAAAAAATTCAAGAAGTGTGTTCTACAAAATAATAACGGCTGTTTGGGTCGAGTTTAATTCTGAGCTGTTTTCCATGGCCCGTATCTGACTACCTGCCCTTTGGCTTTATGTTTTTTTTTTCCTTATTTCAAAGAATATATAAAGAAACGTGTTGTTGCTGTAGTATAGATTAATTTAAATTGAGTTGTTTTTTTTTTCTTCTTCTTCTTTTTTAGCTTTTTCCTTGCCCACTTGAGATAATGAAGATAATTTGAATAAAAAAGGAAATATCTCTAATTAGTACAATCTGTTTTGTTTTTGATTTGTTAATGGCGCCAGTTTTCACTTCCATAACAAAGTCACTTTGATTTGCGCTGAGAACGCTATTTCCACTCAACTGTAGCGATTTCCTGAGATTTCCAGATCATTTCGTTTATGATGAAATGTTTCCTCATCATTTTGATGTAACAATTATTTTAATTGTAACACTCTCATAAGAACTTATGGCGATTTTATACACTAAAAAAACATGTTGGCCCAAAACTTTAGATTTTTCCCTATTCTTAACCTAAAAAAGTAAAAAGGCGTTAAGTTCGGTCGGGCCGAACTTTGGATACCCACCAAAAAATATAGCAGCTATATCGAAATATGTTCTGATTTGGACCAAATACTAATAAGTACAAGTCATTGTTTAATTGTGTATAACAAAACGTTAGACTTTTTAGTAGCTATTTTTTTTTTTTTAAATAAACCGATCTGAACCATATATGACACGGATGTCGAAAAGCCTAACATAAGTCACTGAGTCAAATTGCATGAAAATCGGATTATAAATGCCCCTTTAAATAGAGAGATCGGTCTATTTGGCTGCTATATTCAAATCTGGACCGATCTGGGCCAAATTGCAAATGGATGTCGAAAGTCCTAACATAACTCACTTTCCCAAATTTCGGCGACATCGGACAATAAATGCGTATTTTATGGGCCCAAAACCTTAAACCCAGAGATCGGCCTATATGGCAGTTAATTCCGAATCTGTACCGATTTGGACTAAATTGAAGAAAGATGTCGAAGGGCCTAATACAACTCACTGCCCCAAATTTTTGCAAAATCGGACAATAAATGCGTCTTTTATGGGCCCAAAACCTTAAATCCAGAGATCGGTCTATATGGCAGCTAAATGCATATCTTGATCGATCTAGGCCAAATTGCAGAAATATGTCGAGGGGCTTAACTTAAGTCACTGTTCCAAATTTCGGCGACATCGGAAAATGAATGCTCTCTTTATGGGCCCAATACCTTAAATCGAGAGATCAGTCGATATGGCAGCTATCTGGGCCAAATTGAAGAAGGACGTCGAATGGCCCAATACAACTTACTGCCCCAAATTTCGACGACATCGGTCAATAAATGGCCTTTTATGGGCCCAAAACCTTAAATCGAGAGATTGGTCTATATGGCAGCTATATCCAAATCTGGACCGATCTGTGCCATATTGCAGAAATATGTCGAGGGGCTTAACTTAAACCACTGTCCCAAATTTTCAGTGACGTCGGACAATAAATGCGCCTTTTATGGGCCCCAAACCTTAAATCGAGAGATCGGTCTATATGGCATCTATATCCAAATCTGAACCGGTCTGAGCCAAATTAAAGAAGTACGTCGAAAGGCCTACCACAACTCACTGTCCCAAATTTCACCAAAATCGGATAATAAATGTGGCGTTTATTGGCCTAAGAGCCTATATCGGCGGATCGGTGTATAATGGGGCTATATCAAGATATAGTCCGATATAGCCCATCTTCGAACTTAACCTGCTTATGGACAAAAAAAAAAGGATCTGTGCAAGGTTTCAGCTCAATATCTCTATTTTTAAAGACTGTAACGTGATATCAACAGACAGACGGACATACGGACGGACATGGCTAGATCGTCTTAGATTTTTACGCTGATCAAGAATATATATACTTTATAGGGTCGGAAATAGATATTTCGATGCGTTGCAAACGGAATGACAAAATGAATATACGCCTATCCTTCGGTGGTGGGTATAAAAACGTAACATTTAAAGACGGTCCTGTATGTAAGGCTAGCTTGCATCACTGTTGTCTTTGCAATCCCATGGCAGCCGGTTGTACGTACCGGATTGACCCGTTGAGCTTCTTCGTCAGCAAGGGATGCCGCCACAGTGTACAATACACTGCTCCAACAACAACAAATGTTGTCTTTTCCCAAGGTCAATTTTCTAACATTCAACGATATTTGACCTTAATTTTAGATTTTTTTCTTTAACAATACGACATAATGTTAAGCATTTATTAACATATAATTTAAAATAAAAAATCCTTAATAGGAAGGAAAATATTTCTCATCAACTGGTGTCTCCTTAAAAAGTTGGAAAGTTTATCATCTTTAAATTAAGTTTGCTAATCTTTGGCTTGAATCTTTAAAATTACGACAAACATTTTATCAGTGTAGGGAATATAAAACTGCGACATTAGTTATAACAAAACAACGCAAATAAATGAAGAAATATGAACCACTACAATTGATAACTAGAGATGATTTAGAAAGTATTGATTGATAAGTTTGAATTACTTAATTCATAATACTTTTTCTTTTTTTTTGCAATGAAAAGCCCAGCTTTATGTTTTTGGGTGTCAGATTTTAAGATCTTTTGACAGTTCTATTAAGTTATAACATAAAATTTTGGGTAGGTATTATAGCAGTAATCTAGTGCATGACTATTATGTACAGCTTGGTAAATATCGATGGCACTATCGATACTATCGATTTTTTATTATGCCCATAGGATGAGGGTATACTAATTTCGTTATTCTGTTTATAACACCTCCAAATATGCGTCTGAGACCCCATAAAGTATATATATTCTTGATCGACATGTCATTCTAAGTCGATCTAGCCATGTCCGTCCGTCCGTCCGTCTGTCTGTCGAAAGCACGTTAACTTTTGAAGGAGTTAAGCTAGCCGCTTGAAATTTTGCACAATTACTTCTTATTAGTGTAGGTCGGTTGGGATTATAAATGGGCTATATCGGGCGAAGATTTGATATAGCTGCCGTATAAATCGATCTGGGATCTTGACTTTTTGAGCCGCAAGAGCGCACAATTCTTATCCGATTTGGCTGAAATTTAGCATGATGTGACTTCCAACAACTTTGCTGAGTATGGTTGAAATCGGTCCATAACCTGATATAGCTGCCTTATAAACCCATCTGGGTCTTGACTTCTTGAGCCACAAGAGGACGCAATTCCTATCCGATTTGGCTGAAATTTTGCACGACGTGTTTTGTTACGACTTTCAACAACTGTTTTAAAAATGGTTTAAATCGGTCCATAACCTGATATAGCTGCGATATTAACCGATCTGGGGTCTTGACTTCTACAGCTCCCCTATAAACAGATCTCCCTATTTTACTTCTTCAGCCTCTTAAGTGCGCAATTCTTACTGGATTTGGCTGAAATTTTACACAATGACTTCCATTATGGTCTCCAATATTCAATATTCTTTTATCCTTTGTTTGCCTAAAAAGAGGTACCGTGGAAAGAGCTCGACAAATGCCATCCATATTGGAGGGTGTATAAGATTCGGCCCGACCGAACTTAGCACACTTTTCCTTGTTTAACTATTTCATATTTTTGGGTTACCATTGGATTGCACACAATATGTCTTTCAGATTGTTTCATCCTCTTCGAGTCCATCCGTCCGTCTGTCGAAAGCACGCTAACTTTCGAAGAAGTAAATATAGCCGCTTGAAATTTTGTACAAATACTTTTTATTAGTGTAGGTCGGTTGGGATTGTAAATGGGTCATATTGGTCCATGTTTTGATATAGCTGCCATATAACCCGATCTGGGATCATGGCTTCTTGAGCCACTAGAGGACGCAATTCTCATCCGATTTGGCTGAAATTTTCCATAAGGTGCATTGTTACGTTTTTCAACAACTGTTTATGGTTTAAATCGGTCTATAACCTGATTTAGCCGCAATATAAACCGATTTGGTATCTTGAGCCTCAAGAGAGCCTAATTATTATTCTTAATCTTTGTTGCTATGTAAATGCATATTCAGCGATATCCTTAAACACACTACCCTATAAAACTCTAGATATTTTCCTTGAAATTTTTTCGAAAATCTTTGTTTTATTCCTAAAATGTAGTCCATGTCAGCTCCGATTTAAATAAAATCAATAAAACAATCTTAATTACATACTGATGACATCCACTAAATGTATGAAATGTAGTGCAATGCTCTACGTAAGGGCATAGAGTTATTGTTTAATTTGTAGCAAATAGTTTAGTACGCATATATAGTAGCATTATATCTATTCGATTCACTTAAAATTTATCGCACATTTTCCTCATTTACCACGTATATATATATATATATATATATATATATATATATATATATATATATATATATATATATATATATATATATATATATATATATATATATATATATATATATATATATATATATATATATATATATATATATATATATATATATATATATATATATATATATATATATATATATTTATATATATATATATATATATATATATATATATATATATATACATATATATATGTATGTGTACCGTGACTTTTGGGGACCAAAAAATTTTCGGACTTTTGACCGATTAAAAATTATGTCGCGACTTTTTAAGCCTTTCTATATAAAAGAAACTTTTTTGCCCTATTTGGGGCCTATTTATCGCAGATTTACTACCTACCGGTAGTTTTGAGTACATTACTTTATGTATCGTTACTTTCGAGGACGCGTCCTTGAATATCACGCTGTATATAAGTAAAACAGGATTGCCAACGCTGCTTAATTTATTTTCAATTTCTACGCATCGCCGTTGTTTTAGGACAACCGGCTTCGACTACTTTTCGAGTACAACAGCTAACTGCATATTACTGTCCAGAATTTTAATATTGTGATGAAATTTTGCCTCATAACAAATATAAAAAAGAAATAAGAAAACATATTGAATATTGGAAGTAAATGTGATTTTGAATGATTTATTTTGTCAAGTTGATTTAAATATATATTGTGAATAAATTCACAAATATGTGAATATGTGCATTCATGTCAGTCTTCTTGTCTATATGTCTGACCACCTTAAAATTAAAAACACATTTTGACCTGAAAATAAAACCTCGTGAATATGTTGTTCTAGTTTTGAATGTTTTGAGCACTCCCCAAAGGATCCCCAAAGTCTTTAGATGAGTCATAAATAAATAACATAACATGTTGGAGATCAAAACAGGACATCAAATGCAAAAAACACTAACCAAAAAGAAAAAAGGCACTTAAAAAGCAGGGCCGAACTTTGGATGTCCGCCACGTCGGATACATTTTGTCGCTATTTGGTGAAAGATGCATAACATGTGAACCTATGGCTGTATCAAAATATGGTCCCATTTGGATTCGACACCGACGTCGAGCAATCTAATACAATTCACCGTTCAAAATGGTGAAACAGAATATTGGTCTATGTGGTAGTTATATCTAAATATAGTCTGATCTTTACCATTTTCAGGACGATATGTGAAGGTGTACTACAGCCCAATGTACCCAACTTCAGAATAATCGGCAACAAAATACAGCTTTTATGGGCCCAAAAACTTAAATCGGGTGATCGGTCTCTATGGCCGCTATATCCAAATATAGACCGATCTAAACCATATAGAGCCCTCATGTCGAAAAGCCTGGCATAGCACACTGTAGCGAATTCCAGCGAAATGGGTTAAAAAATACGACTTTTAGGACCCAATACCCCAAATTGGGATATTGGTCTATATAGCAGCATTGTCGAAATATAGACTGATCTGAGCCATATAGAAAACGGATGTCGAAGAGACTAACAAAGCTCACTGTGCAAACTTCCAGCGAAATAGGGCTATACTCTGCTTTTATCCGAGAGATCAGTATAAATGGCAGCTATATTCAAAATAATGGAGGCCACCGTAGCTCAGGTTAGCATGTCCGCCTTTGACGCTGCACGCATGGGTTCAAATCCCGGCGTCGACATCCCAAAAAATTTTCAGCGGTGGTTTTCACCTCCTAATGTTGGCAACATTTGTGAGGTTCTTTGCCATGATAAAACTTCTCCCGAAAGAGGTGTCGCACTGAGGCACGACGTTCGGACTCGGCTATAAAAAGGAGGTGCCTTATCATTGAGATTAAACTTGAATCGGACTGCACTCATTGATATGTGAGAAGTTTGTCCCTGTTCCTTAATGGAATGTTCATGGGCAAATTTGCAATTTGCATTTGCATCTTAGCCATACTCGATAGGAATATAGAAAGGCCAACTCAATTGCAATTTTGCCCATGAACATTCCATTAAGGAACAGGGGCAAACTTCTCACATATCAATGGGTGCTGTCCGATTCAAGTTTAAGCTCAATGATAAAGAGCCTCCTTTTTATAGCCGAATGCGACCCGATACAGACAGCTATATCTTAAATATACCGATGTTTACATATTTGGCATGGATCGTTTCAACTAATTTTTTTATAGCCTGCATAAATAAAACAAGTAAAAAGGCATTAAGTTCGGCCGGGCTGAACTTTGGATACCAGCCACCTCGGGTATATATGTAAACCACCTTTCGTCATAATCCGATAAAAGATGCATATTTTGTGCAACCATAGCAGCTATGTACGATTTGGACCAAACCCGGCACGGTCATTGATTGGTGTAATAAATAAAAGTCAATGTTCAATTTTCAATAACAAAATATTGATTTTGTTGGCAGCTATAACCAGATATATGCCGATCTGAACCATATAACCCCTGGATGTCGAAAAGCCAAACATAAATCACTTCGTCAAATTAGAGCGAAATCAGATAGTAAATGGGGCCCAAGACCTTAGATCGAGAGATCGGTCATATGGCAGCTCTATCCTAATCTGAACCGATCTGGGCAAAATTGAAATTGAAAAGATATTGAGGGACCCAACACAACTCACTGTCCCAAATTTCAACGAAATCGGACAATAAATGCGCCTTTTATGTGCCCAAAACCTAAAATAGAGAGATCGGTTTTTATGGCAGCTCTATTTAAATCTAGAGCGGTCTAAGCCAAATTGGAAACAGATTTTGAAGTGCTTAACACAATTCATTGTCCCAAATTTCAGCGAAATTAGATTATAAATTCGCCTTTCATGTGCACAAGACCTCAAATCAAGAGATCGGTCTATATAGCAGCTATATACAAATCTGGACTAGTATTGGCCAAATTGAAGAAAGATATTGAGTGACCTAACACAACTCACTGCCCTAAATTTCAGCGAAATCGAACAATAAATGCCACTTTTTGGATTATAAGACCTTAAATCGAGAGATTAGTCTATAAAGCAGCTATATCCAAATCTGAACCAATCTGGTCCACATTTAAAAAAAGATGTCGAAGAGCTTAATACAACTTGCTGTCCCAAATTTCAGCGAAATCGGACAATAAACGAGCCTTTTATGGGCCCAAGACCTTAAGTCGAGAAATCGGTCTATATGGCAGCTATATCGAAATCTAAACCGATCTTGTCCAAATTAAACAAGGATGTCTAGTGACCGAAAACAACTCTGTCTCAAATTTCTGCAAAATCGGGTAATAAATGCGGCTTTTATGGGCCTAAGACCTTAAATCGGCAGATCGTTTTATATGGGGTCTACACCAAGATATAGTCCGATATAGCCCACTTCACTTGCCTATGGATAAAAACAGAAAATGTGGAAAGTTACAGCTAAATATCTTTATTTTTAAAGACTGTAGCCTGATTTCAACAGACAGTTGGACGGACATGGCTGGGTCGTCTTATACTTTTACGACGATCAAGAATATATATTTTTTATAGGGTCGGATATTGATATTTGGTGATGGGTATAAAAAGATTGTCTGCGAAGTTTCAGCTCAATATCGTTAAGCTGTGCCGTGATTTCAACAGACAGAAGAATGGAGAAACATGGCTATATCGTCATAAAGTTTAACGCGGAATAATAATATTACACTTTGTAGTGAAAGAAATAGATATGTGATGCGAACGAAATGACATAATTGAGCATACAAACGAATAAAGTATAGCTGAGCCAAATTTTGGATATATCATGTTTGTTATCCTATACAATACGAGCAACTATTTTACATATAAGGAAATATTTAAACAATTTTGGATTGTACTTGAAATGCGCATCGAATGATCCACTACATTTTATTTCAAACTTCCGAGATACCAATAATATATATACTTGTGTAGACTCGCGGCCTTACATCTGAAGATCAGTCTATTTGGCAGCTATGACCCCATCCAATGTGTAGTCTCATACAAGACTATGTACAAATTTCAGAGTAGTAAGATAAGAGATGTGCCTTTTATGAACTCAAGACCTTAAATGGTAGAAGTGTTTATATTATCCGAACATCTCAATTGTATTTTCGCTAATGTCCAATAAAGCTCACTGAATCCTTCTAAGATACCTTGACAATAAAAAAATCGATTAAGAAAAACATGATACATTTGCATAACACTTTATTAAATTATCACACTTTGTTTAATTTTGACACTTAATTAAAATTAACATTATAATATCAAAATACATATTTTTAAGGCGTTACCCTGCATGAATAATGTGGTATTTCATAATTAAACAAAATATTGTGCTGAGTCTTTGCCTTTTCTGACCACCTTTTGTTACGATCGATGCAGATCGCCCTTATGCAATACACTTTCCTTCATTGCATAGCAAATTTGATGTGGCATTTAGAGAGATGTTCACCTTTTAAAACTCTCACTTAATATAAGCTGCAATGCTATTTTAATTTTCCTTGGGCTAGCGCACGAGTTTTCTTATGTTTATTACATAACAAATTGCCATTGATTTGTTTTTTTCTTTGTCTAGTTACTCACTCCACCACAGTTGAGTACTTGGTACTTTGATTAATTTGCTTTAAACTTAATGGGTCGTTCATACTTAATAATTATGTATGTTGTTTTTATTCGATCTTCACATGTTATAAATAATCGGTATGAAATATAGTATAAAATTGTTTTATATATATTTCTTCCAATGCAAATAATCTGAAAACAAGATTGGCGAATGACAGAATTTCGTCGAAATTTTTTTGTTGAATCATTTCGTGCTTTGTAACCGGCCATGAGTAATAGTAGCTTTGTTTTATTTAGCCATTAAGCGGATTTTCCCCGCTTAGTTTGTATGGCGAAAAATGCTATCCCGGTTAGCTAAGTGGCCAATCTTATCGCCGCTTATCAAAACTTATGGTGTCATCATTCAATCTGAATGACAAAACTAAAAGAGGCAGAACGCAACATATTTATTCAATGATTAAACATTCTGGAATTCAAAAATTGCTTAAACCCCGTTTACATTCGCCACTAAATCCAGATTTAATGGCTCGATCACCAGTTTTCCCTTTAGAAAATCAGCTGACGTGAGCCTTAAATCCGGATTTAGCGGCCAATGTAAACGGGGCTTTAGAACTTTAATGAAATCGCAATTATAAACCCCGAGAAACATTTATATAAAATTAAAATGACTTAGCCACATTTGTATGTGGAGGTTGGTGGCGATTCTCGTCAAGCTCCTTTAGGTAAGCAAGCTCGTTCCGTTCCCAAGGACCGATCGCCGCCAGAACATGATGGCCATTGGTTATTTAAAGGCACCAATAACTCGTCTTGTCATATCTAGCGTCATTGCAGGCAAATGCAACTCTGCACACAAATCCCCCAAAAAAAAAAAAAAAAAAAAAAAAAAAACCGGTAAAGTTATATTTTTTTTGCCACATGTAGATATTGTTTTTAGTCGTCAAAGATAACAAGTTTTGCGTGTTGATTTTTTTGGCATTTGTTTACAGTGTTGCATTTTTGCAACGCGACACTCAAAAATGTTGGATATTTATTCCAAAATCCATTTGTCATATTACACTTTTCGTACATATCACACCTGAATTCACTAAAAGAAGGTTAGGCCACTTTCGAAAACATAAAGTGGATAGGCCCTATGAAGATCATTAAGGAAGGTGCAGGATAAAAATGAGACAAAAAGGAGAAAATCTAAACAAAGAATGAATGTACAAAGAGAAAAAGTTGACATCCTCAATGCCGAGTATTGTCAAAACTCACAAATTGTATGTCGGCTGATTGCTTATGATATCTACAACCAAGACATATTTATTTACAGGTAGTGGCAGTTGCCCAACAACAAAATTTTGAGTACACTATCTGTCAAAATCAGTGATTAGTGCAACCCTGATTTTGAGCATGTTACTAGTTCGCTCCATTTTTCATTGTTTGTTTGTGCTATGGTTCTTAACTATAATACACACACATACACTCGTTGATAGATTGTGTACTTCGCGAGAAAAAATTGTACTCAGCTGTTTACGGTACACTACCTGGTGATTATATCATGTGTACAACATTCAGAGTAGCTATTTTTGAAATAAGCTATGACATGTCTGCTCGTCTAAAGGCATCTTAAGTAATTATGTTAAACAAAAAATTTTGTTTTTTCACAACGAATTCGAAAGCTGAATAAAATACTCTGCTTTAGCATTAGTTGCCAATCTGGATTGATGTCATTTTCATACATATTTCATTGCAATGCACCATATAGTACATACTTAAATAATACACAGCCATTATGTAAAACGACCCATAATATTTGAAACCAAATGATTCAAAGTACAAAGTACCGAAACTCATATACCGGATTAAAAGGTACCCAAATTTTAAACCGCATTAAAAATAGCGGAAACAAGTGAAGTTTGTTGAAGCAATGATTTCAATGCATTCCCGAATGCAACAATGGCAAAGATCAAAATTTTGCTTTAAAAATGCAACCCTGTCAATTTCAACAAATTATGAAGGGAAGTTCACAACTAATGCCCATATTCACAAAACTTAAAATAGTGTTAAACTATGATTATTTGACAGATTTCCTTTATAGAACTGTCAAATAAACCCATTATAAAGCTGTTTTAAGTTTTGTGAATACGAGTGTAAAAGTTTTTTTGTTTAGAGTAGGTATTTTAAAAACTTTTAACTAAAGCCTCCATTGACGAGCCGACAAGTCATATGTAATATCAAAAATAGCCACGCTGAAAATTGTACACATCGTGTGATACGTAAGAAAAATTTAATATGACAAATGGATTTTGGAATAAATATGCAACTTTTTCGATTAAATCGAGCTTCTATTTCATCGAACATACATGTAGACACATGTCTATAAAAAAAGTGCATTAGAGAGCGCTCTATTCGTATTTGACTTACATAAGACAAGTCTTATGATTACAGAAAGTGACATGTCGTATGACTTGTCGGCTCGTCTAATTGGGGCTTTAACTTGCTTGAGTTTAAACTTTCCAATTGTTTCGATTTACTGTCATGCAGTATCTGCATTAACTCGCTTTGCTTTGGAAAACATCTGAACCCTTCACACTTGTTGTTTTTAAACCCATCACCATAGGACAGGGGCAGGATTCACCAATAGAAGGTTAGGTCATTTTCGAAAACATAAAGTGGATAGGCCCCATTAACATCATTAAGGATGTCATATGTGCCGAATGAAAATGACAAAAATAGGAGAAAATCTAAACAAAGAATTAATTTACAAAGAGAACAAGTTGACATCCTCAATGCCAGGGTTCACTGAATAAGGTTAAGCTAAAGGCTCATTTAGACGGCATGTATTTGTCTTACATGTCAAATTTAGCACATGCAGAGTTGTACATGCCGTGTGATACAAACAAAACTAATATACGAGAATCACTTTTCAAAATAGCCCATGTAATTTCTTTCGATTAGAGCGCCCCCTATTCCTTCTGACAAAAACATAAAGAAATCAGCGGTTTTTGATATCAGTCGAATGAAAGTAACTCAAAATTAAATTGTTTTCTCAATTTTATAAATTAACCAGCTTTTCCACAACTTTAACAATTTTTACACATAAAAAAATCAGCTTGTGATCAAATTTTTAGGTTATGTCATACGGACATAAAATGCAGGTGTGATAGCAAAAATTATGAATCATATGTAAATTCACAAATTTTGACAGACATTTTCAATTACATGTGAGTACAAAAAGTGACAGGTCATAAGACATTTACATTCCGTGTAAAAGCGGCTTAAGCTATCAGCCGACATAAATTTTTTTTTTTGAATTTTTGACAATACTTGGCATCGAATCGACCCAGATACGCAAAGTATTTAACTTAGAAACAAAACAAGACGATATTTTAGCTCAAGATATATGTGTAATCTAATTTTGTTTATATATTAAAGCACGTTTACATAGGACACTAAATCCGGATTTAATGGCTCGATCACCTGTTTTCCCTTAAATCCGGATTTAGTGGCCAATGTAAACGTACTTTTAAAAGCATTTTTGCATTTAATGGTAACGCTATTTGATTTGTTTTTGAACAAACAAAATGTGTCAAATAAATGTGTCTAATATCAATGCAAAATCAAGAATTTTCGAATTTGACGTATTTTGGGCATAAATAACAAAACAAGATGGATCAAATATTTGATAAATTTGAACGTACCTTAACGCTATTTGATTCGTTTTTGAACAAACAAAATGTGTTAAATAAATGTGTCTAAAAGCACGTTTACATTGGCCACTAAATCCGGATTTAGTGGCTCGATCACCTGTTTTCCCTTAATAAAATCAGCTGATGAGAGCCTTAAATCCGGATTTAGTGACCATGGTAAACGTACTTTAATATAAATGCAAAAGCAAGAATTATCGAATTTGACATATTTTGGGCATAAATAACAAAACAAGATGCAAGATGGATCAAATATTTGATCAATCTGAACGTACCTTTACGCACACTGTGAAAATATTGGCCAGATGAGGCGCCAGATAGTCAGCCTCCTTCTGTATTAACACCGCAAATATTCCATCAGGTCCGGGTGATTTAAATGGTTTAAAGCTCCTCAGGGATTTCTTTACCATAAATTTTGTGATGATGATCCTTCGATCACTCTCAGTATACTGTGGAAAATGGGTTTTCACCAAAAGCCTCAAAATATACTCCGTTGTCTCTGCTCTCACTTCCATGTCGTCTACCAACGTTTCAGTATAGACATAGGTTTTTGAAATAAACTTTTTCATTTTGAAGGCATCATTAACGTTATCGATCTGTTCGCAGAAAAGCTTCTAGGAGGCACGCTTTGCCTTGACACGCGGACAATTTGTATCTCCAGCTGAAAAGAACTACTTCTGTCTACACGGATTTACGCCTAGACCACAGTCACGGGGTAAAGCTAAAATTTTTTAAAATTTGGCGCTTGAAAATGGTCATCATTTATTACTGGCACACGTGAAGTAGTGTTTGTAGTCGTCAATGTTAAAAATTGTTCAACTTTTGTGAGTAAATTTTTTGAAATTTTTTTGCAGCGTTGCATTTTTGCAACGCGACACTCAAAATAATACTCATTGCGCTCATTCTGTTTCGGTCTTCATTCTGTTTTGCCATTGAGTTTGTCCAAAAACTGTTAAAGCTCCCATTAGCGATATAATTTTGGCAAAAAATTGGGGTACATTGTTATGAGACCAAATCGACCTATAAATCGATTATTCCACTTTTTAATCAGTGATAGTGAACCTCGATTTTTTTACACAAAGTCAACTAATCGATTAGGCGAAAGTCGATATCGAAATAAACATTTAGAATCATCCAAGGCGTATTTATCAGATGGTCTCATCAACCCAGCTGATAAAATTTTATGTCAATTAGTTTTTGAATTCGCCTTACAAAAATGTAAACTTCAAAATAAACATTTTATAAATTGATGTTTGTGTTCACTGCTGTTATGGTTATTAATCTTATGTTATACAATGACACCTGTAGAACAAGCTCAATGGCTATCTGCTTTACTTTGGGAACATAGGTCCATTGTGTCCGAAGAAAGATTAGGCAATGAGAAAGAACACAAAACAATGAGAAAACGCATTAACTTCGGCCGGGCCGAACTTTGGATACCCACCACCTCGAGTATATAACTAAACCACCTTTCGTAATAGTCCGGTGAAAAATTCATAATTCATGCACTCATCGCAGCTATTTCGAAATATGGTCCGATTTGGACCAAATTTGACACGGACATTTTTAGAACAGAATGGGTCTTTTTGGAAGCAAAATCCAAATATGGACCGATAAAAGGATGTCGAAAGGCTAAAATTAAATTTAAATTAATTAAATTAAACTAAATTTCAGCGAAATCGAACAATAAATGCGCCTTTTATGGGGCCAAGACCTCAAACTGAGAGATCGATCTATTTGTGTTCCCGCGGCGATTGGTCCTTTGGACCGGAACGAGCTTGCTCATCTTGAAAGAGCTTGACGAGGATCGCCACCCATCTCCACATGCAAATGTGGCTACTACAACAACAACATCGATCATTTGGCAGCTATATCCAAATCCAGACCGATCTATGCCAAATTGCACAATGATGTCATGATACCTAACACAACTTGTTGTTTCAAATTTCAGCGAAATCGGACTATGAATGCGCCTATTAAGGGTCCAGGATCTTAAATCGAGAGATCGGTCTATAAGGCAGCTATATCCAAATCTAGACCGATCTGAGCCAAATTAAAAACAGATACTAAATGGCCTAAGACTACTCACTGTCCAGATTTTCAGTAAAATCGAAAAATTAATGCGCTTTTTATGGGCTCAAGACCTTAAATCGGAAGATCGGTCATATGGCAGCTATATCCAAATCTGGACCGATCTAAGCCAAATTAAACAAGGACATCAACTGACTTAACACAACTCACTGTTTCAAATTTCAGCGAAATCGGACAATAATATCGCCTTTTATGGGCCCAAGACCTTAAATCAGCAGTAAATCGGGAGATCGGTCTAGATGACAGCTACACCCAAATCCTGACCGATCTGAGCCAAACTAAAACAGAATATCCAAAGGCTAAACGTTACTGTTTCAAATTTCAGTGAAATCAGACAATGAATGCGCCTGTTATGGGCTTTAGACCCAAAATCGGCAGATCGGTCTATATGGCAGCTATATGTAAATATAGACCGATATGCACCATATTCAGACCGGATGCCAAAGTTCTTAGTACAACTCATTGCTTCAAATTTCAGCGAAATCGGACAAAAATTGCGGCTTTTATGGGCTGAAGACCATAAAGAAGACCCTAGGCAAATATAGGCAGAACGAGGTACTGTAACGTAGTTACAAGAAAAAATATTCAAAAGTTACTAAACTTGAGAAATTACAACCATAAAGTTGCAGAATTGCATACGGTTTCGCAAATTCTTGTGGAAAATGCTGTGAAATGGATCCTCAAATTAGAAACTTGCGTCAAGAAACCGAAAATTATGAGGCGGAATGTTGAACTTTTAGAACAAAAAACTGTTTACATCGTCTAAACAAAAAAAAAAAAAAAAACTTTGGTAAATGTAAAAGTTGTTACTTAAATTCTTCGAAAAACTCTAATTTCTTAAAAGTTTATGAATAAAAATGACGCCGATGTTGTCAAAATAGATTACTCAACAAAGGTTGATATATTGGATATATCAAATATGATATTTTCAACTCGCCACAAAAAGGATGGCGCAATATTTTTTGGTTGATAAATAAAAATTATTTTGAATAGCCTAAATAGGGGATAATATCATGTAATGAGACCGGCTCAAGCCTCTGCAAACCCCAAGTACACCGTTTAAACTATCAAACATCTCGGTAGAATTATCGTGGTTAGGGGAATGTTTCTATACAATAAAGTGGACCTCTTGTATTGTATATAGGATATCGTTATATCTACAAATTATTTTGAAAATTTACAGAATTGTGTCCTTGGATTATCTGAAGACTGTAGGCAAGTCGGATAAGAGCCTTAAGCACACTTCTTAATATAGACAACCTAGGTATAGAAGCAATAAAATGTCTGTTCTGTGGTGGCCCCCAAAGTCTCCGAATCTAAATTCGATTGAAAATGTTTGGTATATCATTAAAACTCATATAAGGGGAATACTTCATTTCAATTCCCATGAATTTTGGTTAACCATTTTAGCTCCGTAGTTAATTATTGAAGGCCACCGTAGCGCAGAGGTAAGCATGTCCACCTATGACGCTGAACGCCCGGGTTCGAATCCTGGCGTGACCATCATAAAATTTTCAGCGGTGGTTATCCCCTCCTAATGCTGGCGACATTTGTGAGGTACTTAGCCATAAAAAACTTCTCATCAAAAGAGGTGTCGCACTGCGGCACGCTGTTCGGACTCGGCTATAAAAAGGAGGTCCCTTATCATTGAGCTTAAACTTGAATCAGACTGCACTCATTGATATGTGAGAAGTTTGCCCCTGTTCCTCAATGGAGTGTTCATGGGCAAAATTTGCATTTGCATTTAATTATATCAGTTTCGGTTCGCCTGAACTGAACCGACTTTATGCCCAGGATGGTCCAAGCCTTTATTAAGCACAAGAGATTGTTAAGTTACAACAACGCTGTTGGAACACAATTTGGCTGCACTTGTAACTCAAAACTTGCCTTCCTTTTTTCTAGTTTTGTGATTTTTGTTTTAAAACCCGAAGTGTTCCTATTATTTTGCACAACTAAAAATTGGACTGCTTGTAGCAATAGAGCTTTCTTGTTAAATATCAGTACATGTTTGACATTTTCGTAACAAAAATCGTTTTTGCAATGGCAGTGCATTAAAAAAATTCTATAAAGAATCGATTTAGCTGTCGTTTTACTCGCTTTGGAATCCTTTATTTGTCCGTCTATCTGTTGTCCCTATTTTTTTGCACATAACTGTATATAAGGCTACTCAAAATCCTAGCCTAATTTGACCCAGATCGGTGCAGATTTCGGTATAGCCCCCTATAGACGAAAAGAAACTGATGGGATTTCGGATATTGAGAAAAGACAATGAAACTTCTTTGTCAAATTAGAAATATTTAAAAAGGGGGTTGAAATCGAGAAGTTCCCAAAAGAAACTGTGAAAATACAAGCAAAAATTGCAGTGAAAAATGAAAAGACTACTAAAAAGTGATTTGCAATTAAAAAAATTGAAATCGCTTCGACATTTGGGTATGTTTTAGTCGGAATTTTTTTCTAAAGGTGCGTATTAACTTCAGTTTTCACAGTGAAACTCCATATAAAAAAAAAAAATAGTGAAAAAAATCTGTGAAAACATTTTCATTTGTGGTACTAAGTTCTTTATTGAGTGAAAAACTAGCTTTCTCTAAAAGCGTGGACGAAGCGTTTTTCAACTTGGGCCAACATGATAACAAAAGAGTTTTAGTCGCTTTTTCGATCATTGTCGTTTCAATAAACAGTTGTTGTTGGCAAATATAGCTCTTACATTTTTATTTTTTATAATAGACCTACACAAACAATACAGTTTAGCAAAGTAAATTTTGGTGGTGGATCATATGTTTGACGGTGTTTTCATATGGGATCAAAAATGAGAGTAGACTTCATTGAGGTTCAACAAATAGTGAAACTACGTTTTGTGAAAAATTTCCCTGGTGAACGAAGTTAATACCCACCTTAAAACCAAAATTTTTTCCACAACACAATTTAGTTAAGTAAGGGATTCTTAAATAATATCCATGACAAAGCAATTTTAAGTATACATATTAAAATATTTAAGCCCCACACCACAACCGTGGAACAGAGTATTATAACTTAGTGCTTTTATTTGCAAAGGCAAAAAAATACCATTAAGCATACCGATTGGCTTGAACTACTTCCTGATTCGATTTAACTATGTGCGTTTGTCTGTTTGTCCATGTTTTCTTGTAATCAAGGTACAGGTCGCATTCATTCTTCTGCAAATATTACTGAAACAATACGCGAACTGACCTATAGTGACCTACCAATATTGAAAAGTACGCGAACACACTTATAGTGTTCTATTTGTCTATCCTTTCAAGAATGTATTTTTTGACATTTTAAACACAAATAGAAATGTTAATATGTTTAATTAGCTGTGTCTTTATAACCATAATCGTTTCCTCTAAAATCGACCACTAAGTAAATGAGTAGAACATTGTCGTCCATGTCGCAATTAATATTTATGAATACATATTTATATATATGTACTCCGTTACAATCGGGGACATTTTTCCTTGCAATGTATCGGGTATTATGAGGACACTTGAGTACAAAGCCACATGAAATGTTTGTAGTTCAACGGCGTTGTACCCGTGATAATAAGTAACGAGGATGGCAACCCTGGGTTGAGAAAAATAATTTTAAAATGGAAAAAAAGGATGGAAATAGCGTGTACATATGAAAAAAAATAATAATTTTATAATTAATAATAATAGAGCTTTCAAACGAACCAATAAACAAATTTTTTTTAAAATGTCCTCGAAAGTCCAGTGTCCCCGAAAGTCACGGTACATGACAAAATTTTTGAGGACTGTCCCCAAAAAGCCAAAATGTTCTCAAAAGTACCGGTAGATAGGAAAAGTGTCCCCAAAAGTCTCAGTACACATACATATATATATATATATATATATATATATATATATATATATATATATATATATACATATATATATATATATATATATATATATATATATATATATATATTTATATTTATATATATATATATATATATATATATATATATATATATATATATATATATATATATATATATATGTATGTATATATATTTATATATATATATATCTATATATATATATACATATATATATATATATATATATATATATATATATATATATTTATATATATATATATATATATATATATATATATATATATATATATATATATATATATATATTAATTATGTATATATATACATAAATTATAAGTACATATTTCCAACAAATGTAGAGAGAAATATTATTGGTATTAAAGTTCCTCTTCTCTGACATAGGCAACTCTACTCCATCATTAATGAATACACATTTGTCGAAGATAAAGTAAATCTTTAGAATACTCTTAACTTATATTCGCCGAACTTTTTAGGTGCGCATTACAAACCAATTGTTAACTTTAATATTTTTCTCAATTTTTCTAATATTTCCTCAACATTGTCTATGCTTTGAGGATGGAGTTTTTTCCGTTGCGCGAAACTTCATCAGGTGTATAGCTTATACAGCCTGTGGTTCATTGCATGCGGCACTAAAGTTTGATAAATATCTATGCCAAGATAAAGAAGACTTGAAAACGGAAAGTATTCGATGACAAGAAACCACAATTAAGCAATGAATCACTTCAAAATAAGAATTTTCTAAACTGCTGTGCATTTGAAATGATTTATAATATTTATGTTGACATGCTGATAAGTAGACATTTGTGGGACACCCGCAGAATTTCTGAAAACAAAGTTTATTTTATGTCTTAACATCCGTTTCTCGAAAATGATATTCACATATTTAACATAAAATAAAAGGAAAAGAGTTAAACATAACTTGACAATGTAGATACAAAAATGGGGCGATATTATTTAACAATAGATACCTAAAATCTACTTTTACGGCGGATATTGCAAAAAACTGTTTGGATTTCAAAAATCAAAACTTTTAATCTTTTGGTAATTTTAGCGACACAATTTTTTCCATTTATTATAGTCGTTGGCTTTATAACTAATGTTTTGAGTTATTATCATTAGCGATAAATCACTCAATGTGTATTGGAAATATGCAAAGCATCTCATCACATATCTCTTCTAGATTTTTGCTTTCAACATGAGTCTGTCTTTCGTTTCAGAAGCAATGGAGGTCATAAAAACGTAATGCAAGGTCAACCACTTATCAATTTCAAAATAAACACATAATATTCGTTTGTTATTCCACAATAATATTGTTTTTTTTTTTTCTTTTATTTTTCTAAGGAAGCATTACATTCTTGATTACATTAATTTACATTCATATACTGCAATATACACATCATTTAATTCCACATGCATTTAGGCATCACAAGGAGCATCTTTGACGCTGTTTAGAATGCGTCCCAATTTCTTGTATTCACGTTGAGTGCACTCGAATTCACAACGGTTGACATAGGTAATGCCATTCGATCCACAAACGGGTTTCTTATTTTTCAAATCACAAGGACAATAAATTGCCTGGGTCACACTCATCAAAGCACTCAGACTTAGAACGACAAACAGCAGAATGCTGAGGAACTTCATTTTTGCAACAATAGCGCTTGTTTTCAATTGATGCTCTTACTCCACAGATGTATTGTTTAAGACTGACAAAGGTGGTTTTCTAATCGCCACTTTACATGCTAAGATTGACTGATAAAAATCAAACCAAACCTACCCGCAAGCAGCACTTGAGCATTTGATTTTTTGTGTGCTCTGATAATTTGAGACTCTTAATTGCTTTAAGTCAAATACACAAAACACGAAGTTGAACAATGATGCCAAGCTGAATAAACTTTTTGGCAAGTACAAATTATAAACTTCTGTATTCGAAAATGAATTTAAAATTAAGCAAGTAAAACTTCGACCGGGACGAATCTTATATACCCTCCACTACGGTTCGCATTTGTCGAGTTCTTTTCCCGGTATATCTTTATACCCTGCACCACCACTGTGGTACAGGGTATTATAGATCTGTACATTTGTTTGCAACGATAAGGAGAAGAGCTAAACCCATTGATAAGTATACCGATCGACTCAGAATCACTTTCTGATTCGATTTAGCCATGTCCGTCTGTGAGTCCATGTATTCTTGTAATCAAAGTGCTGGTCGTATTTGTTGTCCGATTGTCACGAAATTTTGCACATGCCACTTTTTTGGCCCAAGGACAAACGCTATTGATTTGGAAAAAATCGGTTCAGATTTAGATACAGCTCCCATATATATCTTTCATCCGATATGGCTTTTTAAGGCTGTAGAAGCCACAGTTTAAGTCCGATCTTTAAAATATTTTGCACGAGGTGTTTTTTTTGACGTCCTAATTTGTGTGGAAAATTTCATAAAAATCGGTTTAGATTTAGATATAGCTACCATATATATCGTTCATCCGATATGGCTGTAGAATCCACAATTTTCACCCGATTTTACATGAGACGTTTAAATTGACGTTCCAATACATGCGCAAAATTTCATTAAAATCAGTCCTAATTTAGATATAGCTCCAATGTGTATATTTCATCCGATATGGACTTTTAAGGCAGTAGTACCCTAAGGTGTAGGATATTATATAGTCGGCACGGCCCGACTTTTGCCTTTCCTTACTGGTTGTCAATATTTACAATATAAGCCTGCATTCAAATTAATAAAATAATAATTCAAAATTTAAAAGAGAAAAATAAAAGAAAAACAAGTTAAATGGCGATACCCACCCCTCGGTTATATATGTAAACCACCTTTCGTCATAATCTGGTGAAAAATTCATAATTTGTGCCCTCATAGCAGCTTTATCGCAATATGGTTCGATATGGACCAAATTCGACACGGAATTTGAGTGGTCTAATGAGTACAAGTCATTGTTCAATTTTGTAGAACAAAATATTGGTCTCTTTGGTAGCCATATCCAAATATAGAACGATCTGATCTATACGACACGTATATCGAAAAGCCTAATGCAAGTCACTGTGTCAAATTTCAGCGATATCGGATTATAAATGTGCCTTTTATGGGGCCAAGACTTTAAATCAAGAGATGTCAGCTATATTCAAATCAAAACCGATCTGGGCCAAATTGAAGAGGGATGTCGAAGGGCTTTACACAACTCATTGTCCCAAATTTCGGCGACATCGGACAATGAATGCGCCTTTTATGGGCCGAGATCGGTCTATATGGCAGCTATATCCAAATCTGAAACGATCTAAGCCTTAGTAACAAAGGATGTCGAACGGCCTAACACAACTCACAGTCCCAAATTTCAGCAAAATCGGATAATAAATGTAGCTTTTATAGGCCTATGACCCTAAATCGGAGGATCACTCTATATGGCAGCTATATCCAAATCTGAACCGATCTAAGCCTAATTAACGAAGCATGTCGAACGGCCTCACACAACTTACTGTCCCAAATTTCAGCAAAGTCGGAGAATAAATGAGGCTTTTATGGGCCTAAGACCCTAAATCGGCCGATCGGTCTATATGGGGGATATATCAAGATATGGTCCGATATATCCCATCTTCGAACTTAACCTGCTTATGGACAAAAAAAAAGAATCTGTGCACAGTTTCAGCTCAATAACTTTATTTTTAAAGACTATAGCGTGATTTCTGACGGACAGACGGGCGGACATCGTTAAGATCGTCTTAGATTTTTACGCTGATCAAGAATATATATACTTTATAGGGTCGCCTTAAACTACTCACTGTTTCCAATTTCAGTGAAATTGGATAAAAAATGAAGCATTTATGGGCATTAGATCCTTTATTGACAGATCGATGTATATAGCAGCTACATCCAAATATGGTTCAATTTGGCGACATATATATACTTTGTGGGGTCGGAAATTGATATTTCGATGTGTTGCAAACGGTATAAAAACATTAAATATATAAAATCAACAAATTGATTTATTAATAAAACAAATTGTTTAATTAAATAAAATTAAATCTCGTACAAAATAAAAAAAAAATCGCTTAAATAACAACATTGACAAACACATCAGCGTGGGTATATTTTTCCGGTCGACAAAATCGTAATCTATGACAAATACTAAGAAGTTTGCCCAAGAAACCAGGAATAAAACTAAAATCAAAAACCATAAAGCCATATTAGAGTCAAAACGAAAAGTTTTTCGAATTGTTTAGTTCTTAAGTTTAAAGATCTGTTTTTTTTTTTTGCAAAAACCATTTTATTGACTCATGCTAATATACATCCATGTTTAAATATTTAAAATGGTCATGTTGTTCGGCTGAGAAAACAATAACAATGCTAAACAATGCCCAATCTTTCTCTCTATCATTCTTGCTCTCTCACTCCCTCATCGAGTAGCGTACTCTTTGTCCGAGTTCAGTTAATTTGAGGGGCTTCTTTTAGTTGAGTGTGCTTTAGTTAATGTTAATTGTTTTGAATCATCAAATGCAAACAAAGCGCTGCGTTGTTTAGTTAATAATAGATAGAATCGCAATATACACATTATAATAAAAACAATGGATGCCATTTAAAGGAGATTTACAACCAAAGTAATGAATTCACTATAAAATAGTCTCAATTAAAAAAATGCCATCTTGTATGTTGAGAAATGTGGCATCATACGTAGAGTTTATAAGAAACATATTTGTATTAAATCTAAGGCAAATATTTAACTTTAAATATCTATGTTATCCTTAGAAGTCATTGGAACAACACTTCCACTAAAAAATGTTATTGACATTGACAATTTTCAACCATTTCTTCATTCCCGATAAACCCATAAAAAAGCCTTTGAAATAAACACTAAACGACGCAATGCTTATGATTTCATTCATTGGCTTACATTTTGCCTGAAGGCTTATCACGTAGCCTCCGTAAAAGGCTTTACAGAATAATCGTTTGCATTTTAAGTGGCTGCATAAATTGAAACTTTTCAACAACGATCAAAAAACCACGGTGAGGTTAAGAGCTTACGGCGTATGACATGCGGAGAGGCAAAACAGACATTAAGAGTGACTGTGCCATGTGTCTGCATTTCGGTTCTCTTGTTTAATACTTTTTCTATTATTTATGCTAAGAAGATGGCGTAGTTGTTGTCTTTGGAAAACGAAGTACCCTTTCTTAATACAAATTTCATTTGCAGGAGACAAATGTAATTTTTCAAATAAACTTTAAAGTAGGAGGACAAACAACATCAATCCTGGTAGTATATCTAAGACTTGATCAAAAAGTAAATAGCAAGAATGCGCTACGAATTGAATCAAATGAATAGCCAAATAATCTCACCTTTTCCATTTGAATATAAATTGAGTGTGGTAAGGTAAGTTTTCGGGTCCCCTAGGACTTCATAGGAGGGCTGCTATATAAATTTCAGGCCTAATTATGAAAATGCAAATATTTGTCATCAAAAATGGTTTTATTGTTTTAAAAAGTATAAAATGTCCAGCATGATTTACACACTTTTGCTCAGACCAATTATCGAAGCACTTTTCCACTCTGATTGTGACACCCCCAAAAAATGGTTATTGAACACTTCAACAGCATTTGCTGAAAATCATTGACCATGCATTTTTATCTTAATGTGCGGTGATAAGAGATAAGTTAGTGGGTGGCGGATGACCTATCAATTCCATGTTTTGACCTGTCCAAAAGGCGCTAATTTAAGCCTATATGTGAGAGCTCCCATTGTCATGGTGAACAATGATTCGTCTTCTCTTTTTCGTTTTCAAATTTCTCCCAAGACTTTAGACAATCAACTCAAAATTGATTGTCCTACGTTGCTCAAGTGAAATAGTCGCCCCATGATCAGTTTTACCGAATAAACAGGCGACTATTTGCTACGAAGTGATTATTCCGCGAACAAATTTAGTTGTATTTAGCTCTTCTACGAAGACCTACACCGTCGATTGTTGTTTGGTTCATACGCATTGATATTCGTCACCTTTAACGATCTTTTAAACGTATTTTGAAGAACCGCGATCAAATTTTTTAAACGTTACTTTGCACTAATCAACACGACCCTTTTTACGCATGCGGAAGAAATGCCCAAGGATGCCTCTGTCTCAAAGTATCTAACATATCCTGAATTATAACTTTACGCACGGCATCAATGTTCTCTGTTACAACGCCGTTTTTGGATGATCATCATAGAATTCGATTCCGTTTGAGTTTTATCGTTGCAAAAATCATATCTTTTGAACCGAATAAGATAATTGAATGATTTAAACTGCATATGACAGATAAGTGTTCAGCCTATAAAACGAAAAAATTTTCAGCGGAGGCTTTCCCCTCCTAATGCTGGCAACATTTGTGAGTTAATATGCCATATAAAACTTCTCTCCATAGAGGTGTCGCACTGTGGCACGCCGGTCGGACGCGGCTATAAAAAGGAGGCCCCTTATCATTGAGCTTAATATTGAATCGGACTGCACTCATTGATATGTGAGAAGTTTGCCCCTGTTCCTTAATGGAATGTTCAAGGGCAAAATTTGTATTTATGCCCTTTAGGTGCTTAGTTATGGCCTATCAAAGTCAAAATTTGTGAAAAAATGGTAGCTAAGTGGAGTATTTTATTTTTTTTAATTTTAGTTTTTTGTCTCCTTTTTTAAGGCTTTAATATTTTATTCAAACCAAAACTAAAAATTTTTTTTTTGCAAAATTTGTTTCAGTTTTTTTCTAAAATGTTCCCCACAATTCGTAATTTAGTCTTTTCGGATATTTAAAATTGTGAGGCGTATAACATTTAATAGGACAAGGCAATCTCTATCAATTTCTTTCATTATTCGGAGAATTTTGTAACCTTTCTAATGGTATAATCAGATTTGCAATTGGTTAAGAAATAGTGCCACAATTCCAAAAATACCGACGATACCTTGACTGAAATCTTAAAAAAAAAATATTCGAGACATCTATGCATGTCGTTTTGAGCTCTATCGTTTGCAAAAAGAATCATGACCTATAAATGCCTATTTGGCAGCACTTCAAAATTTTAAATGTTTGAGGTAACCTACATTCAGCCCCTGGGCCTACTAGGGTCTCCAAAGGTCTTCATAACTATTGAAAACTTTCTAACTTTCTCCACATTCACTATGTCAAGTTTCGTGTAGATATTCTTACTCGTTCAAATGTTATAGATTTATTCCAAGGATTTTTCGACTGTGGGACATGTCCTCCAAACACTTCTTGAACCATGTCTTCTTTGCATTTTTTGTCTGTAAAAAAAAAATTGGGGCAACTATAGACAGCCAAACTTTTTTGAATTATGTTAAGGGGCATTCGAAAAGCGTATTTTAAAAATATGGCGAGAGCTATTTTGGCTTTTATTTTCCATCAAAGTAGAGAATGGTGAAAAATTGGTACTTTTTAAATAGTGATTTTCCTGGAGAAGCTCAAAGAAATCATTATTATTCCAATTTTGATAATTCTACCATGGTTTAGTATATCCTTGCATAAACAAAATAAACAAGACAACGTGAAAGTAGGCGGAATAATAGTAGTTTTATAGTGGCAACACTTGAAACTATTGCCGGTATCATTTTTGCTTTTTTGGTATGGAAATAAAAACATTTGCTTGCTGTCAAATTCCGCTCGCGGAACAATTATAAATTTCAACGGCTATTCCGAAAGCAGAATAGAATACCAACCCTAAAACATCCCACTGTAAACATACAAACTTCTACTATTTCAATTAAATGGGCGATAAATAGTAAGCTTTAAATGACGAACATAAAAGCTAAATAATTGTAAAAAGAACAGATAAGCTTTATTGTATTGCTAGTGGCACATCATCTAATGGAAAAAGCTTTTCCACCACCACACCAGTATAGCGGGATAGCCAAGAATACAGGGTGTTAATTGGCTGTATCCTATCAATCCACAACTAATGCTTTTTCACATGCATGAGCATATATACATATATGCCCTCTAATTTCTCCCCATTCGCTGTGTCAAAGTCACAGAGATAATGACAGTGGCAACAATGTTTAGGAAAACATTGCCTCATTAACATTTCAAAAGAATTTTGCGCTTTATTTTCACACACTATCGAACATAGTATGGAAATGGATTTTCTTTTCGCCTTTCATGCGCTTTAATCCAATGCATAAACACAGGTTGCCTTTCTATGCAGAACGATAGGTGATGACAAAGAAAATCTGCCCAACAGGTGGTCTAGAATCTTCGCCCTCTTCTTGCCTAAAGCCAATCGAAACAAAACGACTAAGATTGGGTGAACAAAAATTGAAATTCAACTTACACCCTCAATGGATGAATGGGTTTTTTTTTCATAATCATAATGATAAGATAGAGAGCGCCGTTTGGTTTCGATGTGAACAATATCGTTGAACGAACTAGAAAACGACAGTCACAGCACCTGGTAAATGATATAGCCTAGACAGTATTGACTAATCAATTCAGTCAACTTGTATATTTCAATCGTTAAACACATCAAATCAATTGAAAATCAGAATGAAATTCGTATACCTCATCTGTGCGCTGGTTTTGATGGTCTTCACCTTCAGCCCGCAGCCAACGAGTGCAACTTTGTGCCCTTGCCCTCGTAATTACGATCCCGTCTGTGGCTCCAATTCGGTGACCTATTCCAATCGTTGTGAATTTGATTGCACCAGACGAGATATGGAACGCAGTGGTCGCAGTTTGGGCATGGCTCGTGCTGGTCCATGTTAAGAAAGAAATCAAACACCCATGCCTTTTACAATAATTGTTATATGCAATTTGTTTTTATTGTACCATAAGTACATAAACGTGCAACTGCGTTGTTGTTCTTCTGTAATCCATTTTGTAGTTCATTGAAATGCAAGTTTGGACATATTTGAAATTCAAAGAAAGTGAACGAAATTTTAAAATGATAAAAAACACAGAATAAAAATTTAAAGAATTGAATCGTGAAATCAATATACAAGTGAATAAAATTTATTATGAATTTAGTTAAGGGTGTTTATACTAAAACTTTACACGAATAGTTGTGTCTGCTTTACATATTGATGAAGCCTTTCTAAACATACAGGTTTCCGATCATATAAAACCGTCCGTCATTTAAAGTCTTGCTATTGCATTCAAGTCCTTTCTCATGGGACGGTTCTTGGTTAGGTTGTATTGAATTATATTTGGATTTACTCGTAGCCATCTTACAGGCCAATCTCCTGAATGGATTTCATTAACGGGCGTATTTTTTTAACCAATTTCACTGAAACTGCAAACAGTTATATTTGATCGCAAACCCAAGCCGAAAGCAAAACATGTAAAAACTTGTAACTAAAGAGGTGTCATCCTGCATCACACCGTTCGGACTCAGGTTTAAAAAGCAGTTGAGCTTAAACATAAACCGGACAGGACTCATTGATATGTGAGAAGTTAACAATTTTCAATATCAGACCAAACTCGGTACAGATGTTGAAAGTTCTGACAGAACGCAACTCACATAACTTCAGCCAAAAAGGAAAAATAATTGCACCCTCCAGATGCTGAAGAAACGAAATTAGTTTTTATGGAATTTACAACACCAAAAGCAAGTTATTCATCATGGAGAAAGTTATTCATCATGGAGTTCAAGCGTAAGAGTGTGATTGGATTATATTTGGTTAGAAAATCTCAAAAGGCTCATGTTGGCGAACTAAAACACCCCAAAGTAAACAAAATGATTGTGTATACTGATAGCGTTGCCAAACCCCATGGTGCCTTAAAATAGGTAAAGCCTTGTGCAATTCGTAAACTCCTAAAGTCAACGTGTTTACCTAACCGAGCGCACGTACGGGAAGTTAAGCCCATGAACCCGAAGTAATTTTCCATGTGAAGTGATCGCTTGGGCATCGGTGACTCCCTTATCGTTTTCATCGAGCCTGACGTCAAAGTAAATGCTACTTATTGTCAAGAAAACATTTTGGAAGTTGCTTTGAAGCCTTTGAACACGCACAAATTCACTCGCAGACCCGGAACGAACCAGCAAGAACCGGATAAATTAAAGCGAAAACACATTCGCCAAAAAAGAAGAAAATAATAACACAGTTCAATTCCACAATTTTAACGAAATTGGATCAAAAATACGCCTTTTATAAGCTCGAGACATATACTTTGAAGATCGGACTATATTGCAGCTATATGCAAACCTGGACCGATCTATGCCAGACTACAGAAGTATGTCGAGGGGCTTAACGTAACTCACTATCCCAAATTTCGGCCACATCGGACTTTAATGCGCCTTTTATGGGCCCAAGACCTTAAATCAAGAGATCGGTCTATATGGAAGCTATATCCAACCATTATTTCAATGTATTTCTAACAGAACGACGTAATTAGTATACCCTCATCCTAGGATGTGGGGTATGAAAAGGCAGAAGAAGTAATGTCTTTGATGAGAGATATCAATAGACCTGAGTATGGGCTATGTGAGGTAAGTATCAGCCCTACGGGCTCGGAGTTTTGGCGTCGGATTCAGAAAATATAGCCGGAGACGTTGGCTCTGGATCCCAGGCAAGTTTTCACTACTCTCTGTCGTCTGATTGTTTGATTGTTTGCAATCTTAGATAACCCAAAACAATGAATGTTTTTGAATAAAAATTAGGCAACTTGGAATAACGCTCAGTCCAAAGCTGTTAGCGATCGGTACAATATGGATATCAAATGAAATATGTTTGATATTAGAGTTTAAATTTAATATACAAATTTGGTGGTTGTTGTTGTAGCAGTTTATTGTGCTCTATCTTTCGTCTGCTTGATTCTATTGAGTGTCAAGACCCAGGAACTCTGCGACTAAGATGGGGTGCGTCCACAGGGATCTGGGTCTGAGTCGAGTGGATCTGGCAGGGCAGTTAAACAGGTGACGTGTATCGTACAGTCCCAGGTTACAATCGGGACATACATCTTGCACGTCGGCATCAATCCTTGCTCTGTAGGAGTTGAGGCGGCTGCATCTGCCGGAACGTAATTGAGAACTACTCTGGTTTGCCGGGGGAGGTCAATTTCTTCAGGTGCAATGGCAGGCGGTCGTTCTCCAAGGACTACATTCACGCGGTAGCCATTTACCGCATCTACTACCGTGACTGCATGAATGTTGTCTAGACCTGCTTGCTGAACCTCACACTCTAGATCATGTAGATCTACCTTAAGGCTTCTGGGCGGTGAATATCTATCCACAAGAAGATGATTTGGATGGTCTCTGTGATAACAACCCAAAAGGTATTGCTTAGACAGCATGTAGTTCTGTATTTGCACTGGAAGGATCTTTGTCTCCTAATGGAGATGGTCCACATGGGAGCTGAGGCCCATTACAGTTCGGAGGGCGGTATTTTGACAGATCTGAATATTATTCTACTGCTTGTCACAGAGTTGACGAGACCACACTGGCGCTGCATAACTTACCACAGACCGGCCAATTGCTTTCTTTCAATTGCTGCCAGCAAGTGACTCGAATGTGTAAGAGCTGTAAAATGTGAAGCCAAGTATTTTGGGACACTTGATGGTAGGAATTATTTCTCCATCGACCGTCACAGTCAGCTCAGTATTCACCTCACGCGTATTTGTAGTGAACAATATGGCTGAAGATTTGGTGGCAGATATCTTCAGATTTCTAGCAGCGAAATATGAGGCAAGTTCGTTGAGGTAGACGTTCAACCAATCGCAGATGTCAACAATGGGTGGGGGCCTGATGCCATGATCGTACAATCGGAGGATATGTAGAGGTTGAACAGTGCCGGAGACATCACTCCACTCCCTGTTTCACTCTACGGTGGTTCGACTTCTTATCCCTAAAGTCCACAAATAACTGGCGACCACACAGATAATTCGCGACCCAGCGTTTTAAGCTTGGCTGGAGGGACGAGTTGGCGATGTCCTCAAATAATTTGGCATGACAGACCGTGTCGAATGCCTTCGATAGGTCCAATGCCACGAGGACCATCCTATCACATGGCCTAGGCTGATTGAAGCCACGGATGGCATGAAAAGCTGTTGTTGTGCTATTCAGTCTTCGAAATCCATCCATTGATGCTCGGCGAATGGAAATTCTCCTACGAGTCTTGGGAGGACTAATGCCTCAAGCGTCTTTGCCACGGGTGAGAGAAGGGAGATCGATCTGTACGACTCCCCCAAACTTGGGTCCCTTCCAGGCTTCAGTAGCAGGATCACTCTGCCAATTTTCCAGACATCGGGAACTATAAGATTGTTCAAAGACAGGTTGAGGACAGTAGTAAGGTACTCATCTCCAGGTGAATCCAGATTCTTTAACATCAATGTAGAGATTCCGTCCGGGCCCAACGCCTTAGATGATTTGGTTCCACAGTCAAGCAACATGGATATCCGTCTTACTCACGAAAAATACTTAAACTGACAAACAATTTTAATAATTTTTTTATTGGATCAATTGAAAAATTAAAAAAAAAAAAAAAAAATTAATGATGCAACAAAAAGTTAATTGACCCCCGTTCAAAAAAAACGGCGATTGATATAACCAATATCGTGATTGCAACCGTTTTATATTTCTTTTTCTGTGTACATTTTCATATCAAGGACATCATATATTTGGTCTCAAATGTTTTTGTTTTTTTTTGCATAATACTATTATCAGCTTATCTCAATCTAATAAACAAACAATGCCAATATATTATTTTTGTTTTTATTTGTCAAGCTATCGGCTTATCGATAACAGTCCATCATGATTTGAAAACACGTACGAATAATCTATTTATAAAAATTTTAAACTTCCACTTAAAAGATAATAAATAAACAACAAATAAGTTTCTTACGCTTTTAAATATTTAATTTATTTTATAATCGGAAATTAACTTTGCATAAAATCAATAGTAGCCAAATATTCGCTAATTCAAACTCATCAAACTCATACAAATGCGAGGATGAATCTAAGATTTGCTCCCCCTAACATTTGCCAGCATGAGCTAAACCAATGCTTCTGCCTTTACGGGCCAATTTCTTTTGAGCGCACAAAAATTCGCAGGAATTGGGATAAGTCTGGGAATCGGTAGCACAAACAGGATCCAAAATACGAGTACACTTGCAAGGAGCATCGGCTTCTTCCTCATTAGCGGCTACTCGAATATCGGCCGAAACGAAGGCCAACAGGGACAGCAACAAGAGCGTAAAAATTGCAAAAAATTTCATGATTGATTCTAAGAGAAGTGTAAAAGGTTTCTTTTGATTATGTGTTAACCACTCTGTATTTGTTAATAAACTGAATACTCAAGGGCGGAGTTTTCCCTATTATAAACAACACAACTTCAGTTTGGATTTTAATTCTGCTGGCTTTTTTTGGGGGCTTTCCACTGATAAGAAAACTCAAGTGAATCAACAACGAAATGTCGTTATAATTTATAGAATAGCAGTTGGAGCTTATTTTTAACACAACTAGTCCATATTCCGTTCTGCAGCCAATGTTAGAAATGATTACGACTATGGCCATTATAGCCAGCCAACAAAAACAAAAGCGCATAATAGAACCCAGCGAACAACATGGTATGAAGTAAAAACACTACCAAGCACTAACAGATTTCCCAAGACACGTGGTGAAATATTTCCTCACACTTGGACAATGAATTAATCACTCGCTATCTAACCTGTAAATCCTATTATTCCACCTTTGTATAACCACTCATTGCAATTATTACTGATTGTCATATCTTTAGGTACAACTCTTCAGACAAAATACCAAATCAATACAAACGTTGCAAATCAAAATGATGTCGAGTACTTTGATTTGAAAACGCCACGTTAATGTTTTGCGAAATCACAAAAAGAATAAATCAGCGACGATGATTCATCATTTCAATGGGGTCATAAGAATTTATGAATCACCAGGATGCCTTCCCTTTCACATTTTATTGCCCAAAAACTCATTACATTTTTAATAAGGGTAAAGGATTCACTTCATTCTATGTCAAACAATATTCTCCGAAGCCATATCAACCTGGATGACGGTTTCTCATCAAAACTCACCCACACAAAACCACACAACCATCCTTTCTTTTTGGGGTACTGCTCGTAAATTGTGGGCAAGACAATCAATGTGATGATACCTACCTACGAACAATGCTACACTGGAGAAAACAATTGGAGAAGGAAATCAGTTGAGATGAATATTTATTATAATGCTCGGTGCATTTAAAATTAAGCCGCGCGAATTATTAAAAAAATATTTCTAGGCTAAAATACTAATTGCAAAGGTCATAATTCGCCCATGAAGTAGACAACCTGAGTTACAATTCTTCTGGATGTCCATTTGGAAAAGGCTACGATTAGTAGGTCCCTAATCATTTGACTAAACACACGCTAATAAAAAAAGTCGCAAATTGGAAATACGTACTCACAAAAACCTCCAACATTTTGGTTTAAAAAACAATCTTTTATACCCTCCACCATGGATAGAAAAACACCACCTCCAAAATTTCAGGCAAATCGAGTAATAATTGCGCCCTCTAGCGGCTCAAAAAGTCAAACTAGGAGATCGGTTCATATGGCAGCTATATCAGGTTATATATCGATTTAAACCATGCTTAGAACACTTGTTGGAAGTCATACCAAAACGACATATGCAAAATTTCAACCATATTGGATAAGAATTTCGCCCTCTAGAAGCCCAAGAAGTCTAATCGGAAGATCGGAGTATATGGCGGCTATATCAGGATATAGACTGATTTACACGATACTTAACACAGTTGTTGGAAGTCAAAATAAAAAACTTCATGCAAAATTTCGGCCAAATCGACTAAGAATTGCGCCCTCTAGAGGCTCAAGAAGTCTATTCGGGAGATTGGTTTATATGGCGGCTATATCAGGTTATGAACTGATATAGACTATACTTGGCACAGAACACTTCATGCAAAATTTCAACCAAATCGGATAAGAATTGCTCTCTCTAGAAGTCAAGACCCAAGGTCGATATATATGGCAGCTATATCAGGTTATGAACCGATTAAGACCATACCTGGCACAGTTGTCGGATGTGATACCAAAAACACCACGTGCAAAATTTCAGCCAAATCGTATAAGAATTGCGCGGCTCCAGAAGCTCAAGAAGTCAATATGGCAGCTATATCAAAACATGGACCTATTTGGCCCATTTACAATCCTAACCGACCTACACTATTAAGAAGCGTCTAACTTTACTCCTTCGAAAGTTAGCATGCTTTCGAAAGACGGACGGACGGACATGGTTAGTTCGACTTAAAATTTCATGACGATCAAGAATATACATACTTTATGGGGTCTTAGACGCATATTTCGAAATATTACACAATGACTTCTACAATGTTCAGCATTTATTTATGGTCCGAATCGGACTATAACTTGATATAAAAAAAACTCGACAAATGCGACCCATGGTGGAGGGTATATAAGATTCTTACTTGTTAACTTCTCATATCCAATGATATGCCAGAAAAGTTGTCGAGATCATAATTCTTCAAGCAACTACCAAAACTGAATACAAATAAAGGGTGATTTTTTTGAGGTTAGGATTTTCATGCATTAGTATTTGACAGATCACGTGGGATTTCAGACATGGTGTCAAAGAGAAAGATGCTCAGTATGCTTTGACATTTCATCATGAATAGACTTACTAACGAGCAACGCTTGCAAATCATTGAATTTTATTACCAAAATCAGTGTTCGGTTCGAAATGTGTTCAAATTTTGACAAATTTTGTTCAGCGATGAGGCTCATTTCTGGTTGAATGGCTACGTAAATAAGCAAAATTGCCGCATTTGGAGTGAAGAGCAACCAGAAGCCGTTCAAGAACTGCCCATGCATCCCGAAAAATGCACTGTTTGGTGTGGTTTGTACGCTGGTGGAATCATTGGACCGTATTTTTTCAAAGATGCTGTTGGACGCAACGTTACGGTGAATAAACACATTTCGAACCGAACACTGATTTTGGTAATAAAATTCAATGATTTGCAAGCGTTGCTCGTTAGTAAGTCTATTCATGATGAAATGTCAAAGCATACTGAGCATCTTTCTCTTTGACACCATGTCTGAAATCCCACGTGATCTGTCAAATACTAATGCATGAAAATCCTAACCTCAAAAAAATCACCCTTTACATTGCAATTTAATAATATTTAATTATTGAAGGATTTGCATTGCATTTCTAGACACTCCATCATAGGATGGCGGTATACTTATTTCGTCATTCCGTTCGTATAGGGCTTTCAAATAAGGACTACACAATTTTTTTTTGTTTTCAAATAAAACGCAAATCTTTTGAGCTATTTCAAAAACTTTATCATCGGCTTGAGTACAATCAAAACATTTATGAATAGAACTCAATTTCGTTCATATGGTCACGGTGGGCACGTTTGCAATACGTTGGACTAAATTTTCGATGACTCGACCATACATTTCAGCTGAAACAGTCGCTATTTCTCTTTCGACGTTGGCAAAGAACAATGACTTGACGTAGCCCCAAAGAAAATAGTCTAGATGCGTCAAATCACACGAACGAGGCCGCCAATCGACTGGGCCATTTCTTGAGAATGGCCCAGTCGATTGGCCGTTACAATCAATAAATCGATTGTAACGTGTGCTGTAGGGCTTGGGGCACCGTCCTGTTGAAACCAGATGTTGTCCAGGTCTTCCATTTCATGCCAAAAATAATCACAAAGCACGGTGCGGCTCATTCACGGTTACGTAACGATTTTCGCCGTCGGCAAAGAAGTATGTCCCAATGAGGCCGCCGGCATGCAAACCGCAAAAAACAGCTGTTTTTATGCATGAAGTGTTGATTCGCAAAACACATGCACCTGACTAATAACGCATATTTTGCTTATTGACGAACCCATGAGCTATATCACCGAAAATTATTTACGCTCTTAAAGTAGCGGTCATCGACATCGAATTTCGGTAGTAAATTTTTATGATTTGCAGACATTGTTCGTTGGTATAATTTACCATGTTAAAAATGTTGAGTTTACTGAATAAATTGACAATGACAGTTGGACGATTAGTGTAAGAGTGCGTTCATAAACTAAATTCAAAATTATCAATTCCATATTGGAAAACCCTTTATACATATTCTAGTTGGTATTGACATTCTAAGTCGATTGAACCTTCTCCGTCAGTCTGTCCGTCGCGCTAATTTGCAAAGGAGTAAAGCTAGACTCTTGAAATTTTGCACAAATACTTCATATTAGTGTAGGCCGATTGAGATTGTAAATGGACAATATGGGTCCACTTTTTGATATAGCTGTTTGTGCGCGTTTCTCTTAATGGTTTGGAAAGAACCCATTTCATTTAACTTAGAAACAAAACATAACACCCACTACTAACTGCTACTACTACTAAAAATCCCATGAACATTCCATTAAGGAACAGGGAATGCTTCTCTCATATCATATCATATGAGTGCAGTCTGATTAATGTCTAAGCTCAATGATAAAGGCACTCCTTTTTTATGCCGAGTCCAAAGGGCGTGCCGCAGAGCGACACTACTTGGTAGAGTAGTTTTAACATGGCAGAATACCTTACAAATGAAAATTTGTAAGGTGTTGGCTGAAAATTTTCTGATGTTCGCGCCGGGATTTGAATTCCGGCGTTTGGCCGACATGCTAACCTCTGCGCTATGGTGGCCTCCACTTCATACTTTAAATTCTACAATCTATACAACGCTAAACAACTAAGGACAACAAATACAAAACACATGTAGCCCATTTCCACACACAGGATATTTCACATAGTCAACAATAGACGAAATATATACACTCTTAGGGACAACGAAGGTCAGCAAAGGACAAACAATGCATCTTAATGTTTATTTCCACATTAGTGTCTCTATATGTGCTCATCTTATGATCTAAGATTTATTTACAGACATTCCTTATCTCTTGGTATACATACTACACACAAATGTCCACGATTTGTTGGCACAGTACAAAACTGTACACTGTTATATCGTGACTTCTTAGGCCTCTTGAGGGAGCAACTATTATTCGATTTTTAGTAAAATTTACCATGAGGGGTTTTATTTTAACTTCTAACAACCGTGCCAAGTATGGTGTAAATCGGTTCATAACCCGATATAGCTTCTGGAGCCTCTAGTAGGCCGATTTGGCTAAAATTTCGCAAGTAAAGCTTTGCTATGGCTATAAACCCATCGAACGGGAACCTCCGAAAGGTGCAATTATTATCCCTTTCGCTGAAATTTTAAACGTGGTGTTTGACTTTTCATAGTTATGACAAGTACGATACATACTTCATGTATCTCCTAAATATTTAAAAGAGGCATTTAAAGAACTTGTCAAATGCGATCCATGGTGGAGGGTATATAAAATTGGTTCCGGCCGAACCGAAGGCGCTTTAACTAGTTTTGCATATTTTGCAAGCATTCCTTTCTTTAACTCAATTTACTGAATTCTTTATTAAAAACAATTAGTATAAAAGGAAATTTTTAAGTTGCTCTTGAAGGGTGAAGAAGGAGAACAAATTCTTTCATAAAGGAATTTGGCCAGTTTTATTGTGTAGTTGAATATGACTTTTGTTGCCATGATACAACCACTCAACCCCATCAGAAAAGCTGAATTTTTTGTTGACAAAAGTCAAGGAATGCAAAAAGACACTGCCAAAAAATTAAACGATTGGTTATTAATGTAAGGATGAGTGTTGTAGAAAACAAACAAATGAATAACCGCCAAAGAGGGGCTTAAGAAGAAAATTCGATGGATGCGGCGAGGGGCTAATCTATTTATGAAAGTATCTTTTATGGGCCTATATTTTTGGAGTAGGTGTTAAAGGTCATAAGTGTACTTCACATACTAAATTTCAGCCAATTCTAATCAAACCTGAGGCTCCAGGAAAGAAAGCTCTCGAAAAGATATATAACCCATACAAGACACTGATACTGCCCATTTTGTCATGCGATTTCGAATCATGGGTACATGCGAAAGTAGACGAGGGAGTAACTGGAGTGTTTGGGAGAAAGATTCTTTGTAAAATCTATGGAACAATCTGCAATGGGATATCGGTCTCATATGAACAAGAGCTGTATTACATCGTTGGCGTAGTTAAACATATCAAAATACAAGGAATACGTTGACCAGATCATGTTGTTATACTAAATGAAGAAGCCCCCGTTGAGAAGTCTTTCAAAAACAGTCCGGATTGTTAAAGCACGAATAGAAGACCAAAACTTCGATGGAGAGACCTAATGGAAAAAGACTTCTCGCTACAAATTGCTATTGAAAAAGGAACACAAAACACGGAGGCGGCTGAAAACCTATTCAAAGTTCTGCGGCGGTATGAAATTTGGCCCCGGGTAATTACACCCCAAATCCAAATGGGGATATACCTCAAACAACAACACTTTTCAGACCTATTTTCGTCTTTCAGGGTCCTGTTTTCATGCAGCTATTGAGGCCAATTTGGAGTTTCCTCAAGTTATTTTGAACTTTTCCAATTAAATTTCAAATTAAAATAAGAGTTGTGAACAAAAAGAAATGAAACCTGACAAATAAATAAATAAATCTAAATAAAATGTATGTATGTCATGATTTTTAATACACCACCAATGAGAAAAATATTTTTAACAATCAACTTTTTGAAATTCACAAAAACTTTTGAAAATATTTTCAGTATTTTATAAAAAAAAATATATATTTTCAAGAAATTGTTTTCGCAATTAAAAAAAAAACAAGTAAAAAGGAGTTGAGTTCGGCCGGGCCGAACTATTATTAGCCCCATAGGCACAATATAGGGCTAATAATAAGAGTCTCAAATCGGACAATCAATTTCTATTAATTTTGGGGTTGAGTATGTGCCAAAAACTCCTCGCGGAGTCTGATAGGAGCCGCCGATTAGGACAATATGGGACACAGGAAGAAGAGTACGTATCATTTATTCAAATTTTGAAACCGAATATGCTAATACTTGTAATAAAAAAATTAAGCTAAATGTAAGAATCTTAAAGTTCGAAAAGGTCCCATGGCCTTGAATTTGGGAGCATAAGCTTCAAAGACATGTTAGGCCATTGAGATGTTCCCCAGGCAAGTTGACGATATCATTTATTGGGTTTAGTCTCTAACTTAGATCCATAACCTTGCTGTTTTTGCTGCACTTATTTCTCTTTGTGTAGTTTGCTACATGAAATGCCTTTTGAATATCTTGCTTCATTTTCAATTAGATTTACTTCAACGCATCCTCTTCAGTGAGTGAGTGAGTGAGTGGCATTATAAAAGGGGTTGCTACTATTAATTTTCAATGACCCAAAACCTGTGGCTTTTTCGTCCTTCAAGGAAAGTGAAGCATGCAGAGACTTCATCTCTTACCCACACAAACAACGCTCCCATGCTGTGTTCTTGGATTTAGTGGGCGGTTATAAATTAAATTGAAAATGTTTGCAAACAGGTAGCAGCAGCATATGTTGGCCACCAAACCTTTTAGGATACTTAATGGTATAGGTATGGTATCTCTTGAAGTGGAAGCCTAAAGTGACTGATGCCGATACGCTTCAGTGATAAGAAAAGCAGGCAATTTATCCTTTTTTAAGTTTAGAACATAAGGCCATAAAGAGTATCAAATGATGACATTGCTTAATTGGAAATATAAACATTTCACATGGTATGAAAGAAATAACTCAAGTTCCATTTTCCCATTCATTTCATTGCAGTCGCCAGCACTCCTGAGAATCTACCCAAAAGAGAGGATTCTTCCTCTTGTTCGACTGTAGGTGGTGGTGCGGGTAACAGTAATAGCTCTGGCAACCTTGGATGTTCCTCACAGATTGGCTTTGCTGCCAGTACTCCATTGGATTGTAGCTCCAGCACACAAGCAACATCGGGTGGTGGACCTGGCTCGGGAGGAGGTGGTGGCATCAGCAACAGCAATACTCACGACTTTACCAAAATCACAAGCCCTCCCGGCGTGGATGGCACGTCGGAAAGTGTGAATTTCTCAATTACAAATAATAGCGTTGTGTCTTCTCTGAATGGTCAAGTTGCAAGTAAGTATCATTGTTGCCTCTTACCTCTTTGCAAAAAAAAAAAACAACAATTCTCATGATGGTACGTGTTGGGTTGTTGCCCATTAACTTTTCCACTTCCATTCGGCAATTGCTTTTGAGCTACTCAACACATGATTTGGTTTATTTTACTGAAAATGGGCAATCATTTGACGATGACAAGCATGAGGACGAGGGATGTAGAGAAAGTCGATGTAGTTGAAAGATAGATGTAGATTTTAATTAAGCATTCCCACACGAAAAAAAAATCATTTGACATAAACGAACATTTCGACAAGTAAACTTCTTTTACGAAAAACTTTGGGACTTTGTTTACGTTAAAATTGCAAAGATTTGTGACGAATACAAAAGATGGATATTTCTCAAGGGCACAAAATATTGTCAAACAATTTATGAGCTGTAGAAAATCTTGTTGCCTCCAGCCTAGCGCCCTTTGTTGCGGAATTTTTTGGTTGCATATACGAGCATGTTTTCACTTAAAGTAAAAATTTGAAATATTTTCACTTTCCAAATTTACATCCGTACACGATCGCTAATTTCCCAATACTGACTGCTGGTAGACTGAACTTTGCTCAATGAAAACAAAAGCTGAAAGTAGTCTTTTTAACTACACTCTCTGCCAAATGGAAGAGACACAAGTTATAAACAAATCAAAACAATCATCATTTCGTGTAATAACTTATCTTTTGCTGTAAACGAAACATTTTTGGCTTAAAAGAAGTTTTGAGTTTTTGCGTAAAAGAGCCATCCTTTACCACGGACGAAGTTCATAAAAGTTTTACCATAGTTGAAGTGACTTTAACATCAAAATGTAGCAAATTCACGACTAACGTTTAACGGTGCAGAAAAATGTCGTACAGTTACTACAAAAATAAAACAGATTATTTGTCCAATATTTTTTTTTTTTTTGTGTGTAGGAAGAAATAAAACATAATTCGAAGATGCGTAGTTTCAGTATGGTTTCTGCTAAAATACAGTGAAAGTATGACAAGGATCTCCGGCATGGCTATGAGCACCGCACGGATTGAATTTGTGTGGTGTTCATGGTCATAACGAGAAGCTCAGCTGGGAGCTACGGGGCGCGGCCACAGGTGGCGGATAGTGAGATGCTTTATATACAAAGTAGCTGCAACTACAGAAAATTGCTGTAATCAGTGACGTGCTTTCTTTCTGTCACCGACTGTTCAAAAGTGACAGACTTACTGCCGTTTTTTCTCTACCCAATCTATTGCAAGGCACGCAAATTAATTTCAGCTCTCATAACTTTGAACGGTAGCTGCGTGTGTGTTTCTTCTATACAGTTGGGGTCAATGTGACCACCCGTGCATAGTGCTTAAAATGCAAAATATGATTGGCAATCATTTTATGCCCATCGGCACAAATACAATAGCTGAACGAATTTAAAATAGAGCATTTTATGTTTTGGTCGTTGAGAGTCGTAAGCGTCAACAACGATTGCTGGTGTAACCCAGTTGTTAACCAGTTGGCGCCATCATCTAGTTCAGTAGTTAACTTTTAAAGCCAATTTTGTCTCTGCAGTTCCATTTTACGCGAAATTCTAAGAAATTTAGTTATTTGGACATCAAATACTACTTGCCGTACTAGTAAAAATACTGCTAACAGGGGTCGGTTTAACAAAATGATCGTGCTTCTAGCTTGCAAGAAAGAACTTGCATCACTTGCCACTGACAGATTCGCAAACCTAGGTCCGAATCCTCCCGTCGGCAATTTTTATATCCTCCACCATAGGATGGGGATATACTAATTTCGTCATTCTGTTTGTAACTCCTCGAAATACTCGTCATGTTCGACATGACATTTTATGCCGAACTAGCCATGTCCGTTTGTCCGCCCGTCTGTCTGTCGAAAGCACGCCAACTTTCGAAGGAGTAATGCTAGCCGCTTGAAATTTTGCACAAATACTTCTTATTAGTGTAGGTCGGTTGGGATTAGAAATGGGCTATATCGGTCCATGTTTTGATATAGCTGCCATATAAACCAATCTTGGGTCTTGACTTCTTAAGCCTCTAGAGGGAGCAAATCTCACCTGATTTGACTGAAATTTTGCTCGTGGTGTTTTGGTATTACTTTCAACAACTATGCTAAGTATGGTCTAAATCGGTGCATTACCTTATATAGCTGCCATATAAACCGATCTAGGGTCTTGACTTCTTCAGCTTTTAGGTGGCACAATTCTTACCGTATTGGGCTGTAATTTTGCACGTGGTGTATTGGTTTTACTTCCAACAACTGTGCTAAGTATGATTCAAATCGGTTTATAACATGGTATAGCTGTCATATAAACCGATCTTGGATCTTGTTTCTTGAGCCGCTGGAAGGCGCAATTCTCATCCGATTTGGCTGAAATTTTGCATGAGGTGTTTTGTTATGACTTCCAACATGGCGCAAATCGGTAAATAACCTGATATAGCTGCCATATAAACCCATCTGGGGTCTTGACTTCTTGAGCCTCTAGAAGGCGCATTTCTCATCCGATTTGACAAAAATTTTGCACAACGGCTTTTCCCGTGACCTTCAACATACGTGAAGGTATGGTCTGCATCGATCTATAGCTTGATATAGCTCCTATCGATCTCCGATTTTGCTTCTTGAGCCACTACAAGGCGCAATTCTTATCCCAATGAACTGAAATATTTCACAATGACTTCTACATTTCAGCATTCAATTCATTAATGGTCAGAATGGGACTATTACTTGATGTACCTCCAATAGCATAACAGCTCTTATTCATTATTCTTTGTTTGCCTAAAAAGAGATACCGCGCAAAGAACTCGACAAATGCGATCCATGGTGGAGGGTATATAAAATTCGGCCCGGCCGAACTTAGCACGCTCTTACTTGTTTTCTTTTTTGTTATTGTAGAAAATTCGGCGGAAGTTTTTATGTATTTCTCAACGGAGAAAAAACCGAGAACAAGCAGAAAAATAAAAAATATTTTTCAAACATTGAAAGAAACCATATACGAAACTAGTTTGTTTGATTTACTTGAAGCACTTGTTCTACGTGTAACTGGTTATTCCAATGACAAAACCATGGCAAATGCACCAGTTGTTTACACTGAAAGTAAACAAAAGGGCAAACAGTTCTGATAACTTTAAAAATAGTGAATAAACTGGTTTGGAACTAGCGGCCTGGACTACTGGGAAGGTGTGGGCGTGTACAGGGTGGCTGATGAAAGCCGCTACCAAAAAAAAATGTAATAACTTTTTTTCTATTTAATAATAATAATTTAATAATTAATTTAATTAATTAATTAATTAATTTAATTAATAATAATTTAATAATTAATTTAATAATTTAATTTAACATGAATAAAAGAAAAATGTATTCCATACACCGAAAAAAAAATGTAGCAATATTCATCATTGTAGCAATATTCATCAGCCACCCTGTATATATATGCTTGATCGTCATGACATTTGAAGTCAAGCTTGCCCTGCCCGTCCGTCAATCTGTCTGTCTGTCGAAAGCACGCAAACTTTCGAAAGAGTGAAGCTAAACTCTTGAAATTTTACACAAATACTTCTTTTTGCATGAAATGTTTTGGTTTGACCATCAACAACTGTGCCAAGTATTGTCTAAATCGGTTCATAACCTGATACAACTTCCAATATAAACCAATTTTTGATCTTTCATTAAGATAGGCTCTTGAAATTTTCCACAAATACTTCTTATTAGTGTAAGTCGGTTGGGATTGTAAATGGGCCATATCGGTCCATGTTTTGATTTAGCTGCCATATGAACCGATCTTGACTTCTTGTGCCGCTAGAGGGTGCAATTATAATCCGATTTGGCTGAAATTTTGCACAAAATGTTTTGTCCTAATTTTCTTCTGACATTTGCGCCAAGAATGGTTCAAATCGGTTCATAACCTGATATAGCTACCATATAACCCGATCTCGGATCTTGACTTCGTGCGCCTCTTAAAAGCGTAATTGTTATCTGATTTAGCTGATATTTAGCATGAAGTGATTTCGTTTGACCACCAACAACTGTGCCAAGTATGATCCAAATCGGTTCACAACCTGATATAGCTCCAATATTAACCGATCTCCTGATAAAATTTCTTAATCCTCTAGAGAAAGCAATTCTTATCCGATTTTGGTGAAATTTTGCACAATGAATTCCACTTTGGTCTTCAACAGCCAAACCAAGTATGGCCCCATTTGGTTCATAACTTGGTATAGTTAAAAAAGCATAGCAATTCTTATCCATTATCTTTTTTTGTCTAGAAAGAGATATCGACCAAACAACTTGACAAATGCGATCTGGTGGAGGGTACATAAGATACGGCCCGGCAGAACTTAGCACGCTTTTACTTGTTACATGTCTTTTTCTTTGGAAACAAACATAACTCTCATCAAACCATGTTAAACAACAAACTTTGTTTGTTTAAACGAAGGTTAAGTGATTACAACACCGTAGACGCCTATTTGGTTAATAAATCACTCCATTATATCGACACATATTTGAATTGGTTAAAGGCCAGCTCTCTACCTAAATTCTTTCGTGCAAACTCAATGAAAGCAAATGGCAAGATAAAAGATTAAATGGTAAAGACTATAGGTTAAATACTGAATTTTATTTGCAAATATTGTTACATAAATCTTTGTATCCTTTACAAATCCTGCGAGAACAACTAAAATAATTTATATGGGATGCTTACTCGTTTGTACAATAGTATATGCCTGAGCATTTGAGACGATACATGTATAGCATTTACACCGGGGTGGAACGAACTTAAAAACATTTCTTTGTTGTTGATAGTTAAACAACAATATCATATTATACGAAACCACCCGTCTTTGAACTTAAACTGAGTGCAGTCCCATTCAAGTTGTTGTTCATTTTTCCAAAACGTGTAGCGCATAGCGATACCACTTAATGAAGTAGTTTAACACGGCTGAATACCTCACAAATGTCTCCAGCATTAGTCATGGACCTAGCGTATGTCCTGAAGATCAACAAATTTGAACCAAATCAACCAAAAGAAGCCAAATCGGATCCGGATCTAATTTGCTCTCATATAGTTTATGCCGCCGCAAGTGCTGACGACGAAAGAGCTATGATCCCCGACAACCCATCCGAACTCGGATAAAGAAAAGTCCGTTGCACACTCCACATTTAAAGAGTTGCACACTCCACACACTCGCAATTCATAAAAAAGGAGATGAATTTAAGCGGAACTATGTACTTTGTAAACCAAAAACATGAATCTATTCAAAGTAACCAAATATAAAGAGAAAAATGGTTCAAATGAAAAATTTTTAAAACAAGAGTAGAATATCTCCTAGCCTCCGACTTTAATAACTGGGATTAAAAATATATATTTATAAAAGAAGCGTATCAAATTGATGTTCACAATAAGGATTAGGTACCTCTCCAAAAAAAAACCCCAATCAAATTTATCGGTCGATCACGACACCATGAGACTCAACCAAAGGAAAGTGAAGAATAATACCGCATATGCGGACTTATGCCCAATTGGACAAAAGTTAATTTTGTGAGTAGTGTATCTTTCTGAAATTCATATTTGGGGTCAAGAGTCCCGAACAGAACAATCCATATTTTACTCCATTTTGGAGTAAAATATGGAAAAGACATTGAAATTTTCCACGTATATAAACTAATCGTTGCCAAGTCTCACTGTTCAATACCTTCATTTTAATTATAATGGACGAATAAACATACATGTCTAGATAATCTTACCACCATCTAGGACCCACTTAACAAGAAATAGAAAACAATCAGCCGACATTATTTTTTCTTTATTTTTCAATAGTTATCGTCATTTTTTTTTTTTTTTGAGATGTGAAATAGTTTTCAATATATTATTTGATTATATTCATAGTTTTCCCTAATTTTTGGCATTAAATTTTAACATACATAATGTACATGGGACCTTTCCACATTTTGTTTTTGGCAAGTTATGTAACCTTCTATTAGTAAGCCCTGACAATGATCAAGAACATATACAATAATCAAATATACTTTGAAGGGCGCTCTAACATGGCTTGTACTCTATTCGTCTTTTTAAATGAACAACTCACAAACTTCATATAAAACCAGTAAGGAAAGGCAAAAGTCGGTCTGTGCCAACTTTATAATAACCTACACCTACCCTATACGTACAAAGTGGGAGGTATATTTAATTCTAAACCAATTTTGATGGACCTCGTCGGATGTTTTCAATCCGTATCAAATTTCGAGCAAAACTAATATGTTCAAACTGTAAAAACTTCGGTTGACATATGTCAAAATTATTGCAAATTACCCCAAATCTGGAGAACATATATATGGGAGCAACATCTAACTCTGAATCGAATTTGACCAAACTTCTTAAATATTGTGACAGACATCGAGGAAAGCGTTGAGCACAATTTTGGCAAGATTGATCGATAGATGCGCTTCCAGTGGCTCTAGAAGTGAAAATCGTTCGATATACATATATGACAGTTATATCTAAATCTGAACCGATTTTTATGAAATTAATGAAATCAATAATGTTGAGAGTCGAGAGAAAATCCTTCCTGCCAAATTTCGAGAGAATCGGTTAACAAGTAAGCCCTTTATTGCAATATTTCGCAAAATCGGACGAATATATGTCTGGCAGCTAGATTTCGTATTCTTTGTATATAAACCTGACCTTCTGATCTCATAAAATCGGAATTAGTGATATATCGGCGCTATTTGGACCAGATCGGACCATATTTGGATATAGATGCCATACAGGCCGATCTCCCTATATAGTGTATTGAGCCTATAAAATAAACATTTTTCAAAATGCTCCTTTTCTGGACTCAACACTCTATGAGCCCAGAAAAGGAGCATTTTTCATCCGATTTTGATGAAATTTGAAACAGTGGTTTTGGTACCTCACTACACATTTTTGTTGAACAACGTTCAGATCGGACTATATTTGGCTAAATACGACATTCAACATTTTCATCGCAATCGGGTAATAAATGGATATTTTGATAACCTGTATCGGTAGATCGGGCGGTCGGTCTATAGGGCAGCTATATCCAAATGTGGTCCGATCTGGACCCATTTGGATATATCTCTACACATGACTAAATGATTAAACAAAGCAGTGAAAATAATTATTCCTAATGCAAAATAAAGACAATATTATTGTAATTAAACAAAAATCGTCATGTAACCACGTTTAAAAAAATTAAGATGTTTTGTTAAAGTTTTCACAGCTATTCCCAAAGCAGAGCAGAACCATTTTATTGACTGAATAGTGGTGTTTTAAACCCCATTATTTTTTTATATTTCAAATATTTAATTTTTACAAATAAATAAGGACGGAATGCTATCTGTCAATTTTCTTAATTTTTGACAGTACTTGCCATTGAAGATGTCAACTAATTCCTTTTTACATTCATTCTTTGTTTACGTTTTCTCTTATGTGCTTGTGTCATTTTCGAATGGTACATTTTGACAACCGCAATGTTCATGGGGCCTTTCCACTTTCTGTTTTGGGCAAGCGACGTAATCTTCTTTTAAAGATTGAACTAAATGAGCGTTTGGGAGCGACGCGTTGGAAAATGAAACTCTGCAAACAAATGTTAAAAAAGCAGCTCGCAAAAGTTGAAGAATTTTAACTTTGACGACCAAAAACACTACTTCAAGTGTGACAAACCCGAATGACGCCCGGTTTCAAGGGTGAAAGTTGAAAATTAACTTTTAACTTTAACTTTTCCGCGTTGCTTTGATGGAATTTGTGTACAGAGTTGCATTTTTGCAACGCGACGCCCAACACCAATGTTCAACGCGCTCATTTTGTTCTGGCCTTTAATTAGCGCCGCATTAATCGAAATGTTTTATGTAAATCAAAATTCTATCAAAACCAAGAAAAGAAACTTTTTCGTCCCCATCTTAAAACTTGTTCCAAGCCGCATTTTCCCATGACTATCTGCCTTCATCTAAGTTTCCTGCAAATAAAAAATTATATTGCAAAATAAAGGGCATAACGACTCAAAGCGTAGAAACATTAGGCCTAACCACAATGTTCAGCAAAGGGAGCCAAAACTATTTAAAGTGCTTTCATTTGAACACGCAAAATAAGCAATCCTCTTCAATGGGCAAAGGTCATGCGTCCTAATGTTTGCTGGAGGATTCACATGTAAATATCCTTTGTGCAAATAGACAATGATGACGACTGACAATAAAAACGACCAAATAGAAAACAAATAATAAAATCAAACAACAAAAATATATGTTCCAATGTATGTGTGTGAGTGTATGAGTTTGGATGGCTAACTAAGATGGGTAATGGTTACAGCTTCCATCACCAGCACTCATGCCAAAGTGTGAAGTTGCGAATATGTAAACAAATTCCAGAAATCAAATCCCTTGAAATGTCCTAAAAACTTATTTGAGCTAACAACACATCGCAGCTCTCCCTCTGATATCTCTCTCTTTCTATTTATAAGCACTCAAGCCACAGGCAAACATGATGTTAAGAGTGTAAGCACAACAAAAAAAGGTTACACTCATGGATACATCGATGCGTATGCCATCGATGTTGGGCCATTACACATGGGCTTGTTAGCTAATGAACCTTTTGGGATATGTTCAAAGCTGCCGAAGACAATAGAGTCATCAAGCGAAGAAGAACGTTAAGAATCCCACATACGGCCATACGACCTCCAAGCAACCACCTATCCTAGGGCCCACAATTATTTTGCACGAAAATTGAGTCTCTTCAAGGATTTTTTATATACAAATTGATTGCTTCGTCATTGTTCTGTTAGAGCATAAGTGTGTGTGTGTGTGTGTGTATGCGGAGGAGTTGGGCATATATATATATACTCAATATTTCTTAAATGTGTGTTGAAAAGTGAAGATAAATCCTATAACAACAACAAATCACATTAACGACAACATAAAAAACACCATCATCCGCCGTGAAGTCGAACATTTTGTGATGAACAGTGTCAAGAGTACATCTTTATTATGTTCCCCTTCGTTATATGGCTTCAACTTGGCGAATGTCCTTGATTCATGGAGCACTTTATTTTATAACGTTTTCTTGGCCAACGAGATAGGCATTTTATGGTCGATTATATGTTATCTGAAACGAATTCAGGACGATGATTATGAATAAACTGCTGCGAAGAAGTTAATGAAGTCACTAGAAGACAACAATTGAGGTTCGTACGGGCCAAACTTTGGAAATTTAATGTGCACACAAATTTATATTTTCTACCAAAATAATATAAGTAAAAGCGTGCTTAGTTCAGCCGGGCCGAATCTTATATACCCTCCACCATGTATGCTTTTGTCAAGTTCTTTGAACGGTTACTCTTTATAGGCAGAAACTTAAAAAATTATAGGCGGAGACAAGAAATCCCCATGGATTTCTTATTGCGCCCTTAAGAGGCTCAAGAAGTATATTCGGGAGATCGGTTTATGTGGGAGCTACATCAGGTGTTGAACCGATTTAAAACATACTTGGTACGCCTGTTAAAGGTCATAAAAAATACACCGTCAGAGGTGTATTCGGGAGAACAATTTATATGGGAGCTATATCAGGTTTTAGACCGATTGGAACGATCATAGTGCATAATTTTCAGCCAAATCAAATAACAACTGCGCACTCTAAATGCTCAAGAAGTATAATCTGGAGATCATGCATTGGGCATATACTACAGTTGTCAGACCTATAATGCTATATGGTGTTGTGGTCTGGTGAACGGCGCTTCAAAAATCCACCTACTGCTCAATACTAAACCGGATCCAAAAGATGGCTTGTTTGTGCATCACGGCCGCACTGAGGACGACACCATCCGATGCACTGAATTTAACGCTACATCTTATACCTCTGGACATTGTGGCTACCCAAATTGCAGCGACCACTGCCGTGAGATTAAGGGGGCTTTCTCATTGGTCATGTGGCGGCTACGGATACTGTGTTATCCTTGATACAATATCCTATGTTCCAGGCAGTGTCGATTACAACCTACCAGAGCCGCTTTTTGATAAAAATTACTGTACCACTATTCATGATAGAACCGATTGGAACTACGATATCCCTGGTAACCGAAGTTACACAGACTACACAGAGTGTGTATCAAGCAGAGATCCTTGGAATCCTTGCAATATAATGTCATTACGACGATTGGCAAAAATATCTTTTCAGACAGCCAGGCAGCCATTAAATCCCTGGAGAACGTATTTCGGAGGACAAAAACCGCCCTCGACAGTCGCTGATCTCTCAACGAGATGGCTGAACAGTTCAAGATTCACCTCTTCTGGGTGCCGGGCCACAGAGATTTCCTAGGGAATTGTAAAGCGGATGAGCTTGCGAGACTAGAAACTACTCTACACATTCCAGGGATACTGGAATCTGTGGGTATGCCTCTAGTGACATGTAAGCTAAGTTTTCAGGACCTGGTCCGAAGGACAGCGAATGATAGATGGTCACAAAGAGGGGGCTGTGAGCATTTCAAAACTATGTGGCCTAATCTAGACTTGAAGAGGTCTACTGTTTTGCTGTCATTGACTAGAAAAAGACGTCTGAGTCATTGTGTCCGTCATTACAGGTCACTGTCTAATCGGAAAACATGCTGACGGACTGAAGGTTGCCAGCTTCGACTTTTGTAGAAGCTGTAAAGACATCGAAGAAGAAGAGACTATTGAACACCTTCTGTGTGTGTGTGTAACGCACTAGCAGTTAGAAGGAGTTCCACTTTAGGTTCTTATTTCTTTGATAAACTGTCTGATTTGGACGAATATCTCAAGGTGTTACAAACGGAATGACGAAATAAGTATACCTCCACCATAGGACGGAGGCTATAAAAACAGTAAAAAATTTATTGGACCCAAAGAAAGTATTTGGGAGTAGAATACGATACATAAATTGTTTGGGCTAAGGACACCACACCCCAAAGTCCAAATAAAAACAATACTCCAAACGGACATGTAAACCGATGGGGTCAATACGGGACTCAAATAAAAGGTATTTGCTAATAATATACGAATCTGAAAGTTGACACAAACTCTCATCCTGCCAAAAGCAATGCAAATGGGAAAAGTAGACCGATTCATTACACAATATAATAACATGTCATAATGACAATTTATACTTATTGTTACAGTCAACAACTAATTTAAAAATGGGAACAGATATTGGTTTTTTTTCTAATATTTTGTTTTTATAAGATTTTTAGTTAACCAACAATTTAAAACTCTTGTAACCTTTGTACATTTTGCTATAAATGTAATTTAAAAACGTTTAATTTCCGCCCACAGTATCTCTAAATTAATTTGTTGTGTCTTTTTCTTCTTTGTCTCTTTCAGGACACGGCGCCTTAACCATAGTACGACGTTCGAATAGCCGCAAAAGTTTCGCCCAACTCGAATCTCAGCATTTACACCAGCAGGCGTCCACACCAACTCCTTCGTCGAACAGAGGCTCATTTCTCGCAGATGATACTCTAGGAAAGGCGCCCGCCAACAACAATACGCCGCAGCAACACGACAATCTTTTCAACGAATCGTTGGGCAACATTGGGCCACAGACCTACTCCTTAGCACAAACACCAACCACCACCCACAGCGCTCAACAACTACAAACGCATCAACACACGCCCCCACTGCTAAAAATGTTACCCACATCACCGAACTCGAGCAATACAGCACCACTTGTACCAACAGCCACCGATACTCAGGATGAGAATGCGTCCGAATCGATTTTATCCATGGACGAAAGCGCGTCCGCAGTCGCGTCGGCAAAAGCCAGTGTCGATTTGGCAACGGAAAATTTACCAGCTGTCGATACACCAGATGCCTGTGATAAAGCTGCATTGAGGTATGTAAAATTCAAGTATTAAAAGCCAACGGCTGACTTAAAACATACCGGAAACAAAATGTTAAAACGGGGAAAACACGCAAAATCCAGCTTAATTCTTTGTTAAAAAATAAGAAGCATTCAAACAACTACAGCTTGTGGGTGGGGTAAATCAAGCGGAATTCCTAAGAACTTAAAGTCATCATGGGTCAAGGTCATTGAAAATTTGTTCAATTTTTTGTTTTATTATATTAATGTTGATGACATGGAACCATATCAGCTTATGGACTGATTCAGACCATATTAAGCACGTATGTTAAAAGCTATAGAGACAGTTACAGTGTAAAATTTCAGCCCAATCGGTTAAGAAATATGCCCTCTAAAGGCTCAAGAAGTAAAATCGGAAGATCGGTTTATATGGGAGCTATATCAGGTTATAAATCGATTCAGATGATATTTGGCACGTATGTTGAGGATCACTGTGAAAAATTTCAATCAAATCGGTCGGTAAATGCGCTTTCTAGAAGCTCAAGGAGTCAATTCGGGGGAACGGTATATAAGGCAGCTATATCAAGTTAATGACCGATTTGAACCATACTTGGCACAGAAATGGGAAGTTATAACAAAACGCTACGTGCAAAATTTCAGCCACATCGGCAGATCGTTTTATATGGCAACTATATCAAAACCTGAACCGATTTGGCTTATTTACAATCCCAACCGACCTACACTTATAAGAAGTATTTGTGCAAAATTCCAAACGCCTGGATTTACTGCTTCAAAAGTTAGCGTGCTTTCGACAGACAGACGGACGGACGAACGAGCATGGCTAGATCGATTTAAAATGTCATAACGAAGAACATATATGCTTTAAGGGGTCTTCAACTAATATTTCAAGGTGTTACAAGCGGAATGACGAAATTAATATACCCCCATCCTATGGTGCTATGGTATAAAAATCATTTTTATGACCCAATGTGGTCAATTTGTCGAAGCCCTGCTTGGTTTTTTTTTTATGGTCGAGGGGTACATTTTATTATTCCGTTTGCGACACACCAAAATATCTATCCAATGTCTATGTACCCACTAATGGATCCGCGACTATAAAAAGGAGGTCCTTTTTAACGGAGGTCTATAAAGGGGAGGTCCTTTTAATTTGAGCTTGAACCGGAAAGCACGCATTAATATGATATATTTACCCCCACTGTTCCTTAATGGAGGGTTCATAGACAATTTGCAATTTTGTAAGTGTCGCTGCGAATATTAAACCCTAAAATTGGTTACCATATCCCAACTCTTCTCCTACTTTCGCCTTGTGAACCGCTAAAATATAAAACTTTTTCAATTACAAAAATTTTTTAACTACTTTTTTTATACCCTCCACCATAGGATGGGGGTATACTAATTTCGTCATTCTGTTTTTAACTCCTCGAAATATTCGTCAAAGATCCCATAAAGTATATATCGTCTGTCTGTCTGTCCGTCTGTCCGTCCGTCCGTCCGTCTGTCCGTCTGTCCGTCTGTCCGTCCGTCCGTCTGTCCGTCCGTATGTCCGTCCGTATGTCTGTCGAAAGCACGCTAACTTTCGAAGGAGTAAAGCTAGCCGCTTGAAATTTTGCACAAATACTTCTTTTTAGTGTAGGTCGGTTGGGATTGAAGATGGGCTATATCGGTCCACGTTTTAATATAGCTGCCATATAAACCGATCTGGGATCTTGATTTCTTGAGCCACTAGAGGGCACAATTCTTATCCCATTTGGCTGAAATTTTGAATGAGGTGTTTTACTATGACTTCCAATAGCTGTGCTAAGTATGGTTCAAATCAGTTCATAACCTGATATAGCTGTCATATAAACCTATATGGGGTCTTGACTTCTCGAGCCTCTAAAGGGAACAATTATTATCCGATTTGGCTGAAATTTTGTGCAACGGCTCTTCCCATGATCTTTAACATACGTGTCGAATATGGCATGAATGGGTTTATAGCCTAATACAGCTCCCCTATAAACTGATCTCCCTATTTTACTTCTTCAACCCTTAAACTGCGCAATTCTTACTAAATAGATTTGGCTAAAAATTTACACAATGACTACTGCTATGGTCTCCAATACTCAGTTCAGTTATGGTCCGAAATGCACCATAACTTGTTTGTTGTTTGTCTAAAGAGAGATGCCGTGGCAAGAGCTCGACAAATGCGATCCATGGTGGAGGGTATATAAGATTCGGCACGGCCAAACTTAGCACGTAATTAACTCTGGTTATTCCCTACACCACCACTGGGGAGCAGGGTATAATAAGTTTGTGCATTTGTTTGCAACGCTAAGAAGGAGAATAGCTAGACCCATTGATAAGTATACCGATCGACTCAGAATCACTTTTTCAGTGGATTTAGCCATGTCCGTCTGCCCGGCTGTGAGTCCATTTATTCTTGTAATCAAAGTGCAGATCGTAATTGTTGTCCAATCATCACGAAATTTTGCACATATCACTTTTTTTGGCCCAAGGACGGATGCTATTGATTTTGGCAAAAATCGGTTCAGATTTAGATATAGCTGTATCGCCCGATTATTACTTAAATGGCCGTATAAGCTACAATTTCAACCGATCTGCACAAAATTTGACACGGAATGTTCTGTTACTGATCATAATATATCTGCAAGATTTTATTAAAATCGGTTCAGATCTAAATCTGAACCTGAATAGCTCCGATTCGCCCGATTTGCACTTAAATGGCCTTGTAACTCCAATTTTCAACCGATCAGCACCAAATTTAGAACGGATTGTTTTGCTACTGATCTTAACATATCTTCGATATTTCACTAAAATTTGGTTCAGATTTGGATATAGCTCCCATGGATATGTATCGCCCGATTTACACTTATAAGGCTGTAATAAACACAATTTGTAAGCGATCTACACAAAATTTGGCATTTGGATTTATCAAAATGGGCTCAAATTTTGATGTAGCACCCATACATATTTATCGCCGGATTTGCACTTATATGGCCGTAGTAACCACAAAAGATCGGTTTAAAAGTCGGTTCAGATTTAGATATAGCCCTCATATGCATGTATTTGTATATATTGCCGGAATTTATTATTGCAGGGTAGGTGTGGGGTATTTTATAATCGGCTCCGCCCGGCTTTTGCCTTTCCTTACTGGTTTTTATTTTATTTTTTCTGTGTAGAATTAACAATTTTGATATTATAAATATATTTAAAGTCTTTCCTTGTCTATGTCTTTCTTTGCAGATTACGTTATCTCTTGCGCATGCTTAGTGCAGGCGAAATATCTGCCGATGTTTTGCAAAAGAATCTCCATTATGCAGCTCGAGTCCTCGAGGCTGTCTTCATCGACGAGTCCAAGTAAGTATTGTTCCGCACCGCCGCAGCATCCCACAAATAGTTTCTTTTTCAATGCGTTTCGTTTTGTGCGGCTGTCTGTGCGGCAGCAATGAAGCCTCTATGCTAACCTTAGGTAGTAGATATTTGATCCAAGGAAATGGCCAGCGATCACATGATTACTAACTGCTGCAGCAAGCGCTATAAAACGAGCAACTAATAGAATTTTAGAAAATAGTTTTGATTTTTTTCACAAAACCAAAAAAAACTAAAATTCGAGACGGTGATGCATTTGTATTTTTAAAATTGGATATGGAATGGTGAGATAATGCTTTTACGGACGGAGTTCTTTTTGTTTTCTGTTTAGAGCATTCATAGCATAACATAACAAAGAGCGCGATCAGAATCAAACAACTAACGAATGACAAGGTTTCTCTCTCTCCTTTCTTCATGCCATGAGGCTGTGTGTGTGTATAAAATCATCTCATCCATGAAGTCCTCGCCGATTGTCTCTGCTTTAAGGCTCTGTGTATCGTAAAGTGAATGACCTTGACAAATTGTGATATACCTACATACGTAATTATGCTGTATTCATACATTCATACTCCCACACTACCACTACTACTACTAATCCATAAATAAATACATGATTGTTTGATGTTTTCGCCATCAGACATCGCTGGTGTAGATAAAGCTTTTTTGCATCATACTGTGTCCTGTGTGTCGTCTCTGAACGTTGGACGCCTTCTAATCTCATTGCCGTCCCCCTTTTTTTTGGCTACTTGTCATCGTTACTTCTACTCCTCATTCAGCTATTTTGTAAATCTCATTTGGTTTTTCCGTCATTTGGAGCAAGAAGTTCCAATGTGAACTCTGAGCACTGGTGTTGTTGAAACGCCATTTCAATGTTCGTCAATGTTGCTTTCAATGTTTCATGTACAACGTGTGGATTTGCTTAATTTTTGTTGTCTTACTTTTTATAATTTTGGTTTTTTTTGTTTTCTCTCCTCCCACTTATCGTCGTCGTCGTCGCCGTCTTCGTTATCATCATCATCGCCAAACGAATCGAATCAAATTGACACAGAAGCCAAGCATCAGGTAAAGCGAAGAGGCAAAATTCCTGTTCATCGGTCGAATGTGAAGAGTAAGTGTGAGCGGTTATATTACCTCCCCCCAAGTCATTTTGATAGTCAGTCATATCTCTTCCTAACTTCCTTTCAACAACCATTTGATGTCTACTACAACGGTTGTATGAATAATCGCCCGCAACATACAAAAAACATGCAAAGTTGCACAAAATCTGATGGTGTTGTTATTTATAATGAGCAAGGATTCAACAAAGAAAAATCGTTGAATTGCAAAAAAAAAAATGTTGGCAGATAAATTTGTTTGCAAATCAACTAAACGAGGTCACAAATAATAATCGATAGATATAAAATTTTTCTTGATATAAAGATGTTCATGGTTAGCATAAAATGTTATACGTCTCCCACTATAGAAGTCAACGACCAAATCTTACACGCATTTACTTATTAAACAGGTCAAACCATGTCATAGAACTGTTCTCGTGACACTTGCTTTAATGAATCTGTACGATTTTCGGGACATCGCCAATACGTCCCTGCAGGCTAACACATAGGATCGTAAACTATTTGAGTGCTCTTCATTCTGGTGTGTATAGAATTTGTCAATGGGAAATTCCCAAGTAAAAAAATATTATTAAAATGTTGTCTTTTAAGAAAATAATATTCACCTCATGGAAAATTGTTTATAAATTTTGCAATGAAGTGTTTAAATTTTACTTAAATTTATAAAAAACTTTCCACAAATTTTCTCTTCAGAAAAAAATTCCTTGAAGTTTTCAATCAAATTTTCTTTTCATAAATTTATTTGATTAACTCTTCCTCTTTAAAAAATTTCCTCCTTGGAAAACATGGTTTTTTCTGTTAAGGAAAAATTTCATTAAAATTTACTCTTTAGAAAAAATTTCATTGAAATTTTCTCTTTAGAAAAAATTTCATTGAAATTTTCTCTTTAGAAAAAATTTCATTGAAATTTTCTCTTTAGAAAAAATTTCATTGAAATTTTCTCTTTAGAAAAAATTTCATTGAAATTTTCTCTTTAGAAAAAATTTCATTGAAATTTTCTCTTTAGAAAAAATTTCATTGAAATTTTCTCTTTAGAAAAAATTTCATTGAAATTTTCTCTTTAGAAAAAATTTCATTGAAATTTTCTCTTTAGAAAAAATTTCATTGAAATTTTCTCTTTAGAAAAAATTTCATTGAAATTTTCTCTTTAGAAAAAATTTCATTGAAATTTTCTCTTTAGAAAAAATTTCATTGAAATTTTCTCTTTAGAAAAAATTTCATTGAAATTTTCTCTTTAGAAAAAATTTCATTGAAATTTTCTCTTTAGAAATAATTTCATTGAAATTTTCTCTTTAGAAATAATTTCATTGAAATTTTCTCTTTAGAAATAATTTCATTGAAATTTTCTCTTTAGAAGAAATTTCATTGAAATTTTCTCTTTAGAAAAAATTTCATTCAAATTTTCTCTTTAGAAAAAATTTCATTGAAATTTTCTCTTTAGAAAAAATTTCATTGAAATTTTATCTTTAGAAAAAATTTCATTGAAATTTTATCTTTAGAAACACTTCTTTTCGAAATTTTCTCATTAAAAAATTTTCTCTTTAGAAAATATTTCATCGAGATTTTCTCTTAAAAAATTTTTCATTAAAATTTTTCTATAGAAAGTTTGACATTTTCTCTTTAGAAAAAATGTCATTGAAATTTTCTCTTTAGAACCAATTTCTCTTAAATATATTCTCTTTTGAAAAAATTTCATTGAAATTTTCTCTTTAGAACAAATTTCTCTTAAATGTATTCTCTTTAGAAAAAATTTCATTGAAATTTTCTCTTTAGAAAAAATTTCATTTAAATTTTCTCTTTAGAAAAAATTTCATTGAAATTTTCTCTTTAGAAAAAATTTCATTCAAATTTTCTGTTTAGAAAAAATTTCATTGAAATTTTCTCTTTAGAAAAAATTTCATTGAAATTTTCTCTTTAGAAAAAATTTCATTGCCTCTTTAGAAAAAAATTCGTTGAAATTTTCGCTTCAGAAATAATTGCATAAAATTTGGTTTTAAGAGAAAATTTTGTATAACTTTTAATACATTTTTATTGCAACTTTGTCTCTTTACATTTTTTAAAAAAAGAAAATTTTATTGATATTGAGTCCTTGATTTGTATCAAAGTATTCAGACTTATGTGAATGTCGTTGGACAATCACCATTCAATTTTTTCACCAATATTATTGTGCGATTTTCACTTGGGCGATTATTCATACCATCATCTAGCAGTACTACTATAAACATAACCATCATTACTGCCCTGCTCTCATCCGCTGCTGCCTTTCTCCAAGTCCTTATGCCTCTCTCGTGTACTTGTCTAAAAAATATATCTATCGAAGAACAATGCTACCAGCGTTTAGTGCGTTTTCTTATTTTCCTTTTTTTTTGGGGGGGTTTTCGTTTTATATTAGGGCGGAACTCATTTTTGTCTATTTATTGTCATTATTTCGGTTCATCTCCCTATGGCATGTTTTGCATATTATAGCTGCTAAATACATTTTTACATGTTTCAACTTCATAATCGTCTATATCTTTGTTGTTTTCTTCTGCATCACATACGTCCTGAACATCATTATCATCATTTACTAGTTATAAATGCTAAAATGCCTCTTCCTTGCTAGCAGCCACAGTGCTACACAATATATGAGAAGAAAAACTCTATTCCTCTCAATCCTTAATGCCTACTAGATGTCTTCATCTGTGTTCCCATGTGGATGGATAGAGATAATGATGAATCGATATTAGTTTTCTTTCCCATTCTGCTATGATTTAGCCTAAGGAATTATTTCATTAAATTTTAGCTGGGTGTTGATGATGCTCGTTACGAATTATTTATTATTGTACGTATTTGCAGCAGCGAAAGGATATTTCTTCTCTGGAATCCTCATAGATTCTCATCATGTTATTCTAGAGTTTCTATGTTGTGTGTGTGTCTGTGTATTTTTAGATGTTATGTTATAGTTGTAAATCTTATTTTTTATATTTATACCAAAAAAGAAATACCAACATACATATTAATTTTCAGATGTTTCTCTTAAAAGCAATAAAGAGAGAGAGAGAGAGAGGGAGAGAGAGAGAGAGAGTGGATGAATATTTAATATTTCACATTTTCTAAAGAAAAAAAAACCAACTGAAATGATCCTACTTTGTTTTGACATCTTTCAGCTATTCCAGTTACTACTTGGATGAGTTTTATGTGTTTCTAAACTTTTTTATCTCAGTGTACTCGCACTGCACTCACAGATGTCTCGGCTAGAATATATATACATACATACATTTCAAATTTTAACTACATTTCCATATTTCTTAATCTCCAACTTATTATATTTCCGAGCTAAAGAACTTTCGAGTCCTTGTTCAATTTAGTTCCAAAATCAAGTAGCAGCTCAAATTGTTTAAAATTAAGCAACGACTAAGTCTACAAAGTTGCTTGGAACTAAATAGAGCATGGATTCATCTTTGTTGCTATCAACTTTTCAGAGGGTTTTAACAACTCTATACTTCTTAACGTCCTGTGCGCTGTGACAATGAGCCTTATAACTGACAATATCTTATATGAAACGTCCCCGTCTATGAAATAACTCTAGATTCTTTATAATGGCAATATTTTGGCAAGGTAATTATCATCCATCCAAGTTTTGCTTTTGTTTTTTCAAATTGACAATCAAACTCCCTGCTACGTCCAACTCATTCTGAACACCTCATTAATGGATCAGACCTTATAGTGTTTTAATTAATTCATCATTACCTTTTAGGAGATCAGAATGAATATCGAAGGTGTAATCTACAATATTATACATGACTATGTGGACCGTATTGCACTTGATTCTTAAACAGCATAATTTAACTAAAAAGAACAGTTAAGACAAAACGTTGGTCTAAAGATATGCGGTTTCAAGCTGGTTCTTAAATTATTTGACCATATACATATTACAAAGTTAGAATTTGGACATATATAATTAACCCTAGGGCCAGCAGTGGGCATTATGTTTCTCTTTAGAAGGTTACAGTTTGTCCTTCACCTTACTTTAAAACATAAGCCATTCTAATATATGAGCTACGAGTTTTCTCGCCAATCCCGTGGCAGCCGATTGTACGTGACGGATTGACCCGATGGAGTTCTTCATCGGCCTCAGTATATAACACACTGCTAAAACAACAACAACAACGAGTTTTCTCGTAGTTCAAAACTTTTGTTGTTCTTGTTAACTGTTCTCATAACTATCGTCTTTGTCTGGCTATAATCTCTTGATTCTAGGTTCTTTAACACCCACCACATATTAGGGCATTTCGCATCAGAAGGGCTTGGATTTGTTAAAGCTGATTGATAACTCCATGTTTTGCTAGGTGAATGAGTTTGCAAACTGGCAAGTACACTCTGGCGCTACATTCTTACCTGTCAATGGTTTTATATCTAAATAATAAACAAGTTTTCTATATCTGTACACCAAGAGCTGAAAGCAAGCAACTTGAGAAGCTTGGCTGTACTACTGACTTTGTCAATTGCAGCCGTTTATATGCAATTGATTTACACAATGGTATCAATCTGCGACCAGGGTCTATGACATCACATTGCTTTTGTGAAATGATGTTTCTTGACAGTCCCATCCATCCCAATGAGTTCGGACCACCTGGTCACAATTCCGGTTTGAAAACCTCTATCGCCAAAGATCTATCAATCAGAAGTTAACCAACCCCCTTACACCTAAGTAGAAATTCTGGAAAATTATGAAACAAGCAAGACCTATTTTTATCAATCCGAATTTCCCTGCAATAGAAAAACGACTAAGCCAATGTGTAATCCACGTTGTAACTCAGGATTTGGAAACATTAATCAAGCAACAAATTTTTTCCCCCAACTGGTGATTACACCTGTCTTCAATAGCTGAGGATTGGTCCCCGGGCAATCGAACATGAATGTGACATGTCCAGCATAGAAAGGGGTCAATTTTCACCACACAGGAAACTTTGAACCGATTGCTAATTTTACCAATATGAACTCCTAATTGCCCAAAATTGTTCTTATTTAGAAAAAAATGAGACGAAACATTGCAGCATTTACTACGCCATTGCCCAGCTTTCGCTGCTAACAGACACCGGTACTTAGGTTGGGACACAATACCAGACATGAGCCAACTTAGGCGCGTGTTATGGAAAACTATAAAGGATTTTGTAAGTAGCACAGAATTCCTAACATAGATTTTCTTTTTCGAGGTTACTTTTTAGTTTTTAGAATGCACAACAAGCCGATAACTGGCTTAGGTGTAGGTCCATGGTGGCATGGGGCGGATTAATATCCGTTCAACCTAACCCAAAAAAATAAATTAAAAATTATGCTGATAAAAAATAGCTCTATAGAGTAAAAAAAGGGTCGTACTATTAAATGTTGATTTTACATTTGCTGTGTTTTACTTTAGTTCTGGAAGGTTACTTTACTTTAGTTACAAGCCGTGAAGGGCAAAAATAAAACGCAAAAAAGTTTCCAGTGCAAGTCTGTTTGCCATGAGGTGGTAACGCCGTAAGCCAACCTTTGTAAACAATACTGAAAAAAAGGTGAAAATATTTGTAAAATTTATAAATAAAATTTACAAAGCATCTGCAGGCATAGAAGTCCAATAAAATTTATTAAGATTGGTGAACGCAATTTTATAAATAATTGGTTTAAATTTTATTTTGCCATTCACAATAGAGGTATTTCTGCAGGTGGCTACACTTATTTGTGAAAACCATACCATGGCAATCCTGACGACAGATGTTCTACATAAGCCAGCACTGGAAATTTATCATGAACTTCGTTGTTCTGGATAGATGTCATTTTCATACAAATTTTATTGCACTGCACCATATATTAATAAAATAAAACACAGGTATTACTTCACCTGCGATTAGAGACTGAAAATTTTTCTCACAACGAAAAAAAAAACAGCACAAAGAACAACGCAGTTATCTATAACAAAGAAACGAACTCTTCCAACGCAGATAACTTTAAAGCAGTCTATTAAGTGGTTCTTTGTGTTTTGCCAAAGTGACCGTCAATGCCTTGGACGAACAAAGATTATAATAGCAATAGCCTACCTACCATTTATAAAGGCACTAGCTGGACAGGGCCCGCTGCCCTGCGCCTTCTGTCACTCTCTTATTTACCAATACGATCAGGAAATAAGTCCTATTTGGGGATGCTGGTACGCCTTTTCAGATATTTCGCCCCAATGTGGATACCATATTGGTACTTTACTCCCAAATGCCTTTCATTTGAGCCTTATATCGCTATGGTGGGTAAATATGTCCGGAATGGGGGTGAGGTGGAGCCTCATGTATCAGATTTGTGCTCTAGTCTCAAATACATTTCATTTAATATTAATATTGTCATTATTGGTTTATATCCACTTGGCGGGCTTTTGAGGTGGGGCGGCCGCCCTAGACATCCCACCTTATATAAGTATACCAAATTTCTGTGTTTGAATTATTAAAGACGAACTAAATTTCGCGTAAATCGCTCCACCCATCTCCGAAATCTGGCGTTTGTGAAAATAGGGGAAGGGGAGGATCCGCCCATTAAAGTTTGGATGTTAGATCTACTGAATTCTCTTGGTTTTGGTGACGGATTGGAGTAGTCAAACCCTTTGGCTCGAAAGTGGATATCAGATTCATACTCTACTCCCAAAAACCACATTTGAGCTACATATCGCTATAGTCGGTATATATGTGTGGTCCATGGGAAGTTTATGAGATGAGTCGTCCCTGAAGCACTTGGCCATAAAACAGATATCGGATTTGAGCCCCTTTTTGCAATAATCAACAAATATGTCCATTTTGAGGGGTATTTAGGTTTGGGCGGCCTCCCACGCACTTAGCCCTGAAAAAATATCAACATCATGCTCTACTGTTAAATTCCTTTTATTTGAGCCACAATTGCAATTGATTTAGGGGGATTTTATAAAATATCTATTATTTGAGCTTATTCTTATTGTCATAGTAGGCAAACATGACCGTTTTGAACGGAGTTTAGGGGGCGGACCCTGAAATAATATCAGCATCGTGCTAGAACACGATTTTGTTTGAGCCCCATAAAGTAAAGCATTTTGAAAGTGGCGATCAAGATATTCAAGGATATTGGTCTCGTTCAGATCCACCCTAATTAATTTTTTTTTGTGTTGGTTATTGTGGGTGCAAAGCGAATTAAATAAGAAGAAGAGAAGTACACGAGTAATACAAAAGAACAACTTTATTCGTAGACGTTAAAATAAGGAGTGAAATTACAAAGTAGAATGATTATGAAAAAGCAAAAATTGGAAATAGTAATTGGACTGGAATAAGAGAATAGGGTGACCAGATTCTTACATACGCCGCCACAATCCAAATACTATTTGACGACAAAAATTTATCAAAAGTTTTCAAACAACATTTTACAAAAATATTCATGTTTGACTTTACTTAAAGACTTGGTAAACAAATCTGCCACATTTTCAGCTGTGGTAACATATTCGATTTGGATCTCTTTTGCATCGAATTTTTCCCTTATATAGTGGTACCGAATATCGATGTGTTTACTTCTCTTATGTGCCACTGGGTTTTGGACAAGGAACTGGGCGCTTTGATTGTCACACTTCAGGGCAGTCGGTTCTTGAACGTAAGCATCTAAGCCAATTTCTCGCAGCAAACTTCTTAGGTACACGACTTCCTTCGTCCCCTGGCACATAGCCACGTATTCAGCTTCCATAGAACTGAGAGACACTTGGTTTTGCTTTTTGGACTCCCATGCTATGGGTCCACCAGACATGAAAAGCACAAACCCACTGTAGGATCGACGATCGTTAACATCTGAGCCCCAGTCGGCATCTGTGTATGAAACTAAATCATTAGCATTTTTAGAATAAGTTAACATACCCTTTGGTTTCAGCTTAAGGTATCGGAGAACATGGTTTGCTGCAGTAAAATGTTCTTTCTCGGGATGGCTGCTAAACTGTGCTAGCTTTGATACAACGTGAGATAAATCAGGGCGAGAGTAGACAGACAAATAATTCAGTGCACCAATCAACGACTGGTATTTGGTGACGTCATAACCACTACAATTCTCCTTCGTGCACTTCTCAAGCACCAAACCATTAGCAAAAGGTGTACTTGCAGGCTTACAATCTGTCATGTTCCACTTGGCCAGTAACTCTCTTACATATCTCTCTTGATGAACAGCTATCTTGCCTCTTAATCCCTCTCTTTCGACTTCTAGCCCCAAGTAGTACTTTGCTGGTCCTCGATCAATCGCGTCAATATGCTGATTCAAATCTTGAACAACGCATTTCATAATGGTCTCCGATGAGCATGACAACAAAATGTCATCCACGTACACAGCAAGTAAGACAAGCTCATCTTTTATCTTTTTCACGTACAAACAGTTGTCAGATTTGCACCGCTCGAACCCAATTGTCAACAGAACTTCATTCAATTTTCGGTTCCAGTCTCTGCCGGCCTGCTTTAATCCATAAAGCGATCTTTTCAGTTTACACACTCGATCTGGATACTTGGCATCTTGAAACATTTCGGGTTGTCGCATGAAGACTTCTTCTTCTAATTCGCCGTTGAGATATGCTGACACAATATCGATGTGATTCACCAAATATCCCCTTTGAGCAGCTATGGCAAACAGCATTCGGATAGCAGACACTCTTATTACCGGAGAGTAAGTTTCTGTGTAATCGACTTGGGGTTGTTGTGAGAAACCCTGGGCTACTAACCTCGCTTTAAATTTTTCTACTTCACCACTTTGGTTACGTTTCGTCACAAACACCCACTTACACCCAACGATATTTTTGTCAGCTGGCTTTTCTACGAGTTCCCACGTACCTTTTTGCTGCAAATTTCCGAACTCTTTCTGCATCGCCTCTTTCCACATTTTCGCGTTTTTGCTCTTTAAGGCCTCTGCCACTGTTTTGGGGTCTTCTTCGTCTTGCACAAAAGTATTTACAAGAGCATTTGCTGATTCTACTGCACGAACTTTTCTCGGACGTCCCTTTCGACCTGTCCTAAGAGTTGTTGGTCTTCCTCTTCTTCTTTTCACACCGGGCACTACTTCTTCTCTTTCTTCAATTGAGGTGTCAGATTCAGAATCCACATCGCCGCTGTTGTGTGCTTCTGTTCTGGCGATATCCCCTCTTTCTTTGTCCACAGAAACATCAACAACAAACCAATCGTCATTCTGCTCCATTTCCCCATTCATAACAGTTGGGGTTTCTTTTGCTTGTTTGGAGAAACTGTCTTCGAAAAACATGACGTCACGGGCGATCGTAATTGTTTTTTGTTGTTTACTATACAAACGGTAGCCTTTTGTTTGATGAGCATACCCAACGAATGTAAGTCTTTCTCCCTTAGGTAGTAGCTTTGACTTGCCTGGTCGTTTGTCTAAGGTGACTACGTCACAACCAAATATACGTAGGTGGGCTACTGAAGGCTTTCGTCCAAACCAACATTCGTATGGTGTCTTATTTTCAAGCACCTTCGTGGGACAACGATTCCGTATATAAGTGGACGTATTTAAGGCTTCTGTCCAAAGCGATTGGGACAATCCAGATTCCAGCAACAAGCATCTAGTCATTTCTACGAGCGTTCTATTAGCCCTCTCGGCAATCCCATTTTGTTGGGGGGTATAACAGACTGTTTTTTGGTGGTTGATGCCTTCATTCCTCAAAAACATTTGAAACTCATTACTAAGGTACTCTGTACCATTATCGCTTCGTAGGGTTTTTAAAACATTGCCCGTCTGTTTTTCGGCATTCACTTTAAAATCTTTGAAAACTTTTAGGGCATCGCTCTTCTTCTTCAAGAAATAAACAGTTGAAAACCTCGAGAAATCATCGATAAACGATATAAAATATCGTGATCCACCTTCGCTACATACCCGCATCGGCCCGCAGATATCGGTGTGTACAAGCTCCAAAGGTTTAGTGGTAAAGGTTTTACCATAGCTTGGAAAAGGCTGAACCGTGATTTTACACATTGAACATGTAACACATGGAAAACATTCAGGGTCTGACGACTCAACAGACATACCACGTACCATCTCTTTACTAGACAGCTTTAACACATCTCTTATGTTAAGGTGGCCATACCTCTTATGCCAAAGAACTCTTTCATTGTTTTGTTTTGCCATCATCAATCGTTCCCTTTTATTAAGCTCCACAACAAATATGCCAGCATGGGCCTTCGCCTCAAATATCATCTCCCCTTTGCTTGTTGTTGCAATTGCCTTCTCTTTGGAAAAAATCACTTCGTTGTTGTGCTCAATAATTTTATGCACAGATAAAAAATTAGCACTCAACTCTGGCACAAAGAGAACATTAGATAGAGTGATGTCGGTAAAATCCGATTTAATATTTACATCACCTATCCCCTCTGCATACACACAATCACCTGTTGCGAGAGATACCTCTTGCTTATGGGCTTTGAACGAAGAGAACAACAGCTTATTTCCACTCATGTGTGATGAGGCTCCACTGTCTACGATCCACATCTTGTCATTGGAGCATATTGCCTCTTCACTCGCACGCATTACCATTGCCTTGCTGTTGTTGTTGTTGTTGATGGATCTGCATTGGGACTTTATGTGTCCACGTTTACCGCAAGCATAACACTTTATATTCTTCTTTCGATTCTCGTCGTTGTCTTTTTCACCTTGTCTTCTTCTGAAGTTTGCCTTTTGCTTGGAATTTGCTGCGAAAACATGTTCCTCTGTCACGTGATGTCTTTCCCCTCGTCTTTGAAATTCTTCCATTATTTTAACCTTGAGACGATCAAGTGGGGGCAGAACATCTCTGCTTTCCACAGCAATGACGAAACTTTCGTAGTCTTCAGGTAGGCTACACAGCAGAACAATACTTACGAAATCTTCTGGAATAGTGATGTCGATTTCCTTTAGAGATTCGACGAGGCTGGTAAACTCGTTCATTTGTTGCGTAAACGATGATCCCTCCTGGATTTTAAACCGTACCAAACGTTTGAATAATGTCACCTTACGAGCTGGATCTTTTGTAATATAAATGCTGCCCAACCTTAGCCATGCCTCTCTGGCCGTCTTACACTTCTTAACGTGAATCAGCTCCGATGGTTTTATACTTAGCGTGATGGTGGCCAACGCTTTCATGTCCAACGCAATCCTTGACTCCTTTTCCTCCTTGGTTGCAGTTGTAGGACAAACACTATCAACTACCGACCAGTAATCCATCGTGATGAGGAGGCTCTTCATATGAATGGCCCAACTTGGGTAGTTTTCCCCATTCAACTTCTCAATTTGGAGCGAACCGGACATTTTTACTTTAAACTTTTAACAATTTACAAAAAACGACTTTAAACATATACTCGACTGACTTGTACTTTCTTATTTAATTTATTGGCACGCTGGGCCCATAACCTTTGTGGGTGCAAAGCGAATTAAATAAGAAGAAGAGAAGTACACGAGTAATACAAAAGAACAACTTTATTCGTAGACGTTAAAATAAGGAGTGAAATTACAAAGTAGAATGATTATGAAAAAGCAAAAATTGGAAATAGTAATTGGACTGGAATAAGAGAATAGGGTGACCAGATTCTTACAGTTATCTATTTCAAAGCTACCACTCCTACCTCTCCTACCTAAGAACTTTTATTGGTGTTCAATTCTATTTTGATCTGCCTTCATTTCGTTAAATATCCATATTAATCCGATCGATGACGTGTAGTCTTATTGAAGCGTATTAGGTGGGTGGGCCAGTCCCTGACTCTGTCCAAAATGTGTATATGTATGTATATCAAATTCGTAGTCAACTCTCAAAGACCTTTAATTTTATATCCATTTTGTGACATTGGACATTCATGCCCGTTTTAAGGGTTTTTAGGAATGGACAAGCACCGTGGATACCTAGGACCAAATTCTTATAACATATGTGAACTTAACTTCCAAACACCTTTCATGTGATACCCATATTGTCCTATTCAGTACATATGTCCTGAGGGGTTTTTGGAGGTTGGGGCGCCTCAGACACCATGAAATAAAGTTTAATATTACCCCAATCGGTAAATATGTCCAGCTGGTGGGTTTGGGGGGGGGGGGGTGTGGTGAGGCCCAAGGAATACATTTTATGTCAGATTTGTACTATTTTTAAACACCTTTCAGTTGATACCCACATTGCTCAAAGCGGTAAAAGTGTCCTGGAGGGTTTTGTTTTTGGGGGTGGGGAACCCCCCCGACATTTAAGATGACATTTTTATGCCAAGTTCGTACTCTACTCTTATATACTTCTCATTTGCTACCCATACTGCCCAAAGCGGTAAGTGTCCTGTTGGGTGGTGTTTTTTGAGGGTGGTGAAACCTTTTGTAACTGAATGAATGTTTGGTGGTAAGTGGACTTTTAATGTACCGTCCACCAGATCACGATACCATACAGCCTAATAGATCTGAAAGATGCAGCCAATGCCGAAAATCAAAATTTCGAATATATTGCAATACAATGGTGGTGGGTATAAAAATCTTCAAAAATGTTCAAGATGACAAGTCGTACTTTATATTACAAATTGAAGCGTTTTTAATAACTCAAAGATTCGATTTAATCGATACTTTATCAAAAAAGATTTAAAGTTCAGTTACATATGAAAAAATATATTATATTGCTTCCCGAATACCTTATGGGGCTGAGGCCACATGTATTGTAATTGCATAAATAATGATTTCAATGAATCAATAAAACAAAAAAATTTAAAACTTGGATGGTTGACCTGTTACCTTAATATGTAAACAATTGTGAAAAGAATGACTTAGGGACCCTTCTTTGGAGTTTATGGTTCTAAACATTTCGCTGGCAGGAAGAACCTACCCGCTTCAACGACCACAGAAATTTATAGTGTTTATTACCAGTTTCTGTTTTCTTAAAACCAGAAAGATTTGATTATAATTGACTTATACCCTTTATCTTATCTTTGTTTAATTTTTAATTGCCGCATCTAACAAAAAAAAATCAATTATGCGAAATACGATGAATTTGCCTTTTATGAAAAAAAAATTGAAAAACTTTACGGTTGCTCTTTTTACTCACTGCTAAATGCTGAATTTGCTGTTATTTATGAACATCTGACAGAGATGAAGCAAAAAACGATCGGTGTAATGGCGACTGTAAGAACATTGAATGCCAGCACCACCACCACAACAACAAGCTCCAAGGATCCAGCAGTGATAATAACAACACAGATCAGAGTCTTTGTTCGCTTAGGACGTCGAATGAGGAATCTGGCGGTAAAATGTCCGCTACATCTGAGGAGGACTCCCAGCATCAAATGAGCATAGATAGTCGCACTAAGGGTGTGTGTTCGGCTCCCCAAACTCACAGTGGACCCACTGGTCCGCCGGTAGTGGAAGGCCATGTTAAAGATTCTGAAGCCTCAGCGACTGCGGCCAAAGATAAGGGCGAAAACAAAGAGGCAGCTAATACCATCAACACATCCTCGACAACGCACACCTGCTCAACAACATCGTCCACCTCCACCACTCAGAATAACAGTACAGTTAGCAGTAGCAGTAGTAGTAACAAAGACAAAGCAACCATACAAAGGCAAAAACGTCTGAGAACACCAGTCTGGGCGAGATCCATGTCGACAAATAAAACGTACATAATTTTAAAAGTCTTCTTATAACTGTTTTTCTTTTTCAAATAAAACATAAGCCTTTACTTACTTTTAGTTGATATTTTCTATTAAGTTATGTACAAATTTGTTTTAGTTTTGTTTTTTTTTCTCAAAACCAATTCTCCAGCTACACCAAACAAACTGACTCCACTTAAGATACACAATGATCAACAATATATAACAACTACAGAGTTCGTTCGTCCTTGTCCAGAAACTTGAAACTTTGTCTGTGACTTCCTCCTGCTGTCCTTGTCTTTTTACTACTTTTCTCTCTTGTATATATATTTTCTGTGACACGTTTTTTAAAAATCTTGCATGCTTGAATTAGAATGTTTAAAACATATCTTAATTAAAAAAAAACGTGATATCTGCCATGCGTTAATTAATCATTTTGAATATAAACAAAAAGGCATGACAACTGTTGATGGAAATGAAATTAAATGAAAGCGTCACACAGTCGGCGCCATATTCACACTTATCACCACACCCAATTTCCCTACTGAATGTTTAGTGTTGAATAATAAATAAAAGACATTAAATATGTTATCTTAAAATATTTTAAGCTATACATAAACATAATTCTCTTCTTGTTCTATGAATATATAAATTAATTAGTCAGCGGCATTGGTTGTGCCAACAAACTTTATTAAAAAATGCAACTCTGCCACCACAACTGGCAGCTGATAGCAGTTTGGCATATGCCAGTCGGTAATGCAGTTCTTTTATAAATACGCGCGCCAAATTTTCGACTTCTGTCATTTATTGTTTATGTTTGTTGAATTGTGTGTGTTGGTGTTTGTGTTTTTTTAGTGCAAAATTAATATACGGCTTTTAGCTGGGTTTTACTAATTCAACGAAGCCAAACGGATATGTCTAAAGTAAAAGCGGACAAGCCTTCGCCTAAAGACGGCAGCAAAGCTGAAAACAGCGATAATGAGTCAATAGTAAGTGCCAGTTTTATTGGATGTGATGTAGATTTATGTTCCATTCCATTCTTAGGACGACACGGCTAGTGTGGCCACAAGCACCACATCACGCAGTAAATCACCGGGCTCCAAAGGTCGCAGACAAAGCAGAGGCCATAGCAAATCGAAAGTGAAAAGACCTGCCTACAAATATGAGTATGTTGTTGGGTTGGTAGTAGCACAAACGGTTTCATGCATATTCCCTTTTCTACTTTATTCAAAGTTGCCATTTAAAGGAGGACCATGGCCAGGCTATATTTGGTGTTGCCTTCAATCATTTTCTGGGCAAAGACCAACCAATGATTTTTGCCACAGCTGGCAGCAATCGTTGTAATATTTACGAATGTCCCCGCAAGGGAGGATTGAAGCTCATCATGTGTTATGCCGACCCAGATGTAAGTGATTTTGTATGCTTAAAAAACCCATAAATAAAACTTCATTTACCACGTATTTGTTTTTTTCCCCTAGCCTGATGAAGTATTCTACACCTGCAGCTGGTCCTACGATTTAAAAACTTCGGTACCTCTTTTGGCCACGGCTGGTTACCGTGGTGTTATACGGGTCATTGACATTCATAAGAACGAAGCGGTTGGCAATTACGTGGGCCATGGCCAAGCCATAAATGAATTGAAATTTCACACAAGACAGCCTCATTTACTTTTGTCCGGCAGCAAGGACCATGCCATTCGTTTGTGGAATATACAAACTCATGTTTGTATTGCGATTTTTGGTGGCGTTGAAGGTCATCGCGATGAAGTTCTTTCCATTGACTTTGATTTACGTGGCGAGCGTATCATGTCCAGTGGCATGGATCATTCTTTGAAGTTGTGGCGCATAGACACACCTGAATTTAAAGAGAAAATAGAGATGTCCCGCACCTTCAATCCCAACAAGTCACAATTGCCCTTCCCCACCATAATGCAGCATTTTCCGGATTTTTCCACTCGAGACATACATCGTAACTATGTGGATTGTGTTCAATGGTTTGGAGACTTCATTCTATCGAAATCTTGTGAAAATTCCATCGTTTGCTGGAAGCCGGGTCAACTTCATCAAACACTGTCGCAGCTAAAACCCAATGATGCCTCATGTACCATCATCAGTGAGTTCAACTATGACGAATGTGAGATATGGTTTGTGAGATTCGGCTTCAATCCCTGGCATAAGGTAGTTGCTCTGGGTAATCAATATGGCAAGGTTTATGTATGGGAGTTGGATCCATCAGATCCCAGGCACACACATTCCAGTACCTTAAATAATATGCGGTGTACTTCGATTGTACGGCAAACGGCGTTTTCTCGAGATGCCACAGTGTTGGTGTGGGTATGTGACGATGGTACTGTTTGGCGTTGGAATCGACGAAACGCGGAAGTACACACACCATAAGTATTCATGTTAATTGTTAAATTAAAACATTCTCCAAAAATAAATCTCTAAAATTTAGCTTAGTGTAAAGACAAAAACATGAGATTTACATTATTTCGTAATGGGCGAAGGATTTTACTGCGATTCAGTTCCTGGGCAAAGACAATTTCTTCTTGTTGAAGGTGAGTAGTATTTTTTTATTAATGTTTTCCAATTTCTATACAAATAGAAGGGCAAGAAAGATGTGGAAAAATATTTCAAGGTGAACATATAATATGATCTCGAGCTGGAATACATAAGTTCGAAAAATCGGAAAAAGGAAAGATTTTAAAGTTCAAAATAAACGAGCGCAAACCGTGCAAAGGGGCATAAAAAAGGTTTAAAACTAACATCCTTATCTCTTTCGTAGACATCATCCACCATCAATGTGGAGATTTCGGAGACACTATGCAACGCAATTCGGAAAAAGTCAAAATTTACCATGACTATAAATAATTGCTTATATACTCGCACATATATATTTGCTGGTACATAAATGAATTATGTCATAGTGATTTGGTGTGGATTATTTTTTCCCTTGACACTATACTTCTAAACGGAAAATTGTGGATTTGACTGAATTGGAGTGCTAAAATAACACTTAGGGTTTTCACCTCATCAAGCTCTTAAAAACGAGCAAGCTAGTTACAATCTAATCGACCGATGCCTGGGGAAACATGATGACCTATCGAGCATCATAGGCACTCAGTCTTTAAGCAACAGTCCGTGTCATCCGGCCTCTAACTGAGACTCTCCACTCGATAACGCTGATTATCCCCGACTACTGTTGCAGCTATTCCGTATAGAGCATTCCACTATCCGTAACCTGTAGACGCGCCCAGCTAAGCTTCTCGTTATAACGAAGAACACCACACAGATTGTATATCAAAGATCCAGCCTGTGCGATGCTCATAGTTATCCCGTGCCCGGTTGACCTATAGTGGAATTACATAGCGAACATTTTTGTTGAACATTTCGTTTAGCCACAAATACGTTTTAAAAGTGTTTTTACCCTTTTTAAAAGGGGTTAAGACCCCTTTAGTGAGTCTCTTAAGGGTTAAAGTGTTTAACAAGAATATTGCTCGCAGTCTTGCCAGTAATATTGGCGAATACACTATACACCTAAAATGAAATGAATACGAGTAAGCCGAAAATTTAAAAATATTAAGAAGGGCATAAATTTCCACCACTAATAAGGTTACTTAGCGATGTAAACTTTCAAAACGTCGATACACTTGTGTTCTCTTTTTGCCTCTTCTTTCAAAACCAGAGATAGTCCGTAGGACGATTTTTTAGATTTTCAGCTGTCACAAAGTTGTAAACGTCGAAAACGTCATAGACTTGTATAAAAAGATGTAAACGGCATAAACCCCCAAAAAGCCCCGATTCCTATTTAGTTTCGACATCATATCATTATTGGGGAAATGTGCAGTTTACAGAGAAAATTGCAAAAAAAAAACGAATTTTTTTGCATATCCCCCTAAAATGACCCCAGGAACATGAACAGGCCTGAAGGGTCCCAAACGTGCCTTCCCCCCTTCAAGTGAAATTGAACGAAATATTTGCAATATGGTGCTAAAATTAGAGGACACGAATATGACAAAAGAAATTTGAAAAAAAGCCGCCCAACGCGTGGGATGGAGGGTCTTTAACAAATTGGAGCTTTATTTTGCCGTAACCAAGTGAAATGACGCCGAATATAGGCAATTTTTCTACTCAGGAAATTTTGTGTAGTACACGAAAATTCCAAAAAAATTAAAGCAAAATAAAAGCCCAAGAGTTGGAAAGGGGATTTTCTAAATTTGAAGGCAAAAAAAAAAATTGCGCGGAAAAGCTTTTTCACACTACTACAAAAAGAAGAAAGGCACAGGATAGCTGTGAGCACCACACAGGCTGGAACATTGAGGTGCGATCTGTGTGGTGTTCGTTGCTGTCACGAAAAGCTTAGCTGCGAGCTACCGGGCGCGTCCAAAGGTTGCGAATAGTGGAATGCTCCATACGGTGCAGCTGCAATGGCAGTCGCGAACAATCAGCGATATCTAGCGGAGAGTCTCAGTGAGAGGCCGGGCGGCACCGGCTCTTGCACTTAGTGCCTATGATGTTCGATGTAACAAAGAGAGTTATTGGCGCCTTTAAATAACCAATTACCGGTCCTTTGGACCGGGACGAGCTTGACGAGGATCGCCACCTCCATATAAAAATATGGCTACAACAACAAGCTCAGCTGAGAGTTACCGGTCGCGTCCACAGTTTGCAGATAGTGGAATGCTTCATACGAAGTAGCTTAAACGGCAGTCGCAGACACTCAGCGGTATCGAGCGGAGAATCTCAGTGAAAGGCCGGGCGGCACCGGCTCTTGCACAAATACTGAGTGCCTATGATGCTGGATATGACAAGACGAGTCATTGGCGCCGTTTTCCACGCATGTATTAGGCGTTGGAAATGTATGTCAGATACGTCAGTATCCGACGAGTTATGAACAGGCCACCGTAGCGCAGAGGTTAGCATGTCAAACAAATTTCAGCGGTAGTTATCCCCCCCTAATGCTGGCGAAATTTGTGAGGTATTTTGCTATGTAAAAACTTTTTTCCAAAGTGGTTGTCGCACTGCGGCACGTCGTTCGGACTCAGTTTTAAAAAGGAGGCCCCTCAACATTGAGCTTAAACTTGTATCGGACTGCACTCATTGATATGTGAGAACTTTGCCCCTGCTCTTTAATGGAATGTTCTTGGGCAAATTTGAACATTATGAACAGGTTAGATTTTTCTATTAGCCAACACGCAGGGGATGTCCCCTATGAATGCATGCATTGCGTTGGCGAGAGGAAATTAGGAATTAGAGGGGGAGAAAAGGATGTAGTGCTTATTGACATTTGTCTTAAATCTTTGAATGTCAAAGTGGGTGGGAAAAACATTAGCCGAAAGTCGATTCCACATTCGAACGGTTCGGGCGAAATAAGAATTCTCTCTATAATGCATTGTGCGGTCCGCTGGTACAAACGGGATTGAGTTCCTGATATGTCTTATATCCCCGACATACATCCTTACATCAGGAATAAGAAGACTAATATCAGACGAACACACACCATAAAAGTACCGAGAGAACAGCGCCAAACAACCCACATTGCAACGATGATGAAGGGGGACAATAGAGTTGGATACCCCACTGTCCCCAATCAACCCTATCGCTCTCCTCTGTACACGGTCCTGTAGCTCCAGGGATGATTATGAAGCTCCAGCCCATACATGTGAGTTGTACTCCATTTTCGGCCTTATGATATTAGTGTAGATATAAAGAAGATCAGACGGAGTGGGGTAATTCTTACACCGTTTTAGGAAGCTTTAACACTTGAATACTTCTTTTGACACTTCAAATACATGTTTGGCCCAACGGACATCACTTTGTATTTTCATGCCCAGAACATTAAGAGCTTCTGTCTTCCGCTTATTGAAATCTACTCGATTTATTCGACCCCACTCAGAAATGGCCAGCAAATCCTGGCAGAGTGTATCGTTCATAACCCGCCTCTTGTCCTCAATCTCTCGAATACTCGGCCTATGATCGAATGATAGTAGTGCACCGTGCCAGACCCTATCAAATGCCTTTGAGATATCCAGGGCCACAACCTTACTCTCACCAAACTGGTGGATTGAGCGACTCCAACGTTCCGACAGTAGTGCCATGAGGTCGCCTGTAGAGCGATATCTGCGCAACCCTTACTGTTGGTCGCTGAGAAGGCCCTTAGACTCAAAGTACCCCACAAGATGGTGATTAACCATGCTCTCCATGACCTTGGAGAGAGCGGAGCATATCGCAATTGCCCGATAATTCGCAGGTTTGTTTGCCTCAGCCTTCTTGGGTATTGGCTGAACGTTCGCAACCTTCCAACGCGCCGGGAAGACTCCCGCACGGTAGGCAAGGTTGAAAAGGTTGCATAATGGACGAGCGAGGTTAGATTTTCTTATTACTTATTTAAGGTTAGATTTTCTTATTGTTTTTGGCTGTGTCCCACGGTCATATCGATGGTTTTCGAACAGGTTCATCGGAGATCTTAGCTTCAGTCATTTCATTGGGCGTATAAGATAAATTAGTTACGATGGACTTTGTTAAAAACGGAAGCATGATTCTGATTTAAGACCCATAGTTTCTTGGGCAAACATTCTTAGCATCGGTCGTGGATAACGATACTAACAACAGCTCAGTGAATTTAGTCTTTACAACTTGACACAACTAAAAATAATGCAATTCAAGAGAGATAATCTGCATCGATGCGATTTCAACAACCTATTTTTCGTTTACTGCTTTAAATATGAAACTATGTCTTAAATGTTACAGAAGTAATTCAACTCTTTATGAGCATTGAGCTGAGAAACAACTACTCAATTAAACGCTTAATCTCCCTTAGGATTTAAGTGTGATAAAGCAACTACACTCCATACTGGATGCGCAACAGCAATGAATGATAAGATTTTGCCATTTCAACTACTGGGCACGTAGCCATGCAAGCGTTTGCTATATTTTTGTTCTTGGAGATCCCAAAAGGAAACCATACGTGATAGGTTTATCCTGGCTTGGCTTCCAGACGCCCAGAAGCTTGAGTATCTCCATTGCAACACCCATGCATGCAACGAAATACAAGCCCCTCCTGTATTTGAAAATACTTTTATTCCAGCCTTTCGGCAAATTAATATTTAATATCAGTTTAGAAGAATGTGTGGCTGCAAACCAAAAGCAACAACATTTCAACCGCAAACATTTTTGTTAACACAAAAATTCAATTCAATTTTCTTAAAGTCTCTGCAAATCCATGTTTCAAAGTGTCAACATCACTCAATTCAATTTGCCAAAGCCACAGAATTATCACAGCAAATTCGTACAAACAACATCTATTGTTGCTGTCCTGCTAGCTATCCTTCATTGGGTTGCTGTAGACATTTTAAGGACTACGAGGGGGCGACATTTAACGTCAATTACTAATTTTTAGATTTATAAGGCAATATATTGTCTCTCCATTAGGTTAGCCTTACACACGCAATATATTCATTGGCGTTTGAATGAAGTCCTTAGACACTCTACTCACCCCTCCCACACACATATGGTTTTGGCTGTGGTGTGGCCTTCAGTTCGGTTGTGGTTATGATGACATGAAAAATGTCCAGCTCCATAGCACAATTTCATTTTTGTCATTACTTTTCAATTTTGTTGGTTATTGTGTGCTGCGTAACACAATTCCTGTGTTTCCGTCCGTGTCCTTTTCTCTTATTACTGAGGGCAACATCAACAATGAAATCTGGGGTCATGTCAATGGTGTGAGAATGAAATGTTTAAACCCAAAGTGGACATTGTCAGAAATTTAATCCCATTGTCTATCTGGCATTGTTCCGCAAAATAATTGGCATTCTTAGAAAGCCAAGATTTTGAGCCAAAAATGAAATATGTGCCCGTGTTAAACAATCAAAGCAAAGTTTAGAAATTCTTTAAGAATTGCGAAAGATTAAATTAGTTATTCTTACACAGAAGAAAATAAACATCGGTTTCAATATTGATCCAATTAATTTTTTAATTGAAACTGCTTCAATCACGAAAATGATTATATCAATTAAAACAAGTAAAAAGGCGTTTAGATACCCACCACCTCGGGTATATATGTAAACCACCTTTTATCATAATCCGGTGAAAAAAGCATACTTTATGCCCCCATAGCAGCTTTATCGAAATATGGTCCGATTTGGACCAAATACGACACGGATATTGAGAGGTCTAATAAGTACAAGTCATTGTTCAATTTTGTAGAACAAAATATTGGTCTTTGTGGTAGCCATATCCAAATATAGACCGATCTGAACCTAACACAATTCACTCTGCCAAATTTCAGCGAATTCGGATTATTAATGTGCCTTTTATGGGGCCAAGACTTTAAATCGAGAGATCGGTTTATTTGGCAGCTATATCCAAATCTGAACCAATCTGAGCCAAATTAAAGAAAAATGTTGCAGGGCCTAACACAACTCACTGTCCCAAATTTTGGCGAAATTGGACAATAAATGCGTCTTGTATGGGCCCAAGACCTTAAATCGAGATATCGATCGATATGGCAGCTATACCCAAATCTGTACCGATCTGTGCCATATTCCAGGAAGATGTCGAGGGGCCTTACCTAAATCACTGTCCCAAATTTCGGTGACATCGGACAATAAATGCGCCTTTTATGGGCCCAAAACCTTAAATCGAGAGATCGGTCTATATTGCAGCTAAATCCAAATCTAAATCCAATCAGTCTTTGGCCCGTAAAGGCACATTTATTTTCCGATTTTGCTGAAATTTGGGACAGTGTGTTGTGTTAGACCCTTCGTTGTCCTTCTTCAATTTGGCCCAGATTGGTTCAGATTCGCATATAGCTTGGGCCCTTAAAAGACGCATTTATTGTCCGTGAGTTGTGTTGGGCCCTTCGACATCCTTCTTCAATTTGACCTAGATCTGTTCATATTTGGATATAGCTGCCATATAGACCGATCTTCCGATTTATGGTCTTGGGCACATAAAAAACGCATTTATTGTCCGTATTTTCCAAAATTTAGGACAGTGAGTTGTGTTGGGTCCTTCGACATCTTTCTGCAATATGGCCCAGATCGGTTCAGATTTACATATAGCTGCCATATAGACCGATCTCTCGATGTAATGTTTTCGACCCATAAAAGGCGCATTTATTATCCGATGTCGCTGAAACTCGGGACTATGAGTTAAGTTAGACTCCTCGATATCTTTCTGCAATATGCCCCAGATCGGTTCAGATTTGGACGTAGCTGCCATATAGACCGATATCTCGATTTAAGGATTTGGGGCCATAATTCGCCGAAATTTGGGACAGTGAGTTGTTAGACCCTTCTCCAGTCCTCTTCAATTTGGCCCAGATCGGTTCAGATTTGGATATAGCTGTCATATAAACCAATTTGGATATAGCTGTCATACAAAATTGAATAATGACTTGTACTTATTGAACCACTCTGTCCAATTTGGGCCAAATCGGACCATATTTCGATATAGCTACTATAGGGGCATAAATTATGCATTTTCACCGGATCATGACGAAAGTTGGTTTACACATATACCCGGGGTGGTGGGTATCCAATGTTAGGCACGGCCGAACTTAACGCTTAACTTATAAAGATACATAAGGCTATTGAAATTAAAATTGATTATCTTTATATTCATGTCTAGGTTTATAAGTTTTAAATGAATAATGAAATTTTTATGTGGTTATGCTAAAAATAACACAGCATAGAGTTGTGATTGAAGAAACAACTGTTATCTTTAAGGATGTTTTACAAGCAAGAGGACATATAAGGTTTCCTTTCAGTTTATAATTGAATTGTCTTTCAATCTTAAATTTAAATTTAGACACATTTTAAGAGTGTTTTTATATGTTTGTGTGTCTGTGTGTGTCTTTGTAAGTCCGTCTTGATTGTTTGATATTGGTTTTTGTGTTAGTGTCTATTGTATGTGTCGTATTTGTATTTGTCTCCCTTTAATATTCCAGTAGATGTTCATCAGCGCCCTCCTCTACACTACAGTACTCCAGTGCCACTACTCTCAATGTTACTATGGTGAATAGACGTAATCGTAGCCGACACCACGTATCTATACAACGCCATCATCATGAGTCCAATAATAATAACAACAACAACAACAGACACAGCTATAACAATAATTATCCATTGGGGTTGGTTGGTTGCTTACTTAAAAAAATTACAAAAAACAGATCCCTGTTCGTTTCACAATTCCTTCTTCCTTCAATAGATGTGAGATGTGAGAGTGTATATATATATACATATATATCTATGTTATATAATTTTCGGTGTCCTTGTTGTTGTTTTTGTTTATAATAGAAAAAAAAAATGTGCAGAGATTTTCTCTGGTCATTCTCGTTGTTCACCCCAAGATGTTTTTAAGATTAAGTTCAAGAAAAGTGTTATTAACGTTAAAGAAGAGTCGAGAAGCATTTTAATGAGGGTTTATGGGTTTCTAGTCAGAGGGGTTAGAGTGCGGCTGTGGCTAACAATCATCACAGCATTGTATATATGTATTTACAATATACAATATCATTGGCACAGGTGTAACGCTATTTAAAGCAAATCATCATTCTTTAAAATCTATCAATTGAAATTATTTGACCGTATGGCGAACACTTTACAACTCATCGTCCTAGTAGTTAGTATACGCACCAACCCATGCACCTGAGTTTGGAGATATATATGCATGTTTGTTTAAAAAGTTAATGCACGTAGTGCTGGTTTTTATGTTTCTAAATAAGAAAAAAAGTTCAAAAATTTTATTTTCAACTTGTTGTATAGGTATAACGAAATTGTGAGTGAATGATGTTGAAAGTATTTGCCCTTCGGAAACTGCACCTGAATAATAACGTTTTACTCGGGGTCACAAAATATGGATTATAAAGTTCGTCTGAACATAAAAATAAAGCATAAATTACTTCCTTCATTTAAAAGAATAGAAAATGTTACAGGCAATTTTACTTTTGATTTTTATTGATAAAAACGAATTTCTGGTGTAAAAAAACAATAAGTGTCAAAGAAAAGTATATGGCTGCCTCACTTGATCTTTGGTAACAATCCAATCCGACCATACAGGATGCACTTACAAGGTGAAGTCATGCGAACAGCTGAGTACAATTTTTTTATTTTTATTTTGATTTTGCAGTAAATCTAAAAGTCAAAGGCAGTGATTTTTTCCTAAAATCTTAAATGTTAATTTGTGTTTGATGCGATATTCCACAAATAAACAACAAAACTGTGTTATAATGATGAAAATACAAATATAAAAAACATTTTAAGAAGATAAGATGCAAAAAAAAGTTCATTTCTAAAACCACTTTGACATTTCAATTTACGGCATTCGCCACTCAGGGTAGTTTCGTGGGGGGTAGATTTTTGTTGTTGTACTAATGACACTACCTCTTAATTGTACCATGGAGACTATACAAATATAGTCTAAAGCTGGGTATGCACCTCTAGCGCAATTTTCGGTTGCAGCCAAGACTTTATGTAGCCAATGAAAAATAGATGTCTAGTACATAAGATGGCGACAAACATGGATTTATAATTTTGGCCGATTTATAATCATTTTTGGCTAACAAAGTACATATGTACTAAAGTTAATCGTTTTTATTTGCAAATAACTTCATGTTGCATGGGGGTATCAAAACAAACATTTTCATTCGTAATTACAAGAAAAAATTCTCCAATGCCTATTATGTCACCCTGTTACGAAAAGACAATGTCAATTGAGCTGTGTACCTGCAAGCGAATTTTTCGGTAATGGATTAACGAAAATTTCACTAAGGAAATCTCAATGCATTTCTTATGGCAAAGAAAATTTCGCCAGATGTGCATACTGCCCTAAAAGGTCGTAATAGAATGAGCGCGTTCACGATGCACTAATAAGGTAAAGTCATGCGAACAGCTGAGTAAAATTTTTTCTTTGTTTTGATTTGCAGTAGATCTAAATGTCAAAAACTTGATATCACAGCTGTGATATTTTTCTAAAATCTTGAAACGATGTTCTATTTGATCCAATATGCCACACATAAGCAACAAAACAGTGTTATAATGACGAAAATACAAATATAAAAACACATTTGTAGAAGATAAGTTGTAAAATAAGGTATATTTCTAAAACCACTTTGACATTTCAATTTATGGGATTTGCCGCTCAAGGTAGTTTCGTTGGGTGTAGATTTTTGTTATTGTGCTAAAAATGTATACAAAATAAATTTAGTTGACAAGCATATTTATTTATTCTTGTTACCAAACTTCTGTTAAAACAGTAAACATTAAAACTTTTAGGAACCGAGCAAGGATGATCGAGAGACTGGTTTACATGGGAGCTATATCAGCATATAGACTGATTTAGACCGTACTTCGCACAGTTGTTGGATGTCATAACAGAACACTAGCTGCTCAATTTCAGCCAAATCGGACAAAAATTGCTGCACGTAAGGGCCCAAGAAGTCAAATCGGGAAATCGGTTTATATGGGAGCTATATCTGGTTATAGACCGATTCGGACCGTACTTGATGCAGTTGTTGGAAATCATAACGGAACACCATATGCAAAATGTCAGCCAAATCGGACAAAAATTGCGGCTTCCTGGGGCTCAAGAAGTCAAATTGGTAGATCGGTTTATATGGGAGCTATATCTAAATCTGAACCGATATGGCAAAGTCCAAGAAGTCAAATCGGGAGATCGGTTTATATGGGAGCTGTATCTGGTTATAGACCGATTCGGACCGTACTTGATGCAGTTGTTGGAAGTCATAACGGAACACCATATGCAAAATGTCAGCCAAATCGGACAAAAATTGCGGCTTCCTGGGGCTCAAGAAGTCAAATTGGTAGATCGGTTTATATGGGAGCTATATCTAAATCTGAACCGATATGGCAATCTCCAACGACCTACATAAATATAAAGTATCCGTGCAAACCTTCAAGCGTCTAGCTTTACGCGTTCGATCGCTATCGTGATTTCGACAGACGGACGGCACGTGCCATCAGTAAAAATATAGAACTATTCACTACCAAAAAACGAGATAATCTGTCTTTGGAAAAATCGTAATATAATCCGAATACGTTAACTGGAATTTGAATGAATCGAAGAACTTGCTCTAATCAGAAAGTCATGTGAATAAACATCTGGCGGTTCACACAGCCAGAAATCGAAATGGAGAAAGATATCTTAAAAATCGATTGGAAAGTAAGGGAAAAAAACCACAAGACGGAAACCCCAGGTAGTTTTTTCGTTCAATTAAAAGTAATTTTCTGCAAGTTCTATAAAACCGTAGCAAGTTCTATAAACTTAAGTAGCACATTTAATCAAAAAGTCGCAAAAAAATGTAAATTTTAAAGGTCTGTAATTTGGACTTACGTCGCATAACGGTAACACTGCTGCCACTCATGAAGTACGGTTTTTAGTCGTCAAAGTAAAAAATTGTTTAAATTTTGCGAGTTGATTTTTGAAAATTGTTTACAGAGTTGCATTTTTGAACGTTACGCTTCTCAACGCTCATTCTGTTTAGGTCTTAAAAGTGTTTATTTTTCTTTCTTGGAAAAGGAGACTATCGTACGATATCTTTTGGTGTGGAGGCTTCAACGGCCGTATATTGGTAGGTTCTATTTACGTCTCTTTGTCACATTAGCTATTTCATTCCAATGTATTGGCTTGCTCAAAAAGTAATTGCGGATTTTTCATATAGTCGGCGTTGACAAATTTTTTCAACGGCTTGTGACTCTGTAATTGCATTCTTTCTTCTGTCAGTTATCAGCTGTTACTTTTAGCTTGCTTTAGAAAAAAGTGCGCGAAATTTTGTTTACATTTGTTTGTTTGGCGTCAATGTTAATATTGGAGCCCACAAAGGAGCATATTCGTCATATTTTACTTTATTATTTCCGTAAAGGAAAAAACGCGGAGCAGGTTGCTAAAAAGTAACGAGATGTGTATGGTGATAAAGCCTTAAAAGTGTCAAAATTGGTTTCGCAAATTCCGTTCTGGAGATTTTTCACTTAAAGATGAAGCACGTTCAGGTCGGCCAAATGAAGTTGATGATGACCAATTCAAAGCGTTAATCGAATTGGATCGTCATGTAACTGGGCGTGAGATAGGAGAGAAGTTAAATATACCAAAATCAACCGTTCATTATCACATAAAAAGTCTTGGACTGGTGAAAAACCTTGATATTTGGGTACCACATGTATTGAAAGAAATTCATTTAACAAACCGAAGAATCAACGCTTGTGATATGCACCTTAAACGCAATGAATTCGATCCGTTTTTAAAACGAATCATAACTGGAGATAAAAAATGGATTGTTTACAACAACGTTAGTCGAAAACGATCATGGTCCAAGCACGGTGAACCAGCTCAAACCACTTCAAAGACTGATATCCACCAAAAGAAGGTTATGCTGTCTGTTTGGTGGGATTGGAAGGGTGTGGTATATTTTGAGCTGCTTCCAAGGAACCAAACGATTAATTCGGATGTTTACTGTCAACAATTGGACAAATTGAATACAGCCATCAAGGAGAAGCGACCAGAATTGGTCAATCGTAAAGGTGTCACATTCCACCAGGACAACGCTAGACCGCACACATCTTTGGTCACTCGCCAAAAACTGAGTGAGCTTGGCTAGGAACTTTTGATGCATCCACCATATTTGCAGAACTCCTTAAATGGTAAAACTTTCGGCAATGATGAGGCTATAAAATCGCACTTGGTTCAGTTTTTTACAGATAAAGGCCAGAAGTTCTATGAGCGTGGAATACTAAATTTGCCAGGAAGATGGCAAAAGGTTATCGAACAAAATGGCAATTATATATTTGATTAAAGTTCATTCTAAGCTTTATTAAAAATGCATTTACTTTCTTTTAAAAAATCCGCAATTACCTTTTGGGCAACCCAATATGTATGTTCTGTTGTAGCTATGGATTTCTTCCATACATCTGGAATTATTTCCAAGGAATACCCATAGTCTGCGCATCGTTCGTAAGTTGTAACGACGGCTCTAAACGCCAAGACGACAGCAACCTTTCATTGTTGCTCGAACTTCCTGGGTTCAAATAGCGTAAATCAATGGTGTCCAAAATTAAGGAACAATGTCTGAGATCCTCTTATTAGTCTTTTGAATCCTGTCGTTGGGTAAAAATTAATTTTTTTGGACTGAATGATTACTGTTTTTCAAATATAAACGAAAACGACGAAGATTTGTTATAACGGATTGTCATTAGAAAATACCGCCTGCCATAAGATTTCTATTAAAAATGACAAACAAGGCCTCTGTAACAGATGTTTTGCAAACGCTCAACGAGCTGGTTTTCGTGTGTAGGGCTTGTGGGGTCGAAGATGAGACTTTGGAACATTACCTTTCTCAATGCCCGTCTTTCGTGGTTAACAGACTTCAGCATTTGGGTGCCGAAGCAATACCAGACATCAACCAACTTAGGGGCATAGAAAAGAAAACGACTAAAGATTTTCTGAGCAGCACGGAATTGTTGGCTGATCTCTTCGGATATACCTTTCTGATTAAGAGCGCATAACAATTCGATTACTCGCTTAGGTGTATGGTCTTACATTTTTATACTCGTACCCTACACCACTACTGTGTTACAAGGTATTATAAATTAGTGCATTTGTTTGTAACACTCAAAGCGAAGAGAGATAAATTCATTAATAAGTACACCAATCGACTCAGAATCACTTTCTGATACGATCTTGCTATGTCCGTCTGTCCATATTATTTGGTGTACAAAATACAGGTCGCAATTTTTATCCGATATTCTTCGATTCTTTCGGCGAGACACGAATCCTTTTGAAATTAAAAAAAATGGGTTAAGATTTGGATGTAGCTACACTATAAATGTTCGTCCGATTTACAGTTACAATGCAATAAAATGGTCATTTGTAAACCAATTCTATTGAAATTTGGCAGGAAAGATTTTCTCTTGACTCTCGATATTACTGGTGAATAGATATAGCTGCCATATACATATTTATATCTATCGCCCGATTTTTACTCCTAGAGCCACTGCCAGCGCATTTATTGACCAATCTTGTGAACATTTTTTTACAACGCCTTCCTCGACGACTATCACAATATCTAAGAAGTTTGGTCGAAATCGGATCAGATTTAGATATAGCTCCCGTATATAACTTTCATCCGATATGGCCATAGTCGATACAATTTTGGTCCGATCTTGACACATTTTATATGACGTCCCAATACGTGCACAAAATTTCTCAAAAATCGGTTCAGATTTGGATATAGCTCCCATATATATCTTTCGCCCAATAAGACCTTTATAGGCTGTAGTATACACAATTTTGGTCTGATCTTTAAAAATTTTCCATCCGATATGGCTTTTTATACTCTACACCACTACTGTGGTGTCCATGTTAATTTGTGTACAAACCATAGGTCGCAATTTTTAGGAGCAAGGATTTTCTTATGACTCTCGATAGCTCTGGTAAATTTTATAGAAATCGGTTCAGATTTGGATATAGCTCACATATATATAGTCGTCCGATTTCCAGTAATACAGCAGTAAAATGGTCATTTGTTGACCGATTCTCTTGAAATTTGTTGGGAAGGACTTTCTTCTGACTCTCAATATTACTGGAGAATTTAATAAAAATCGGTTCAGATTTGGATATAGCTCCTAATACAGCTAGAGAATGGTCATTTGTCAATCGATTCTCTCGAAATTTTGCAGGAAGGACTTTTTTATGACTCTCAATATTAATGGTGAATTTCATAGAAATCGGTTCAGATTTGGATATAGCTCTCATATATATATTCGTTCGATTTGCAGTAATACAGCAATAAAATGGCAATTGGTTAACCGATTCTCTCGAACTTCGACAGGAAGGATTTTCTTATGACTCTCGATATTACTGGAGAATTTCATAGAAATCTGTCCAAATATATATATATCGCCCGATTTTCACTCCTAGACCAACTGCAAGCGCATTTATTGACCAATCTTCCCAAAAGTTTGTACAACGCTTTCCTCGACGAATTCCACAATAACCATAAAGTTTGGTCGAAAACGGTTCAGATTTAGATATAGCTCCCATGTTTTTGGTCGTCAGATTTTGGATAATTTGTTGTCATTTGTCAACCGTAGTTATTACATTTTGAACATATTTGCTTAGGTCGAAATTTGATACAGGAATTTTAATAATCTATCTGGATACATCCGCAGAGGTCCATCAAATTTGTTTCAGAATTAGATGTAGCCCCCCCTTTTGTGTTTATAGGGTAGGTGTGGGGCATTATAAAGTCGACCGCCCGATTTTTGCCTTCCCTTACTGTAGTAGCCACAATTTTGGTCCAATCTTTACAAAATTGCATGAGATGTTTTATATGACGTCCCAAAACGTATCCAAAATTTCATCAAAGTCGGTCCAGATTAAGATATAGCTCCGATGTATATTTTGCATCCTATATGACCCTGTAAGGTTGTAGTAGCCACAAATTTGGTCCGATCTTTACAGAATTTAGCACTAGATGTTTTATTTGCCCTCCCAAAAAAGTTTCATTAAAATGGAATCAGATTTATATATAGCTCCCATATATATCTTTTATCGCATATGGCCCTTTTAGACTGTAGTTGTCACAATTGAGGTAATACCGTAAGAAAATCTTACAAGGTTCTATTCAATAGGGATGCAAAATTAAAGACTGCTACATTTCAATAAAGGCTTCATGTATCAAAAAAATACGTAGACTTTGTGGTGTAGGTTTCGATCGGCTCCGCCCGACTTTTGCCTTTCCTTACTGGTTTTGTTTTTGTTAGATGTTCTTCGTATTTAGCCACAAGGTCAATGAGCAAAGTCCGTTCTATCCATTCGGCAATACTTGTACATAATCATGTTGGAAAATTTATACCAACTTTGATTATATTTTCCCAAGCTGAACCAGTAATTTCAATTTGGTTCAATAAGAAATCGGCACTCTTTCAACTGCTCTATAGCTGTATACGTATTTCAATTAATTTTGGAATACATGGCAACATTATCGGCAAACTGATAAAACTTTTTTTTTTAGATAGCCGTCAATTAATGGAGACTGTGTAAATGCCGAGTGTACCAATCAATTATTTTAAATAAATAAAAAATAATTCCAACGTGTATGTCTCTGACATGCTTCGCATGTATGTATGGGCTACGTACCAGCAAAGGCTAATTCCAAATCGACTACTACTGGCTATGGGAAAACAAATCCCTATAAGAACCCTGTGTATGCGAATCGTGATGATGAGGCGTCGCTACCTCGATTTGTTGTTTTCAGTTTCCCAAAAAAAAAACCACAAATGGGGATCCCTTTCCTCTGCACACACACCCCTAACCAGTTGGTTTGTTATCAAATTTATGTCTAATGAATAGAGCGCTCAAATTTGTTGGGGAAAAGAGAAGAGAAAACAACTTATTCAATTCAACCAAAATTGCAGATATGTAAATAGATAGATATACACACCCAAACCGTCAAAAAAAAAAAAGTATGAATGAGTCGTATCGAAGCTCAAAGTTGTAACAAAAAAAAAAGTTAGTAACATTTAAAACTCCAGCAGTGACCACCGCCTCCAAAGAAATACCCAACACACTCATGAATCGCGTCAAAAGTGAGAAAATCCTAAATAACCGAGATTTGAAAATGTAAAGACTTCCTTCCCTTCAATATCGCAATAATAATCTAAATAAATGAAATGCTGCTGCAACAAAACCCATCATATCAAACAAAAATGTATGTAAATGCAATTTGCCGCTTTCGCTGACAGTGGCGATTCGCTTGAACGGAGCAAAATTGAATAAAACATTTCAACTCAAAAAAAAAAAAAAAAAAAAGAAAAACATAAAAATGCAAATTACTTTGGAGCATATTGGGAAAAATCAAATCAAAATCATTTTACGCCAAAAACTTAATGTTATTATCCAATAATAATTAAAAGTGATGACATTGCGAGCAAAACTCAATGCAAACAATTCTCCGCCAACTACAATTGGTTGCATATTCGATAATTTATGGAATCCAATCAAAATAAAAGTACATTTTCTAAAACTAGGTCTAGTGGAAAATGTGCTGTGCATATATTCGTGCTAAATTCCGGTTCATGGAAATAAACATTTTATTTCTCATAAAGAGTTTTATTGAATTAAATTTTAAAATCTGTGCAATAAAAAGTAAAAAGTAAAACATGTTAAAGCGTTTGACTTCGGCTAGTCGAATTTTATATACCCTTCACCATGAATCGCATTTGAAAAGTTCTTTGAATGAGTTTTTCAAATATATGTAAATCATATGCAAGGTATGGATAGATATGGATTGTACTTGACATGGCTTTTGTAAGTCAAATACCACTTTCAAAATTTCAGCCAAATCGGAGGCTCATGAAGTCCAGTCGGAATATCGCTTCATATGGGAGCTATATCAGGATATTGACCGATTTAAACCATACTTCGCACCGTTGCACTATGGGCGAAATGAGCGACCTAGCGCCCAAAACTCAATTTTCAACTAGTTTAAAATCGACAAAATTATACCTCAATCGATTACAAGCATTTCACTGAAATTAGGTCTGTTCGTGTACTCGTGTCCCCAGTAAAAATTTGCAGGAAAGTAAGAGCCACTTTACTCCCTCTAAAATTTTACTAGCAAAAGTACGCGAACGACATCTAGTGATAACTGCAGAACAACAGCTGATTTTTGTTTTGGTTGGTTTTTTATTTGCTTGTTGTAGGAAAAAAATTGTTCTTAAATAAACCAGTAAAGAAAGGCAAAGTCGGGCGGAGCCGACTATATAATACCCTACACCTACCCTACAATTAAAAATTCGGGCAATATATAAATATACATGTATATGAGAGCTATATCTAAATCTCAACCGACTATTAAACAGATCGTTTGAAAATTGTTGTTACTACGGCCATGTAAGTGCAAATCTGGCGATAAATATGTATGAGTGCTACATCCAAAATCTGAACCGATTTTGATGAAATCTCGCACACATGTTAAGATCAGTAACAAAACAATCCGTGCCAAATTTTGGGCAGATCGGTTGAAAATTGTCCTTAGTACGGCTATTTAAATGCAAATCGGGCGATACATATATATGGGAGCTATATCTAAATCTGAACCGATTTTTATCAAAATCAATAGCGTTCGTCCTTGGGCCAAAAAGTTGATATGTGCAAAATTTTGTGATGATTGGACAACAAATACGACCTGCACTTTGATTACAAGAATACATGGACTCACAGACGGACGGACATGGCTAAATCGAATCAGAAAGTGATTCTGAGTCGATCGGTATGCTTATCAATGGGTCTAGCTCTTCTCCTTCTTAGCGTTGCAAACAAAAGCACAAATCTATAATACCCTGTACCACAGTGTTGGTGTAGGGTATAAAAATGCTGGCGATACTAGTGAAGTATTTGCCTTAGATAAACGTCAATTTATTAGTCCGAGAGTGACAAGGCTAGAAGGGGAGAAATTCGTAGTATCCGTGATCACCGTGCCGCTGGACAACCATCACTATTACAGTGTACGAATGTCATCCGTGGCGCCAAGTCATGCAAGGCGCTGGTCCCAGACGGAATCTCTACACTGATGCTGAAGAATCTGGAGCTTTCTGGAGTCGAGTACCTCACAACTGTCCTCAGCCTGTCAGAACACAATTATATTTAGTACCTGATTTGGAAGATGGGCAGTGTGATCCCGCTTCTGAAACCTGGAAAGAACATGAGCAAGGGGAAGTCGAACAGAGCGACCTGTCTTCTTTCGTCAGCAGCCAAGACGCATGAAGGACTACTCCTTTCGATCCTCTCGTTGGACAATTTCCATTTGCCGAGCATCAGCATGCATTTCGAAGGCTGCCTTAGATGCCATCACCGCAAAGAGTAGAAACAACATTCTCAAGGCCCTTGTCGGCAGCAATTGGTGTGCTAACAAAGGAATCTTGGACTAACCACATAATACTTCTGGATATTGTGGCTAGACAAATTGCTGCGACCACTGATGTGAGGCTAAGGGAGCTTTCTATGTTGTCATGTGGCGGCTACGGACACTGTGTTTTCATTAAAGATTTCTGTATCCGTTCACAATGGGCAGACTAATTTGCACATATTTTTTCTATTCCATTGTGCGTAACTTTCATCGTAGCTCTCTAAAGAGGATGATTCGTTGAAAACACTTAAGAAACCGATCATTGCTCTTTTCTTGGTGTCTGGGAGGATACAGGGTTTTAGTTTTTCAAATTGAGTTAAAGTTAAAAAGTAAAAAGTCTGTACCTTAACACTAGCGACTGCCTTGAATCTCCATTAAAAGTAAATAAAAATGAAACAAATTTAATAATTACCAATAAACATGGATGGGGGTATACTAATTTCGTTATTCTGTTTGTAACATCTTGAAACATGCTTCTAAGACCCCATAAAGTATATATATTCTTGATCGTCATGTCATTTTAAGTCGATCTAACCATGTCCGTCCGTCTGCCCACCCGTCCGTCCGTCTGTTTGTCGAAAGCACGCTAACTTTCGAAGGAATAAAGCTAGCCGCTTGAAATTCTGCACAAATACTTTTTATTAGTGTAGGTCGGTTGTATATATATATAGCTGACATATAAACAGATCTTGGGTCTTGACTTCTTGACCCAATAGAGGGCGCAATTCTTATCCGATTTTATTGAAATTTTGCACGTAGTGTTTTGATAGCACTTCCAACTTCTACGCTAAGTATGGATTAAATCGGTCCATGTTTTGATATAGCTGCCATATAAACCGATCTTGGGTCTTGAGGTCTTGACCCAATAGAGGGCGCAATTCTTTTCCGATTTTATTGAAATTTTGCACGTAGTGTTTGGTAGCACTTCCAACAACTGTACTAAGTATGATTTAAATTGGTCCATAATCGGGTATAGCTGTCATATAAACCGATCTTGTATGTTGACTTCTTGAGCCAATAGAGCGCGCAATTCTAATCCGATTTGGCTGAAATTTTGCATGAGATGTTTTGTTATGACTTCCAATGCTAAGTATGGCGTAAATCGGTATAGAACTTGATATAGCTGCCATATAAACCGATATGGGATCTTGACTTCTTGATCCTCTGGAGGGCGCAATTCTCATCCGATTTGGGTGAAATTTTGGATAACGGCTTCTCTCATGACCTTCAATATACGTTTCTAAAATGGTCTGAATTGATCAATAGCTTGATACAGCTCCCATATAAACATATCTCCCGATTTTGCTTCTTGAGCCCCTACAAGGCGGAATTCTTATCCGAATGAACTGCAAAAAAGCAAAAAAAAAGGCCCAGTAGAAATTTGCAGGTTTTCTATTTTCAACTGTCAAAATTTGTTCTCTCTCGTGCTCTATTCTGCTGGCAAATAAAGATCGCGAACGGCTTCCAGTAAAAATTTGTGCAAATTTGGATCGGCTTATATGGGGGCTATATCCAAATCTGAACCGATATGGTCAATTTGAATTCTCCAATGACCCGCATCAATAAGAAGTATCGACCAATAATAGTCGTTCGACCTCAATCGTGATATCGGCAGACAAACGGACAAACGGTAGAACATGGCTAGATCGACTTAGAATATCAAGACGATCAAGAATATATGCACTTTATAGGGTCGTAGATCAACATTTCGAGGTGTTGCAAACGGAATGAATAGATTTTTATACCCCCCATCCTACGATGTTATGTATTAAAACAACTTTCAAAATATGAAAAATTGTTGCAACTTTTACAAAAAAGATTTTTTGTTTTTGTACCCTCCACCATAAGATGGGGGGTATACTAATTTCGTCATTATGTTTGTAACTACTCGAAATATTCGTCTGAGACCCCATAAAGTATATATATTCTTGATCGTCGCGACATTTTATGTCGATCTAGCCATGTCCGTCCGTCCGTCTGTCTGTCGAAAGCACGCTAACTTCCGAAGGAGTAAAGCTAGCCGCTTGAAATTTTGCACAAATACTTCTTATTAGTGTAGGTCGGTTGGTATTGTAAATGGGCCATATCGGTCCATGTTTTGATATAGCTGCCATATAAACCGATCTTGGGTCTTGACTTCTTGAGCCTCTAGAGTGCGCAATTCTTATCCGATTGGGATGAAATTTTGCACTACGTGTTTTGTTATGATATCCAACAATTGTGTCAAGTATGGTTCAAATCGGTTCATAACCTGATATAGCTGCCATATAAACCGATCTTGGGTCTTTACTTCTTGAGCCTCTAGAGGGTGCAATTCTTATCCGATTGGAATGGAATTTTGCACGACGTGTTTTGTTATTATATCCAACAACTGTGCCAAGTATGGTTTAAATCGGTCCATAACCTGATATAGCTGCCATATAAACCGATCTAGGGTCTTGACTTCTTGAGCTTCTAGAGTGCGCAATTCTTATCCGATTCCAATGAAATTTTGCACTACGTGTTTTTTTATGATATCCAACAATTGCGCCAAGTATGGTTCAAATCGGTTCATAACCTGATATAGCTGCCATATAAACCGATCTTGGGTCTTGACTTCTTGAGCCTCTAGAGTGCGCAATTCTTATCCGATTGAAATAGAATTTTGCACGACGTGTTTTGTTATTATATCCAACAACTGTGCCAAGTATGGTTCAAATCGGTCCATAACCTGATATAGCTGCCATATAAACCGATCTTGGGTCTTGACTTCTTGAGCCTTTAGAGTGCGCAATTCTTATCCGATTGAAATGGAATTTTGCACGACGTGTTTTGTTATTATATCCAACAACTGTGCTGAGTATGGTTTAAATCGGTCCATAACCTGATATAGCTGTCATATGAACAGATCTGTGGATTTGACTTCTTGAGCTTCTAGAGGGCGCAATTCCTATCCGATTTGGCTGAAATTATGCATGACGTATTTTATTTTTACTTTCAACAACTGTGTCAAATAAGGTTCAAATCGGTTCATAACCTGATATAGCTGCCATATAAACCGATCTGGGATCTTGACTTCTTGACCCCTAGAGGTCGCAATTATTATCCGATATGCCTGAAATTTTGTACGACGGATCCTCTCATGACCATCAACAAACGTGTTTATTATGTTCTGAATCGGTCTATAGCCCGATACAGATCCCATATAAATCGTTCTCTCTATTTTACTTCGTGAGCCCCAATGGGCGCAATTCTTATACGAATTGGCTGAAATTTTACACAGGTCTCCAACATATAATTTAATTGTGGTCCGAATAGCTGCTATCGTTTTAATAGCAGAGCAACTCTTTTCTTATATCCTTTTTAGCCTAAGAAGAGATGCCGGGAAAACAACTTGACAAATGCGATCCATTGTGGAGGGTATATAAGATTCGGCCCGGCCGAACTTAGCACGCTTTTACTTGTTGACTCTATTCTCAATCAAAAAAAAATTGAAATTATTAGTAAAACAAAAAAAATTGCTAAGGGCCAAAACAGAATAAAAAAAGTTTTGAGTGTCGCGTTGCAAAAATGCAATTCTGCACACAAATTCCACAAAAGCAACGCTGAAAAGTTAAAAAAATTTCAACATTAATGCTTGAAACCGAGCGTCATTCAGAGTTGCTACACTTGAGGTAGTATTTTTGGTCCTCAAAGTTAAAAATTGTTTAACTTTTGCGAGTTGATTTTTTAACATTTGTTTGCTGAGTTTCATTTTTCAACGCGGCTTCTCAATGCGCCCATTCTGTTTAGGCCTTAAGCGCCACAAATTGTGAGGCGCTAAATCGGTCATTTCGCCTATTGTGCGTTGTTGGAAGTCGTAAAATAACACCACGTGTAAAGCTTCAGCAAAATCGGATAAGATTTGTGCCCTCTAGAGGCCCAAGAAGTCAAATCGGTAGATCGGTTTATATGGCAGCTAAAACATGAATTGAGTTAGCTCATTTGCCTTCCCAAGCAACCCACACCTATAGGAAGAGTTTGTGGAAAATTTTAAACGCATAGCTTTACCCCTACGAAAGTTAGCGTGCTTTCGAAAGATAGGCGGAAGGACATGACTAAAACGACTTAAATACAATATATCCTATCTATAAACCTTAAACGGCATATGGATGCCGGTTAGTGACTTATCGACCCGATAAGTTTAAACAGTTGATAAAATACAATTTCGGCGTAAAACTGTCATCACAGTGTATGTGATTGTCTTATGATATGACACTTTTGCAATTCATCATGTATGTCAAAATTGTCAATTTACATACCATTCATTATTTTTGCTCGCTCTTTAATACGTTATTTTCTTATGACATAACCTAAAACTGCAAACAAAGCTAAATTTGTAACGCATACAAATTTTAAAAGTGGTGAGAAAGCTGACTATACACAAATCGAGTATTAAATGAGCCTTTTTATAGGCCAAAAGCTTTAAATAGGAAGATAGGTATATATCAGCTATATCCAATCATGGTAGACAAATTTTGGCAAAAATGTCGAGAGATCTAATATAACTGATTTAAATTTCCATGAAATCCCTTAATAAATGCGCCTTTTGTTGTTCCAGAACCTTAAATCGGGAGATCGGTCTATATGTCAGCTATATCCAAACATAGTCCGGCCTGTATCAAATTGCACACAGATGTATAGGGGCTTAATCTTACTCGCTGTTTAAGTTTTTAGCGAAATTGATTAATAAATGTGCCTTTTATGAGCCCAAGGCCTTTTATGGAGAGATCGGTCTATATGGCAGCTATAATCAAATGGTCCTAATGGTTCAAAAACTGATTACCAGATTGGTATTGTACTCTCAAATACCTTTCATTTGAGCCACATATTGACCCGATCTGTATGAGTCAGCTTGAGGTGCGGCGTTCCTCCAATAGCTTGATCGGAAATTTATTTACCAGATTCGTCTTTTTAATTCATGGTGCAAACAACAATTTTCTTAAATCGGTTCACCCATCTTCAATATCGTTTTTGATGTCAAAAAATATTCAAAATATGCAAAAATATTCACAATATGCAAAAGATATGCAAAATATCCAGTTTGCAAAAATTTCTTTGCAAATTTCTGTGTTTAAATTTTTTTCCGATGTTCCAAAAAATGCATTGCATATAGTATTTGCATATATTACCGATGTCTTTCCGATGTCATTATCTTTATTTTTTTTACCAGTAACCGGCCCCAAGAATGTCAAGACAATCAGCAATATGTCGGGTTTTCCAATAAGGACATTGCAGCTTTTTTTAAATAAAACGCAAACCATTCGAGATTTTTCAATAACTTTAATATCAGCTTGAAGTACAATCAAAACATTTATGAATAGAATTCAACTTCCGAAGGCACGTTTGCATCAGTCAATACGTTCAACCCAATATTCGGTAACTCGGCCACGCATTTCAACTGAGACGGTTGCTATTTCCCGTTCAATGTTGGCTCTGAGCTGACCACGTAGCCTCGAAGAAAATAGTCCAGAGGCCTCAAATCGCACGAACGAGACGGCCAATCAACAACTTACTCTTCAATAAATCCATTTTAACGTGTGTGGTGGGGCTTGTGGCACCATCCTGTTGCAACTACATGTCGTCTAGGTCCATATCTTGAAGATCAGGGCAAAAATAATCACTGAGCAGGGTGTGGTAGCGTTGTCCATTCACGGTAACTTGTCGATTGGAATCGTTGACGAAGAAGTATAGTCCAATGAGACCGCCGGCATGCAAACCGCACCAAACAGCTATTTTTTGTGGATGAAATGTTAATTCGGAAAGCACATGTTGATTTTCACCTGACCAATATTACGCATATTTTGCTTATTGACGAATCCATTAGCCAAAAATGAGCCTTGTCAAAATTGGTGTTAATGCTCCTAAAGTAGCGGTCACCGCATCCGTATTTCGGTAGTAAATTTTTATGATTTGCAGCCGTTGTTCGTTCGTATACTTTGCCATGATGAAAAGTTGAGATTACTGAATAAATTGACAGCGACAGTTTAATGATAAGTGTACGAGTCCGTTCACAAATTAAATTCAATGTTGCCAAGTCCCTATTGGAAACCCGTTATAAACTTAGTTGAGTCTCAGATCAAAATTTCGGGCTAAGTTCGGCTGGAACAAACCTTTGATACCCACCAACATTGTTTCGGATAAAAACTGCGGCACCTTGAATCGATTGTAGGCCTAACACTTTGAATGAATACCTTCCGATTTATATGCAGGTGTCTTAATCTGATATTGCTAACTACCAGAGGTCTGATATTTCATTCGAGGGGAGAAAAATACTTTACTTTTATGAATAATTTGTTACACCTTGCCATTTAGTTTTATGAAATTGCGGCAGAGGTGGCAATGTTAATTCCACTTAAAATTTTTTTCTTAGTGTACTCAGTTTTTCGTTGAAGGACATTGTAGGTTTACATTTTGTTAATTGGGTCGCTGAATGTTTCCCAAATCTAAATTCATTATCCTTGTAGATATGGGTCACTTGTTCACTGTCAGCCAATTGCCATAAACCTCCAATCGCTCCAAAAATCATCTTTGCAACAAACAAATTGAAGGTCACATTGTAATTTGCGTTTGTTAGCTTGTTGGCCTACCCACTCGCAGTCGTGTTGTAAGAAGACGACACATTCATTACATTTGACTTTGTTTGTAATGTGGCCAGAATTACCATTAAATTTTAGTGCAATAATCAATCATCATTTTGTCTTTTGTGTCATCGTCATCTTTATTGTTCACTTTTGCCATTTTTGGGCTGTAGCAAATGGCAAAAATGAATGATAATAAGCAAATATTGTCAGGAATAACGAAAACGAATGCCGAAGAAGAAAAATGAATGTTCGAAGTAATTATCGTGTGCTGTTTGCTTCCTTTGCTTCGAATTGCAAGAAAATGTGGTTGTTGTTGTCCTTAGTTCAACGCCACTTGATAGCCACAAGGATAGAATACAACACCACCTAGGCAGACAAAACTCATCAGTAGACCAATCCAACAATAATTGGTGCTATGCAATATGTTTAGCAACAAACTGTACATCTACGTTGGATATCTATTACAATTATGCCCTAGTTGTAGGAGGTGTGGACTTCCCAATCATGGGGGGGAGGGGGGCTGGTAGCCCAGTGTCCATAAACAAATTGACTTACAAACGAATGTTCGAGTAGCATTCGGCAATTCGATTGATTGTTACCAAATGAAATTTCGCATTTTATTATTATTATCTCATGAATTCATTCAGAATTGATGTAACATAGCAACCTCTGGCTATGGTTGATCGATCTGACTCATATGCTGATTTCCTGAAAATGGTATCCATTGTTGTGGTTATTTTTTTGCTTCGGGGCTTATTGATGGGAAATGTAGTCAGGAAAATTACAGGATACATTTGAAAATGGATTTCCGGCAAACTGGCCTTACCGGAACTGCTCAAGGTACAGCCTATCGATTGAATCTAGAATAACGCAACTTTTGTAGGCACTAAAACATTAGCATTAGGTCCATTAGCTTCACAAAAGTGTAATTGCATCATACCAAGCAAGAAAGGGCTAAAGTCGGGCGAGTTCCACCTTTAGATACCCTACACTACTCTGGATATGTAGGCTAAGTCGTCGAATTTGAAATTCTCTTAAATTTGGCATATAGAATTTCGATCAAAATCCGTTCATATTGTAGAAACCATAGTGTAAATCGTTGTGCACATTTTCGAGAAGATCGATTGATTAATGCGTTAGCAAAGGCCTTAAAAGTGAAAATCAGAAGATGCATATATGTGGGAGCTATATCTAAAACTGAAATTTCTTTGAAATTCATCAGTCATGAGAAGAGTTATAACCGTAACCGATATTCACAAAATCTGGCACGAAGGATTCCTTATAACACATATTACTAAATTATTCAGTATTATTCAAAATCGAACGAAAATACATGTGGGAGCCAGAGAATTGCATGAGACCCTAAATTTGGCACTTAAAGCCACTTGTGCCAAAGCAAGTGCCTGTTATGCATGCTGCATCAAAACAATGTTAGCTAGAAATGCTCTTCATATGACAATAGAGCTAGAGTTGATCGAACGTTTGAGCAATCGTTCAGTGGATGTGCTTTTCAATTTGAGTGTCGGACATCGTATGTTGTTTGCGAATGAGTACTACTCAGATTAGTGCTATGTGAAGCCAAAGCAAGCAGAAGAATACCACAACAGACAAACAAACATACGGCAAAGACACATAGATCAACAATGTTCAGCCCTTCACGGTAGCGTTGATGCCAAGTCACACGCATTCAGTGTTGCCGTTTTGGGCTTTTTTTTACCAAATTTGCTCGGATGGCCCAAATCGATTTTGATAGATTTTCAATGTGGTAGGCGATTTTATAAAGTTCAGTTCAGCGTTCACGAGTTTAGCAAAAACAGTCACCAATGAATGGTTTTGTGCAGGCCTTTGATACAAATAGACAAAAATACAGTCGGACATAGCTAAATCGAATCATAAAGTGATTCTGAGTCGATCGGTATACTTATCAATGGGTCTATTTCTCTTCCTTTTGGGTGTTACATACAAATTAATTAAGTTATAATACTCGTACCCTGTACCACAGTAGTGGTGTAGGGTTTAAAAATTAAGAAATTTTAACCAATTTTGGTAAGGATTTCGAGCCATAGCAGCAATACTCAAAATAAGGTGTTTAGCCTTCCCTTTCGTCTTACCAATGGCCACCCGAGTGACCAAATGCTTTCGAAGATAATTTTCCAGTTTTTGAAAAAGCCGAATTTAAGTAAACGATTAATTCTTGAATAGCCGTGTTTGAATTTAAAGTTCGACTCTGACGAACTTAATGCATTATAAGCTATTCCTTTTTAAACTCATCTTAGAATAACACGTCACGTCACGTATAAAGTCATTTGTAACCAAACGCCGTAGCTGGGAAGATAAACACAATGGAAACCGTTGGCGACGACGATCAAAACAGTTTGTTAATCATTTCGTGTAAACATAACATTTTTAGAAGAGCCAGGAAAAAAAGTATTTGTAAAAATTGTCGAAAATCAAAGGCTATCAAAGTTATTCCCAAAATTCAAGTATCAAATGTGCCCTTTTTTATACCCACCACCGAAGGATGGGTGTATATTCATTTTGTCATTCCGTTTGCAACACATCGAAATATCCATTTCCGACCCTATAAAGTATATATGCTCTTGATCAGCGTAAGAATCTAATACGATCTTGCCATGTCCGTCCGTCTATCTGTTGAAATCACGCTACAGTCTTTAAAAATAGAGATTTTGAGCTGAAATTTTGCACAGATTCTTTTTTTTATCCATAAGCAGGTTAAGTTCGAAGATGGACTATATCGGACTAGATCTTCATATAACACCCATATAGACCGATCCGCCGATTTAGGGTCTTAGGCCCATAAAAGCCACATGAAATTTGGGACAGTGATTAGGCCCTTCGACATCCTTTTTTTATTTGGCCCTGATCAGTTCAGATTTGGATATAGCTGTCATATAGACCGATCTCTCGATTTACGGTCTTGCGCCCATAAAAGGCGTATTTATTGTCCGATGTCGCCAAAATTTGGGACAGTGAGTTGTATTGGGCCCTATTCTTCTACATTCTTTTTAAATTTGGCTCAGATAGGTGCAGATTCGAATATAGCTGCCATATAGACCGATCTCTCGATTTAAGGTCTTGCACCCATAAAAGGCGCATTTATTGTCCCATGTCGCCGAAATTTGGGACAGTGAGTTCAGTTAAGCCGCTCGACATACTTCTGCAATATGGCTTAGATCGGTCCAGATTTGGATAATAAAATTTAGAACAATGAGTTGCGTTAGGCCCTTCAACATCTTTCTTGAATTTGGTTCAGATCGGTCCAGATTTGGATATAGCTGCCATATAGATGGATCTCTCGATTTAAGGTCTTGCGCCCATAAAAGACGCATTTCTTGTCCCATGTCGCCGAAATTTGGGACTGGGAGTTCAGTTAAGCCGCTCGACATACTTCTGCCATATGGCACAGATCGGTCCAGATTTGGATATAGCTGCCATGTAGACGAATCTCTCGAATTAAGGTCTTGCGCCTATAAAAGACGCATTTATTGTCCCATGTCGCAGAAATTTAGGACAGTGAGTTCAGTTAAGCTGCTCGACATACTTCTACAATATGGCACAGATCGCTTCAGTTTTGGATATAGCTGCCATATAGACCGATATCTCGATTTAAGGTCTTGGTCACATAAAAGGCGCATTTATAATCCGATTTCACTGAAATTTTTCACAGTGACTTATGTTAAGCCTTTCGACATCCGTGTCGTATATGGTTCAAGTCGGTTTGTTTTTCGATATAGCTACTAAAAAGACCAATATTTTGTTATACACAATTGAATAATGACTTATACTTAATAGTATTTGGTCCAAATCGGAACATATTTCGATATAGCTGCTATGGGGCATAAGGTATCCATTTTTCACCGGATTTTGACGAAAGGTGGTTTACATATATACCCGATGTGGCGGGTATCCAAAGTTCGGCCCGGCCGAACTTAACGCCTTTTTACTTGTTTTTGTGAAATCTAGATTATTTTCCCCAAATATATGAAAAAGATGCAGTTATGTCCAATGTGCAAGTGAGAGACAGCTAAGTAAAACTACTGCAGTTAATGCAGTCAATGCAATGCATAGTTGGTATGGCGAAGGTAACTTTCACTTCAAATTGCATCAATTTAACCTTACAAATGACTCCCGATTTCTACATTTTGTAAAAATCCTATATTAAACTTAGCATCTTTGCTTTGGAATTATAGATATATAAGGAAGCTCCTGCTCATTCCTGTTTCAGTTACTCAGCTACAATGTTGCCCATTTCCCACAGTAATAATCCATAACCTACAACAATATTTCGCTTTGAATTTGATGAAGATTTCTATCTTCAATAATAAGATGCAAAAATATTGATAAATACTTTTGTTAAGTATAACATTTTTCAGATTAGGAAATATTTCCTTTCATTGTTGCTGGCATAGTTGTCTTTGATTTTTCAAATGTTTTTATTGCTTTGAAAAACAAATTATTTGTTTTGTTTGCATTTGTTTCTTGTTTACTTAAATTATATCACATGGAGGGAGGAGCAATTCTTAAATAATATAATCAAACGAATGAAATATGTCTGTAATATATTCATTTCCACGATGATTAAATCAAATTCAATTCACGTTTATGCAATGAAGATTTTAGCAGTAATGGAAAATCGTCATATCATTATATCCACGTAAGTGCAGACATCAAAAGAATTGCCGGAACTAATAACATGTACACTTACGAGCATAATACTCCAAATCAGTATCGTGCTTCAACTAGTGCTTTAGGATGAATTGTGCTGCCACTTAAAGAACATTTTCTTATATCAAATTTAAACTTGAATCTCTTACTTGCTGCTGTCTATTTTGAGGAGTAACAAATAACACAAGATGTTATGAGACTTCTAGCATGCCGTCTCGCATGGCCTCTTCAGCCTGCTTGGAAATGGATATGTACATATTGTGGCCATTGTACCACCTACTAACTAAACCATCTTGGTATTGTTTTCCTTACGATTTTCTCCATTATTTCATATTCATTTGATGTTCAGCATCATTAGGAAGTAAGGTTTCGTTTTTCTTCATACAGTGGCAGTAGCAGCAGCGGCAGTAACAACACACACGCACACACTCTATCCTCATTGTTATTGTCCTTTCTCTCTGTGGTTATTATCAGTGCAAGTAGCGTTGCTATGGAGGCATAAAACTGAATGGGATTTTTGTTGTTGTTGGCATTGACACTGTAAACTCGTAGTCCAAAGGTCGGTGGGTTGGTTGTCTGCACAGAGAGGTTAGGGATCATTAAATGAGAACGGATGTGCTTGTATGTCTGCTATTTTTGCCAAATGAGTCAAAGTCATCATAAAGTTCTACAGATTTTCATTTGCTTTAATAGGACATTTTCATTTCATCTGGCAAAAAGAAACAAAGTCGAAGAAAATAAAACAAAAGGTGTTTATGAAAATATAGGTGAAGTTTTTAGTCCATTTATAGTCTATTGTGATACTACACTAGCAGCAAATCTAAGCCAGTAGTGGCCCTTACTAAACGCTACCAATCCTAAATGTTTACAAAATTGGGCAGCTTTAAGTTGGACTCCAGAAAATTACAACAAAAATCCAAAATTAAAATATCAAACTTTTCGTCTCTTTGGGTCTTAATTCATTCGGTCATTGGGGCCAATTTGGGTTTACCTCAAGTAAATCTGAACTTTTCCATTTAAATTGGGGGTAAATACTATTGGAACACATTCTCATTTTTCTTTGGGAGTCTAATTTCATCATTTTGGGGCTCAAATGTATACAAAAACAAGTAAGGAAAGGCAAAATTCGGGCGGTGCCGACTATATGTTACTCTACACCTACCCCATAGGTACAAGGTGGTAGCTATGTCTAGCAAGATTGATCAAAAAATGCTATTGCAGTGGCTCTAGAAGTGAAATACATATATGACAGCTGTATCTAAATCTACCACAGTATTGGTATAGGGTATAACAACGTTTTGGGTACGTTTTCTCAAATTGATATAAGAGAAGTCAACAAATATATGAAACCTGACAAATAAATAATTTTTGTTTTAAATGTTACATATTTTATAATACATAATACAAAATTTTTTATAAAAATCTTATTTTGGCAAACATTTCTTTATGAAAATCATATTTTTGAAAAAAAAAATCAACACAGTTTTGTACGAAAATCTAATTTTTTAAGGAAGTAAAATTTTTAAAAATTTTTTCTGTAAAAATTAAATGCTGAAAAATTATTTTTAAATAAATCTTGACTTTATATCTATAATAATAAATCAGTTGGGAGATTTTCTATAATAACCAATTTTAATAAAAATTTTAATAAAAATTTTCAAAAATTGGATATTTATTTTGGAAAAATATATTTTGTTGTACGTTTCATCGTTCATCTACTTTGTCACAGCTCTTTGCCTATGTGCTTTCAAGATCATTTTGATCATTCGACTACTTTTTGAAAATATTTTGATTTAAAACCAAATGGGGATTTTATTAATAGTAAAATAAAACCACCCACGGTTGCCAACTAATAAATAAGTTGGGCAACCATTGGTTTAGTAGTTATCCTTGCGAACGCACATAGGCTAAGTGCTAAAATACATTTCCAACAAAAATAAATCTTGCGTAATTTTTTTTTTGAAAATTATTTTTCCGTTAGGGAAGATTTGAGTATTGAAATGTTACGAAAAAAAAAAATTCCCTGATCTACAAATCCTTGGACGTAGACTTGGCGGTCATTGATATACGTTTTTAAAGGTGGCCAGACTCTCTTATTCATTGAGTTTTAGGCCAAATTGGGTCATCTAATCTTCAAATCTTAATTTGTCGTCATTTGTCGTCCGTCGTCTTTCGGACTTTATATCCAACAATCAGCTTTGATGTCGCTAGAAACATTCAAAGATTTCCATTGCCCAGGAATATTTGAGGAAGTTTTTGATCTTCCAAGCTATATCATTCATTGAAATCCCTGAGACATCTTGAGAGGTCTGTAAAATCCGAAGTCGGGTTTTTAAATTAAAATTCACAGATTTAATGCCTTTTAGGAACTTTACTATTTCAGTAATATCAAGGATTCCCTCTTGATGTACATTACAGTGGTCAGGTATCCTTTTCTGTTAATTCATCATAGTACTTCAAAATACACTCACTCACCACATCTCTTATTATCCGCTTGATATACGCTACAGTGATTAGATAACCTTCGCGATATGTCCCCAGTATAGCTGTAATGCACCGACCTGCTATCCTTTGTATTCTGCTAAGGATTGAATATTAGATGGATTTTGATGTTCCGTACACCAGACTACAATAATATTTTGTATTCCAAACCCAACAAATATTCAATATACAGCCAATAGCAGAACCCTCCTTTAAGTATTTTACGCTCTCAATAAAAGCAACTTTCATTCCTACCCAAATGACAGGTATATTTTATTTCCTGCTGAAAAGAACAACTTTTTCGCCAATAAACTCCAAGAAAATCTAATTTCACCAAAAGCTCTTTTCAGTATCAAACGAAAATACCAACAAATTCGTTCTAATAATGAAGTTTCGCCGAACTTTTTATAATGTTTCAAATTTAAGGTTAGGCATTTGAAAATAAAGTTCCATTCACAAAATTTAGTTTTCATCTGAAAGTTTATTCTGTTGTAGCTTCTAAGAATGCGTCTAAACAATATTAACCTCTATAACGCCTACTATTCTTGGTGTTTCTCTGATCCTGTGATATATTAACATTTCTTTTTTTTTGTGGGCTACTTACCTTGGGGACTACTCCAGACGTTTAGTATGTGTATTGCCTATCGACCTATGTGGAAAGTGTGACTACATTAGCAAGAGCTGCTAAGCAAAAACATGCAAATCCAATAAATGAAGCTTTGCTACATTTAAAATGCCACAGAACCTTATCCTTATGCTAACCCTTGGTGCTTCCTTTGGGGGTTATTTCTTCTTGGAATATGCATGTTAAGTTGGCTTAAATGAAAGATAACGGGTTAAAGCAAATGGCCAAAAAAAACAAGGAAAAGAAAAACCCAAAATGGAAGCCGCAATATGCGGGTGGCGCTATCTCTCCTTGAGAAGGCTTAAGTTTGCCATTGTCCTGAGTGTACTAGGATTCACTAACAATTTCAATAGCTGCCCTAAAAAACACTTTGAGCACAAAAGTGCTTACAATAAAAATTTATTTGGTTTCAGCATTTCGGATGACATTTCATGACTCTATGGCATTTTTTATAATTGCCCATTTTGTGGTTGTTGCTGTAGTTGGTTGGTTAAGGCCTCCTGGACTGTCGCCATGGAGCAGTGGAAATTTTAGCAACACTCCAAAGTGCGCAATGGTGTTAAGAATCGTTGGCACTGGCAACATAATTGATATCCTTACTTTACAAAATTTCTCGTAACCTCCACATGGCAAGGATAACAAATTTTTATTTTAATCTAAATAGCGTGAGCTGTCCATTTGCAATAACAACAAACCAACCAACAAAAAAAAGCTGCCAATTGAAGACGCCAAAGGGGGAGAAAGTAGAAGAAATGAATTCTTTAATTAACATCAGAAAGAATAAAATGAATTGGTGGACACTTGAATGGATGAATGGTTGGTTGGTTAAATGGATGGATGGATGGACTCTGCTGAAGACCTTTTTCATAGCTATTCAGTTTAAATTTTAACCTCGAGCAATTGAGACACAAGTCGCCAAATTACGCCAATAGCAAACACGGATGAGCGGTTAAAAGATCGCTACCAAAAGCCAAAGGCTCTTTGTTGAAAAAAAAAACTCAAAATCCAGAACAAAATAAAAAGGCTCGTTTGCTAAGCAAATATTTGAACACGCGCGTTTTAAGCAAATATTCGTACCTTATAATTGTGAAGACAGTGCAAGAAAAAAGCCATGTCTTATTAACCGCATGCAAATTCCCTGTTAGACCTTCTCTCTTGCATCTGTTCAATAACTTGCCAACTAAAAAGTCAGTCCCTAATATTGGAGATTTCTGGGTATAGAGTTTAAGAGCTACAGCGACATGAGTCGCTTAAGACGTGAAAATAGTCGCAACAGTATCATAACCGTTGAGCTCATCCAGTTCATAATTCAATATCGTGCCAAGGAGTCGAAGAAAAGGTGTGCATTGCTATCAATACAAAAAGTTTACAAATTTAGGCGCTACCATATGATAACTAATAAATCTGTTATTTAACATCACATACTCAGTGAAGTGCAATTCAAGTGTGTGTGTGTGTTTGTGTGGGTTTTGAAATTATCCTAACTTGTTCCCATGTTATATTTCGACTACAGCAGGAAAGTGTTACAAAATTAAAGAGAATGCACACATGCCTTATGCATATTTAGGCAAAAAAAGCACCCTCTGTTGTATTTAGCGAGATTAGAGTTTAATTTTTATCAACATAATTGTTTAGTTATGTGTTGTGTATGAGTAAAATATATGTTTGAAGAACCACTGATTCTAATCTCATAAAAGGATTATTTTTGTTAAAAAAATATACCTTAAAAAATATAAAAAGTGCAAATCAACGTATTAGTACTTATAAGTTTTAAAATTTTGGAACGAAACACATTAGACCTGAATGTTAAGGGTAACTCTAGTGGTATTTTAATCCAATTTTTTTTATAGAAAAAAAAAGAAAAATGGTAATTTTTCAAAGAATTTTCCTTTAAGGATTTTAGTGTTAAAGTTTCATATTATATAAACACAAAGACTACTAAACATTAAAGAGTTGTTCTTGATCTACTAATATTTTCTTTAAATTTATTCCGGTAGGTTCCAATGATACAACCTTTTTCGTTCTCACTTTTCTCCGCAAATGATTTCCAAAGTCTTCTTATTCGAAAAATCTAATCCTTAAACCTGGCACATTTACTTTGAACATATGAATATTAAAGGACATTACTATTTGTTAGGCTTTTCTTTCCTTAAATAAGATTCAATTATAACCTCTTCCCAAAATCAATCTTTAAAAATGTTTTTAATGCTTTTTATACAAATATTTTCCTTAAATACAATTTAACATAAAAATCCTTTATCCTTGCGTATCTTTACTTCTGTATATCTTATACGTAACTAAGTTTTAAAAGTAACATTGATTAGAGAATTTGATTTAAAAAGTAGAAAATTGGAAACAAAAATTCCAACCAGTAGGTGCCCATAATGTCAAAATTAAAAACCTGTTTCCCTTTGAAACTATATCGTGTTATTGATAGATTCAAATCATGCTAAGCATGTTTTAAAAGTCATAACAAAACTAAAATCTCCATGTAAAATTTGCAGCATGTAAAATTTCCATTTCCAGAATGGTTTATTTGTAGAGGTGGGCGATGGGTAGTTACCATGTAAATTGGGTAAATACCCGGGTATTTACCCATATATACCGAAATTCTGGGTATTTATAATTTGCAGATATCTTGGGTATAAAAACATTTTCCAAACAATTTTTGATGATTTCGTATTATTTATATAAACCTGACCTTCTGATCCCATAAAATAGACCGATCTCCAGGCTCAAAGTCTTGAGGCAATAAATTGATAATTTTTCATCTGATTTCGATGAAATGAAATGGAGTATTGACCCCATAAAAGAACATTTTTCATTCGATTTTTATGAAATTTGAAACAGTAAGTTTGAATATCATTTTTACTCACTGTTTAAAATTCCATCAAAATCTAATGAAAAATGCTCCTTTTATAGGCTCATTACTCTGTATATGGCAGCTATATCCAATCTTGTCCGATATGGACGATATTCAACAAAAAAGTGTAGAGGCGTATCAAAGCTCACTGTTTCAAATTTCATCAAAAAACGGAAGAAAAATGCTCCTTTTATATCCAGCTATATCCAAATATGGTCAGATTTCACCTCAGAAATAGGTAGGAATCTGCCTCAAGGCTTTAATGTTGGAGATCGGTCTATATATATATAACTAAGTTCCGATTTTATGAGATCAGAAGGTCAGGTTCATTTACAGAGAATATGAAATCATCCAAAATTTTTTGAAAAATGTTTTCATTACCTAAATATCTGTAAATTTTAAATACCATAATAAATACCCAAATAGTTATTAATTGAGTATTTGCCCAATAAATACCCAAGCATTGGGTATTGATCCGGTAGAAACTCATTTCTATTTTTATGGGAACAATACTCGGTATATTTTTTTATTTTATTTATTTTTTTCTGATGGTCTCGCCAGGATTCGAACCCGGGCGTTTAGGGTCATAAGCGGACATGCTTACCTCTGCGTACGGTGGCCTCCCATTGGATTCAACACATTTCAATTTTTTGAGATCGATTTCATACAGATTCATCCGTGCAAATTCATCCGTAATTTGGCTAAATTTTACCATAATGCTAACTAAATGTCTCACTTAAACGTTTTCGTCCATTGTGATGCCACAGAGACAGGAGAAGGAAGATGTCTTTTTGTTCCTACCGTTGAACCATCCAGTTCGCTTTAAAAAGCCCAACATCTTGCGAATGTTTACATCCGCAAAATCAGACAAGTTCTCAAAGAAATGAGAAAGTGAAACTCCTTCTGACTGTCAGGTCGGCGGGATATAAACACAGATTCTACAGTCTCTTCTACTTGACGTACTCACAACTTCTGCAGAAGTCGTTACTTGCAACCTTCAGTCTGTCAGCATGTTTTCCCATTGGACAATGATCTGACATGAGGAAAACAATGACTGAGACGTCTGTTCTAGCCAACGACAGCAAAGCGGTAGACCTTTTCAAGTCTAGATTGGGCCACATAGTTTTGGAGTGTTTACAATCGTTGCCGTGTTCCTGAAGACTTAGCTTACAGAGGTATACCCATAGCTTCCAGTTACCCTGGAATGTGTAAGATAGTTCTTAGTCTTAGTCTCGCAAGCTCGCCTGCTCTACAATTCCCTGTGTATATCTCTATGGCGCGGCACTCATAACAGGTGAATTTTGAACTGTTCAGCCATCTCGTTGAGAGATCTGCGGCACTTAGGTGGGGACACAATACCAGGCATGAACCAACTTAGAGGGCGTGGAAAACAATTAAGGACTTTGTAATTAGCACGGTATTTCAAACTTAGATTTTATTTTTTACTATTTTAGCATTTAGAGCGCACAACAAGCCGATTACTGGCTTAGGTGTCTGTCCATAGTTGCATGGGGCAGATTAACATCCGCACCCTCTTTTCAACCTAACCTAACCTAAAGCCAACCTGTTCACTATAGTGGGAAGATACTATACAAATGAAAGTGGTGGTGGTGTAATTATGCGCAGTGTTATCAAATCGAAAAAATTGAAAATAATTCGAGATTTTTTGAACGTAGTCAATGTTGAGGAGTTTTCCAAAAAGTATGCAAAATTTAAGGATCCTAGTATGTCAAGGAGCTGATCCATTTTAAATTTTGACTTTACGTGATTACAACTGACAGACGATGGGACAGACACACGGACATCGTTAGATCGTCTTAGAATATCACAACGATCAAGAATATAGTACTTTGTAGGGTCGGAAAAGGTTATTTCGATGTGTATGGTGCAAATGCAAGTTTGCCCATGAACATTCGATTGAGGAACAGGGACAAACTTCTGACCGGAGATCGTCTGTGTGTCAGTTTTTTTGGTTTTCGACTGTCAAAAAGTTTCAAACGTCGAAAAAGTCATATACTTGTATAAAACGTATAAAAGGTAGTAAATGTCATAAACAACTACAAAATTTATGATACAAAAAATTGCAATCTTCAAATTTATTTAATAAAAATATGGGTTTCGTAAAATATTTTTGATCGTGACTAGTTTAATTAAATGCTAATAAAATTTTCGTTTTAATAGAATATGCCTTTTATATAGATTTATAAAGAATATTCACAATAATGTCTGTTTGGAAAATTTTGATTGTTATAGAAGTATTTTCCTAGATTACTTTATATACTATACCATAATGTAGACAATTTTTATAAATTCAAACACACTCTCTTTATTTTGCACAAAAATTTGTCCACAATAAGTGATAATACTCAGATCTGACCATCTAAGCGTATACGTAATGGTTATTTCTTCATGACAATAAGTATACGCCACACATAACTGATAAAAATCCAATAGCCAAAATACTACATAAAAGCACCAAAGTATGTTAAAAAGTAAGACGGATTTTCCCGTTAAGTAAAAAACTTTCATCGAAGCTGTAATTAAAAGTGTGAACAAATTTGATTTTGTATAATGCATTGTGTTCTAATGGCCTCAAGTACCAGTATATGTAAAAGTAATGTTTTTCTAAATGATAGCTAACAAACCAACATAAAATGACATTTTGGCAAATATTTAATCTGTTGTCATAAATTGCTTTCTGTTAACTGTGGCTCTTCATAATCTGCAAAGTTTTAAATTGCTCCAGTGGCCTTCTGCGACCGTTGCCACAACAAGTTTTGCTGTAAAGAAGAGAATTGTGGTTGCTTATTTACAAATGGTTAAATGCACTTTAAACAAACAGCAATCTTTGCAAAATAGTTCCGCTTTTACTCTGCCAATAAGAGTGCCAACCACTGGAGTTCCAAGATAAACACCATTACAGTTCGTTTCGTTCCTATCGAAATACATCTACAATCTAATGTAGAAAACTGGTCAAAAACAAAACACACACACGCACAAAAAAAACAAACCATAGCATTCCCCCAGGCAGGGGAGCAATTTGAACTTTTAGTTTTCATACTTTTTCTCACTTAACAAAGTCCTTTTTGGTGAAATAGTTTTTCAAACTCTTATTCGGAATTTGTGTTTTCTTCGGCAGACGTTTTGTAAAACTTACACAAGAAACTTAGGTCTTTCAATAGTTTTGCTAAAGAAAATATATATCATGAACATGTTTTCCCAAGACTTTTCTGAGTACGAAAGGTTACAGAAAGTGTGCAAATTTCAAGTCAATAAGTGACTGTATACCATTGCTAAGTTACAGAACTGGATGTAAAAATTATTAATGGGATTTGAAGTATATTTAGTAAAGTTTTGTAGGAGGATGAAAGAAAAAACTGATTTTATTGAATACATATACTTTTTGAAAAGCATATGTCATTATCAAGCCCGAAGAAAAGAACGGACAATGTATGTAAAAGAAAACACCTACCCTACTAATGTGAGATCGCTCTGAAGAAGCGTTTATGTAGAAGCTTAATGAGATTCTGGGCGTGTATGTTGGAAGTCATAAATCATCTGATATGAATCGGATTCTTCACAGTTTAAATAACATCGGTTTTTATGAGGGCTATATTAAATATAGAAAGCTATATTAAAAATAAACATAGCTGGTGCCTATGAACCGATCTGCCCATTTGGATATCTTGAGTAACTGGGACTTTTTCCAATATGATACAAATTTTTTATGTAGACTTTTGTTATGATTAAATTAAATTATACAAACATCGATATGATAAGTTTTGCGTAATATAATGGGTAGGAAATATTTCGTTTTGTGCAATCGTTAACCGGAACATAGGGCATAAGTATCATTTATAAAGAGCTGAAATTCCCGGGCAATCCGAAAATGAGAAAATATTTTCCAATTTCCCGGAAATTTGAAAAGGCCGGTAAAAGCCCCTTATTGTGATATCGCAGTAGGACAAATTCCTTTGGTCGAAATCGAATTCAAGACCACGGCCTGGTAGACCAAGCTTTCTACCGTCTCGAATATCGTGGTCTGGCTTAATTCTCAAAAAATATCGTTTGTTTTACTTCCCTACCCGCCAGGAATACAACCCGTTGGGGATAAAAAAAAAAGATTTTTGATAATTTCCAATTTCACATGAAATAGGTGCACTTTAAAAAGTCAAACTTGTTGATTTTAATCTGAAAAGTTTTGCAGTGCAAGCTAAATTCAATTTTGGTTGTATCGCCGAGTTCTTCTTAGTCCAGTTTCATTATTGTGTACTTCGACGTATTTTACAGAATCTAAACGTCTAGGTAATCAATTCGGCGGATCGGTTTATTTGTGGCCGATTTGAAATCTCCTATGACCTACATTGGCCTATTATCGCCTGACCCTCGATTCCCTTGTCCGATTTTGAGAAATGTAGTAATCTTGTCGCTTAGTGTTCCAAAGTAATAGGCTTAAATGTCTTTATTAGGAAAAAGTACAGCTAATAGACCGGGTTGTCATCGGGTGGTTAATGTGGTAATTGTATCACAGAGGCGTTTTTGCAATTAATACGATTCCAATACAACATAGCAACGCACGGCCCTTGAAGCCATCACACCTAATATGGTTGAAAAGTCTTCTTATCAAAGACGAATTGCGTCCCATAGTGGTTGGTGTGTATTGCTGCCTCTGGCTTTCGTTTTTCATTTGCAAAAAAGAAAATCTCCGATCATTGAGCAAAAATTGAAAAATTTAATAATCCTTGCCCTAATAGGCAAAAATCTTGCAAATTAAATGTCTTTTTTTAATGTAGAAAACATCAAGAGTAACAAGACACTAAAACGGATTTCCCAAATCTCACTCCCAAGAATTGTTAGCATTTTTTTGTTTGAATTTTTAAGTAATAAAAAATTGCAGACTTTTGAAAAGCCAATTTACCTCCAATACATGACCTTATACTTAACTTTTTTCATTCGTCCACTTTACGCTAATCCAAACCACATTTGAATACTTCTGCCTTAACTCAAGCTAGAATTTTTCTAAGATAGCTATATTTGTATTAATGTCGCGACGGTCAAAAATTTGCTTTGTAGGATTTTTCAAAATTCTACTCAAAAAAGGATTTAAAATTTCCAAGTCTAAAAAACTGACTCAAAATTCGTGTTCATAGTGTATCATTATTATTTTGTCTTAGCATAATCTGGGCGATAAGGGCCGACTAGGACTGGAGACTATCCAGCGGAAAAAGGCGATGACTTCGAGGCCTGACATAATTTTTTGTTCGGCATCAATGAGGCCTGGTCCCCGAATTCCATGTTTATATATTTTTAACATTGAGCAACATTGCTAGGTTAGTACTTGCCTTTCACTGTAAATACATGGCCTTAAGAAGGACAGAATTACTGATTAAAAGCACCAGAAGTTGCAAAGACACTCACATGTGTCTCATATATTTTATGGGGTACTTCAGAAGGAATACATAAAGACAGAAGAAGTTGCAAGGCAGTACTCTTGAAAACTTCATTTTAGCAGGCATACGGTCCTTCTATTAAATGCGTTGAAGCGTTGCCATTACACCTGATTTAAGCAGGCCAGGCCTTACTATTTTTCCCACTAGGAATTCTAAATATCCGACCCATAGACATACAGATTAAGTGTGAGGCAGCCAACAACAACAACACCAGTCTTAGATTGACGGGACTCTGGTATTGTCATCTTGAAGTTCATGTTACACGGATGAATCAAAGCTAGTGGGCCTGCATTGAGAACCCAGAAACTGATATCTGTTTCTGACTGCCTGACCATAATATGGTCCTGCAGACTGCGATCCAGGCGATTTTAAATGCCGAGCCATAGCGGTGTAAGGGGAAATGAAAGAACAGACTATTTGACAGTGAAGGCCAGTCAATAAACTTGGTTAAGCCGAAACCTTTCTAATCGACGCAGTCCGAGCTAACGGTGTGAGCGACGAACACTATGGAGCAACGAAACGGTCGACAGCCGGACGAAAATCCTGTGGGGAGATTCAGATTCTGAGTAGGCGAGGCTTTTACTGAAAGGAAGTAAGAAGGAGATTAGTATAGTTTTCGGTATAATAACAGTATGCATAGGACTACGAGCTTATTTATTCAAAATAGGTACGGCAAGTGATAGCATGGGTGGGGCATGTGGGGAAATTGATGAGACACGTTGGAACATTTCTTATGTCATTGCTTGGTTTTCGCCGCTAACAGACACCGGAGCTGAGGTGGGGACACAATACCTGACTTGAACCGACTTAGGGACATGGAATCGGGAACAATCAGGGATTTTGTTAATAGTACGGAATTCCTGACTTGGATTTTTTTTCCGAGTTTACTATTTAGTATTTAGAGCGCACAACAAGCCAATTACTAACTTAGGTGTATGGCCATAGCGGCATGGGGCAGATTAATATTTGCAGCATCTTTGCAACCTAACCCAACATAGTTTATTATTTATTGGATATCATTGTTGCAAACGGAATAACAAAATTATTGTACACTATATTGTGATATTGTGAGAAAAAAATAAGAAATGGTTTTAAAAGTCTTCGGGCAGCAATAGTCCTTTTTTGTGAGAACTCATCGATTCCTTTGTTCCTTTGATTTTGTTTGTGGGAAAACATTTAGTACTCTAATAATAAAAATTATTAGTATCTGTGTTTTTATACCCTCCACCATTTGATGGGGGTATACTAATTTTGTCATTCCGTTTATAACACCTCGAAATATTCGTCTAATACCCCATAAAGTATACATATTTTTGGTCGTCGGGACATTTAAAGTCAATCTAGCCATGTCCGTCCGTCTGTCTGTCGAAAGCTAGCTAACTTTCGAAGGAGTAAAGCTAGGCGCTTGAAGTTTTGCACAAATATTTCTTATTAGTGTAGATCAGTTGGGATTGTAAATGGGCCATATCGGTCCATGTTTTAATATATCTGCTTGACATCGATTTGGTTGACATCTTGAATGAGGTGCTTTGTTGTGACTTCCAACAGATATGCTAAGTGTGGTTCGAATTGGTCTATGACCTGATATAGCTGCCATATAAATCAATCTGGAATCTTGACTTCTTAAGCCTCTAGAGGGCGCATATATTATTTGACTTGACTGAATTTTTCCGTAAAGTATTTATGTTTTGTCTCGCAACAACTATACCAAGTATGGTCTTAATCGGTTCATTAGCTGATCTAGCTCCCATATAAACCGATATCCCGGTTATACTTCCTATGCCTCTAGAGGACACAACTCATTTCCGATTTGGCTGAAATTTTGTACAACAGCTTCTCGCATGACCTTCAATATATGTGAATTCTACTATGGTATCCAACAATCAATTCAATTATGGTCCAAATCCGACCATAACTTAATATAGCTCCAATATATCCATTATCCTTGGTTTGTCTAAAAAAAATACTATTCACAATGAGGTTTTATAAGATTCGGCCCGAGCGAATCTTTTACTTGTTTTAAGCTATAGATATTCCTTACCCCAAAAGTGGTGATACATACTATTCGCTCGCATTAGAAACGCATAAAAAATACAACTCTGCAAATATATCCCACAAAAGCGATGCGTCAAAGTTAAAGAGCGTTTTTTTGTGTTGTCTTAAGTAGTCTTTTTAGGCGTCAAAGTTAAAAATTCTTTAACTTTTGCACATAGCTTATGTGGGATTTGTTTGCAGAGTTTAATTTGTTTTTAATGCGAGCGCATAGAATGTAACTCCAGCTTTAATCCTACATTAATGTATATATCGTCTTTTGTAAATGCATAATTATGTGTAAATATTTGAAAATTTAGATCAGATATGGTGTAATCTATAAATCATCATTAGTTGATGCAACCTTCATATTGTATGGTGCTATGTTTATACGTTATACGAATTTGTAAATTATCTTCAAAAATAAAAAAAATAAAAAATATTACAAATGACTTTAATGAACAACTCATGTGACTATTTGTATATATAAGAAAACATAAACCTACACTTGTTTTATTTGTTTGCCTGTTCTATGAACCCTGGATCTAGTTTTTTATATCAAGATCGTTTATGTATCAGAAATAAGAAATTTATGTTTTGTTTGCAAAGTACTACACAAAATTTGGTTTAGATCAAGTTGGAGAATGATTTCAGAGAGAGCCCTGAAGAATTTAAGTCATGCATTCGACAGCTGCCCATAATTTGTATTTTGCGCTATTGAATACTGAAATAAAAAAAAAAAAACAAGTAAAAAGGCATTAAGTTCGGCCGGGTCGAACTTTGGATACCCATCACCTCGGGTGTATATGTAACCCCATTTCGTCATAATCCGGTGAAAATTGGATAACTAATGCACACAAATTCGGCACGGACATTGAATGGTCTAATATATATGTCACTATTCAATTTTGTAGAACAAACTATTGGTCTTTTTGGCAGATATAACCAATTATAAACCGAACTGCACCATATTAAGGTCGGATATCGTGAGGCTCAGAAAAACTCACTGTTTCAAATTTCAGCGAAATCGGGTAAAAAATAAAGCTTTTATGGGCTTCAATCCCCTTATCGGCAGATCGGTCTATATGGCAGCTGTATCTAAATATAGCCCGATCCGAACCATATTTCGGTCGGGTGTCAGGAGGCTAAAAATAATTCACGGTTTCAAATTTTAGCGAAATCGGTTAAAAAAAAAACGTTTTATGGGCTTCAAACCCCTTTATCGGCAGATCGGTCTATATGAAAGATATATCTAAATATAGTCTGATCTGTACCATACTTGGGTCGGATGTTGGGAGGCTTAAAACTGCTCACTATTCTAAATTTCAGCGAAATCGGATGAAAAATAAAGGTTCTATGGCCTTCAGACCCTTTATCGGGAGATCGGTCTATATGGTAGCTAAAGCTAAATATAGTCCGATCTGAACCATATTTAGGTCAGTTGTTGGGAAGCCTTAAACTACTCACTGTTTCAAATTTCAGCAAAATGGGATGAAAAATAATGTTTTTATGACCATTAGACCCTTTATCGGAAAATCAGTCTGTATAGCAGATATATTCAAATATGGTCCGATTTGGCCCATTCAAAAACTTTACCAGCGTGCATCAAAAAGACGTATCTGAGCCAAATTTCAGCTTAATATCTCAATTTTTGAAGGTTCTAGAGTGATTACAACAGACGGACGGACGGACACACCAACATCGTTAAATCGTCTTAGAATCGACAATCCGAAATATATATACTTTGTAGGGTCGGAAATTGATATTTCGATGTGTTGCATACGGAATGACTAAATGAATATACCCCCTATGGCGGTGGATAGAAAAACATTTTAAGAAGAGAAGTAGTGAAATACTATGGGGCTCTTTATTTCATTTCTATACTGTGCAAAGTTTATTTAATCGGTTCTTATAACAAGATTTCGATGTCAATTTAATTCACCTAAATAATTACAATTGCTTATGTTCTTTGACTTTTTGCGTATATAAGAAGAAAACAAAATAACGAATTAATTGATCTCTTCTATATCGAGTATGTGGTTCTTGGAACATCCTTATCCATATAAGTTTAACTAAAATTCTTCTCAATGCCTAAGATTAATGGTAATTCAATGTGTTGAATATTTGAATGTTACACACTGTAATTGTTGCATGTGTCATCTGCATCTCGACTAGTTGTACATCCACAACACCTTAGTAAGACTCTTTTGTTGTTTATACCAAGGAGACCACAAGGTTGAATGTCACTCCAAAGTAGAGAAATGGTAAAATGGCAAAGATTAGCCTTGCCAACACCCACTTTCACAACCATAATCACTCGATTGAAAAACTTTATACACTTAGCTGGTACATGCACCCTCACACCCACCCCCCACACACACACCCACAACCTATCAATCAACACCAGACCCAACTACATTTACAAATATTTTTTAAATACTTGAGCACTGTTTGGAAAACATGACATTTTCTTTCTTTGATAGCAATTTAGTTCTTCTTCCGTTTTGCCTATTATGCTTTTCTTACTAGGCTCTCCTTCTCTATTTATGGTAAACTTATTCCTCGTTTCAAATGCATTTTGATTTGAAAATTTTTAAGTTAATTTTTTTAGTTTAACAGAGTATCTTTTAAGTTGTATGAGTTTAGCCTTTTCTTTTGTTTTGTAGCAATTTTCATAACTTTGATATACTAATTGCTGTGGTTTTCTTCTCTTTTATCCTTTCCCTAAATCCCACGCATATCCTTAAATCCTTTTCAAAACCCTTTAGACGTCTGGCCGATGAAGATGATGAACTATCGGAAGTACAACCAGATGCTGTGCCTCCAGAAGTTCGAGAATGGTTGGCTTCTACATTTACGCGGCAGTTGGCCACGACGCGCAAGAAGACCGATGAGAAACCCAAATTCCGTTCAGTGGCACATGCCATACGAGCGGGAATTTTTGTGGATCGTATTTATCGGCGGGTATCGAGTACAGCGTTGATGACATTTCCAGCGGAAGTTGTCAAAGTGCTGAAGGTGAGAATCATATGAGCTTTTTATAAATGTTATCTTGTTTTTAATGTTTTCCCTTATTTCCCCTTAGACTTTGGATGATTGGTGTTTTGATGTTTTCGCCCTGGCCGAGGCCGCCAATGGCCAGCCGGTCAAATACATTGGCTACGATTTGCTCAACCGCTATGGCATTATTCACAAATTCAAAATTGCCCCCGCAACTTTAGAGACTTTCTTGAATCGCATTGAGGAGGGCTACTGCCGTTATCGCAATCCATATCACAACAATTTGCATGCGGCAGATGTTACCCAAACAGTTCATCATATGCTGTGCCAAACGGGCCTAATGAATTGGCTGACGGATCTCGAAATTTACGCCACCCTTTTGGCTGCCCTCATCCATGATTACGAGCACACCGGCACCACGAATAATTTCCATGTGATGTCCGGCTCGGAAACGGCTTTGCTGTACAACGACCGAGCCGTCTTGGAGAATCATCATATAAGTGCCGCTTTTCGTCTGCTCAAAGATGATGACTGCAATGTGCTTTCGAATCTCTCGCGCGAAGAGTATCGGGAGTTGCGTACCCTCATCATTGATATGGTGCTGTCGACAGACATGTCCTTCCATTTCCAACAACTGAAAAACATGAAAAATCTGCTCACCCTGAATGAGGCTACGGTCGATAAGTCGAAAGCTTTGGCACTAGTTCTGCATTGTTGTGACATCTCGCATCCTGCCAAACGTTGGAATCTTCATCATCGCTGGACGATGTTGTTATTGGAGGAATTCTTCCGTCAGGGTGATCTGGAACGGGAGTTGGGCTTGCCCTTCAGTCCATTGTGTGACCGGAACAACACATTGGTGGCTGAATCGCAGATTGGTTTCATTGACTTCATTGTGGATCCTAGTATGTCCGTTATGGCGGATATGTTGGAACATGCTTTAGCCCCCATAGCACCCATGTGCAAGAATGTCAATGCTAGCATTGATGCCGGCGATGTACCCGTCGATGGTCCATCCACCGGCAGTGCCAATCGAAATAGTTTGAAGAGTCGTTCTACCTGCGAAGCCATCACCGAAGACAATGAGAACAAGCCCTCGGAGGACAGTAGCGCCCCCAGTCAAACAGTGGCCCAAAGTGCTGGTGGTGGCGGTGCTAGCGGTGGATCCAGTTCATCGGCGGCAGCAGCTACAGCATTTAAGCAAAAGTTTACCATACGCAAACCTTGGGTTGCATGTCTGACAGACAATAAGAAAATATGGAAAGAACAAGCAATTAAAGGTAAGTAAGCGTTACTCCTAAATGTTTCAAACAGATTGTGGTTGTATTTAGTATGGACGACTATATAGTGGATCCTTAAGGGATTTGGAATTCGTTTTAAGTATAGATTGCTTAATCTCTTTTGATGCATATTATATGGAATACCTAAGCTCCATTGAAGGAGTTGTGCTTTCAAAAACGACCTTAATGAAGTTTTAAGGTCTAAAATGACACTGACACGGACACACAGGCCGACTTGGTCAATATGGGACAAAATAAGGGAACTTAAGAGTACAGTATGGTATGAATCACACATCCAAATTTTGCATATGATTTGTCCAGGAAGACCATGTGGGTGCTAACAACTGTTGTATCAGATATAGTACTTATACGACGCGTATAAGTACGAGCTTTGGTCAAAATTATCTCGTCAATATATTATTTTAGACCCTCACACAACAATACTTTCTATTGAACTAACTGTCCGATTAGCTTCGCTACAATCTAAAGTGGTATTAGGATCTTCTAGAATTTAAGTTATTGCATTTGCTAAATACTGTCGTCTGTTGTAATCACGCTACGGCATTCAAAATTTCATCTTAATATCTCAATTTTTGAAGGCTCTAGAGTGATTACAACAGACGGACGGACGGACACACCAACATCGTTAAATCGTCTTAGAATCGACAATCCGAAATATATATACTTTGTAGGGTCGGAAATTGATATTTCGATGTGTTGCATACGGAATGACTAAATGAATATACCCCCCAATATATTATTTTAGACCCTCACACAACAATACTTTCTATTGAACTAACTGTCCGATTAGCTTCGCTACAATCTAAAGTGGTATTAGGATCTTCTAGAATTTAAGTTATTGCATTTGCTAAATACTGTCGTCTGTTGTAATCACGCTACGGCATTCAAAATTGATATATTGAGCTAAAGTTTGGCTCAGATTCTTGAATGAGCAAAATCGAACTTTATTTAGATATAGCTGCTATATAGACCGATCTCCCGGTTAAGGGTCATAAGTTCAAACAAGTTAAAGCATGCTAAGTTCGGCCGGGCCGAATCTTGGGAACCGACCACCATAGATTCTGCAAAAAATTTATACAAACTAAATTTAGTTGAAGGGCATAATTTTATTCTACATACCAAACTTCTTTCGAAACAGAAAAAATCAAAGCTTCTAGGAACCGAACAACGATGATCGAGAGACCGGTTGTACGGTCCAAACCAGTCTATAAGGTTATAGACTGAATTGAACCGTACTAGGCACAGTTACTGGAAGTCGCAACAGAACACTCCATGCAAAATTTCGCGTAGTGCTAGCCGCTTGAAAGTATCCTTGAAATGTGAAGGGGAGTCGCTAGTCTCACAAGCGCGCCTGCTTTCCCTGGGCTATCTCTATGGCCCGGCACTCAAAACAGGTGAGTTTTGAACTGTCCATCTCGTTGAGAGATCTGCGACAGTCGAGGGCGGTTTTTGTGTTCAGAAATACGTTATTCAGGGATTGAATGGCTGCCAGAGATATTTATGCCAATCGTCGTTATGACGTTATATCTTAGCTATTCCACCACTTCCTTAATTGCAAAGATCTCCGCTTGATACACACTGCAGTGGTCGAGTAACCTTTTCGATATGACCAGTTCTAGATCTTTAGAGTGCATCCCAAAGCCCCCCTGGTCGTCTAGTTTGAAACTATCCGTCCACAACCACAACACCATTAGCATTATAGGTCTGACAACTACAGTATATACCCAATGCATGACATTTGGCTCCAATGGCTCTCTTGCAGGTATATAGAGCAAGAGTTGCCTATCTCGTCCTTCCCAAAATGTTGGATTTGAAGTTAAATTTCCTGTCCAGCAAAACACCCAAGTATTTTGATGTTTCAGTAAATGGATCATTCTTTCCTCCCAAGGGGACAGGTGCAACTGTAGACAACTTGCATGTCCTTTTAAAAAGAACTACTTCCGTCTTGCACGGATTTATACCTAGACCACTTTCGGTAACCCACTTCGCTGTTCCATGTAAAGCTTCCTGAAGGATATCTCTTAGAGTGCTGCGAAACTTTCCCCTAACCGCAATTGGCACGTCATCAGCATACGCGACCACTTTCACGTCTTTTTCTTCCAGGGACAATAATATATTGTTAATGGCTATATTCCAAAGTAGAGAAGACAGTACACCTCCATGAGGTGTTCCTCTGCTGACCATTTGTTTGGATCCACAAATCCCAAGTCTGCCGTAATGCATCTGTTAGTAAGTTATTAATAAACTATCTTACGGTAGAATTGATGACTAGAAACTCCGACTCCTTCATAATTGATGACGGTTTTATAGGCGATCTCCAGGGATTTTTGCCCTAACATATGTTTCTATCAACCTCTCAAGAGTCTTCAGCATAAAGAATGACAGACTAATAGAACGAAAATCATCCGCCTTCGTGTGGCAGGGTTTTCCTGCTTTCGGAATGAAAATGACTTTCGTGTCATTCTGACACAAGCAGAGTGTATCTCCCTAAGCCAAGGAACCAGTCTATCAGACACAGCTTGCAAATTAATCGGTGATACATCATCAGAGCCTGGCGGCTTAAAGGAGTCGAAACTTCTTATCGCCCAAAGGATTTTCGGCTCAGACACAATTTCCCTAATAACATCCGACGCATGCATACCAGTGACAACCTCTTCTAGCGCCAAGTTGTGCATTGGAGAATTTCACAGGACATGTGTTTCAACGAGTAGTTCTAGAGTTTCCTCACTAGTCATTGTCCATACATTCTCTGACTTGTTGAATATACCCCACCGTAATAGGTATCAAGGACAGAGTCTTCCTTAGCCTAGAGGCCTCAGATGTATCCTCCACGGAGCTGCAGAATTCTACCCAGGATTTGTTCTGAGCCTTTCTCAGCTCGCCCTTATATTTTCTTAGCTCATTCTTATAAATATCCCAATCGTTTGGTGCTCTTGTGACTTTTGCTCTGTTGAAGAGTTTTCTTCCTCAGATCAACCAGCTCTGGGGTCCACCATGACGATCGCTGTTTGCCCCTTGGCTTGGCACTAGGACATATTTCAAATCGCCAGTTTGCAACTTATTGTATAATATGGATCTTCTACAATGAGGCTCTTCTTCCCTACAGGAACGGCTTCAACCGGCGACTTAAGGTTTAAAGGCGGCATCTCTGAATCGTGTGCCATATATAGGGAAGACAGCCAGTGATAAGACTTATTTATTTCAAGACGGGCTACTACTAAATCTTCAGTGCCTAGCGACAGAAGAAGAAAAACATTTAGACCACTCTTTGCAAGAATACAGTCTCTGTGTCTCCCATTCCCCGTACCCTTGAGAAGTTTAAATCCCGGAAATCTTTGTCCACGAACCATTTCTCCACACACCCCCCGTGGTTCCTGAATATGAACCGCGTCAAATCCCCCTGCCATCAGGAAGAACTTTAGTGCCGCCGAAACGCCCTTACAATGGTGGAGAAACCGGACCATAGTCAGGATTCAGAACTTCTGATTCCGCCAGGAGTTCATTCTCAAAAGATTCGTTAGATCTTGCCATGATGAAAGTCCGTACGCATCCAGGGGCAGGTGAGAAAGCTGTGGAACCACTCTTCCTCAGGACACTGGACACTTGCGGTGTGGACGATTCCTCCTTAGATGCTTCACTAGCCGCTGCTGTCGAAGTACTTTCTGAATTCCGCGCTTCCCTGCTGGCGCACACCGTGAGCCCAGTCTAATTGGATGACCTGCCCATACAGGGCTTGTCGGGTCCCGTTTCGATGCCATCCCCCCCTGTCTCGATTGTGGCGCGGGGGACTTTCAGTATCCTGCAATCCGACTTTAGCGGCGTGGTCGATAATTCCTCAGGCAAGAGTTCAGCAACAACTGCTGCGTCGTCTTCTAATTCCCCAACCCCACCGCTTCTATAGACCTTCAGTCAACTTCAACTTGAACTTGTTGTGCCTAAAAGATATCTTGATCAATATAATCTTGATCAATACACAAGTTATACTATTAAATAACAGTTTAAAATATGTTCAACGTCTGCCTTGTTTAACAATCATATGCCGTGACACAAAAGAAAAGCTAATTGTTATACCCTACACCACCACTGTGGTACAGGGTATTATAAGTTTATGCACTTGTTTGCAACGCTAAGAAGGAGAAGATAAGTATACCGATCGGCTTAGAATCACTTCCTGATTCGATTTAGCTATGTCCGTCTGTCTGTCTGTCTGTCCATGTATTCTTGTGATCAAGGTACAGGTCGCATTCATTGCCCGAGTGTCTTGAACTTTTGCACATGACACTTCTTTGGCCCAAGGACGAATGCTATTGATTTTGGAAAAATCGGTTCAGAATTAGATATAGCTCCCATATATATATTTCATCCGATATGGCTCTTTAAGGCTGTAGAATCCCCATTTTTCCGATCTTTACAAAACTTGGCATGGGATGTTTTATTTGACATCTACAAATGTGTGCAAAATTTCATAAAAATCCATCCAGATTTAGATATAGCCCCATATATATCTTTCCTCCGATATGGAGTTTTAAGCCTGAAGAAGCTACAATTTTGGACCGATCTTTAAAAAAAATTTAGTTCGAGGTGTTGTGTTTGACGTTATCATATGTGTGCAAAATGTCGTCAAAATCGGACCAGATTTAGATATAGCTCCCATATATATCTTTCATCCGATATGAAATTTTCAGCCTGTAGCAGCCACAATTTTGGTTCGATCTTTACAAACTTTAGCATGAGACGTTTTATTTAGCGTCCCAAGACATGCTCAAAAATTTATAAAAATCAATCCAGATTTAGATATAGCCCCCATATAAATATTTCCTCCGATAGGGGATTTTCAGACTGTAGAAGCCACAATATTTGTCCGATCTTTACAAAATTTTGTATGGTGTGTTTTATTTGACGTTTACATATGTGTTCTTCATCCGATATGGAGTTTAAAGGCTGTATAAGCCACAATTTTAGTCCGATGTTAATAAGATTTAGCACGAGTTGTTTAATTTGTCAATATTCCAATAGGAATGCAAAATTAAATTCTGACTAGATTTGGAGATAAGTTTTATATATTAAAAGTGGCACGTATACTAGGTTGTGTAGGGTATTATATAGTCGGCCCCGCCCGACTTTTGCCTTTCATTACTTGTTATGTCAACGATTATTAAAGCAATGAAATCCTTGTTTGAAAATTTTTCATAAGTCAATACCATATTTAATCGGTCAAATATAGGACAGTATTTATGAATTGAAATAAATAAATAAACGCAATGCAAATTTGGCTATGAACATTCCTAAGAGACAGGGGCAAACTTTTCACATATCAATAAGTGCTGTCCGATTCAAGTTTTTATAGCCGAGTCATAACGGCGTGGCGCAGTGCTACACCTCTTTGTACCATACCAAATGATAGACTAGCATTAAGAGGGGATAACCACCGCTGAAATTTTTTTCAGATGTTCTCCTCAGGATAAGTAAATGAATACAGGTTTATTACTCCATATTCCTTAATAATGATTGCCCTTTGTAAGTCCTTTTCCTTATACAGATAAAGACATGTAAAGTTCTAGTTCATTTTTTTAATTTATGATGAACTTAGAATTGCTTGCCATATTTAAGCAAATTTTTCCTACATTTGTGTTTATCGTAATGGGAAATAGTCAAGAGTATGTTGTAGAATGTTTTGTATTTAGTTTTGCTCGAATTTTACCCTTTTCTTCAACATTTAACCTTCTGCCTTTTTGCCATTTTCATTTCTTTGCAGATGCGGAAGCCAGAGCAGCTGCAGCCGCTTTGGAAGAAGCCGACAAGCAACCTGAGAATTAAGCAAACAACTCTCCCTAGTGTTAAACTAAACAAAACTACAAAAAACGTCCTTCGTATGAACTTTAAACACAGAGAAAAAAAATACACAAAAAAAATCTATTTGGATGAAAAAAAGCTCAAATATTATTAAAGAAAATAACAACAAAAAGAAAATGTTAGTATAAAAACCACAAGAATTTCTCACAACAACAACTTTCACAGGAAAGGACCTATCAGAAATGCAAGCCATGCGAACATCAAGTTATTGAAAGTTACCATGCATTCACAAACACACACCCACACACACAGACACATAAATATACCCACATACATAATTGCTTTAAGGAATTACAACAACTATTGTATTGTACTTAAGACGTGATTGGATGAAGAAAAGAAAGACAAAAACAAATCTAATTTACAACCAGAGAAACAACAAAAAACACCACATAAATACGCTTGACTTAAAAAAAAAAAAACAAAAAGAAAAACAAATTATCCATGTATGTTCTTATTTCAACAAAAAATTTGTAAATATTAAAATAAAACACAAAATCCCACATAAATACAAAAGCATTTTGTATATGTATGTATGTACAAGCAACAAAATAACATTGTAAAAAAATTAATAATGATATTAAAGTTATGCCGATATGTGCAGGGGATGTATCAAAAATTTTAAAGTTCAAGTTCGAAACACACACACAAAAAAATACTTTCCTTTATTTTCGTTACGAATCTCTTTTCCGTCGTGCAGGCAAAATTTCAAGCAATCACATAAAATCCGTACCCCAGTGGACGGAGATATTTGGCACTGCAAAGTTCTACTGGTCCATCCGATATTTATGTCATCTCTGAAGTCATGGCATTGGCCTGCATAATTAGGGCTTGCACAATACCTAAGAAAAATTCTCCCTTAAACATACATTTCTAAAAAAGCCATATTAAGCGGTTTGGCTCTTTTTGACCCATGTCTTTTTAACCAAATTTCCTTTTGATTTCCTACATGAAACTCATTACCCTTATTGTAAAAATATTGAAAAAATTTTTGATACGCCCTAATATGCACATCAACAATTGGTCCATGGTTACATACCTCCAAGTATGCATGAAACAGATGCTGTTGATGCAGAATGCAAATAACCCACAAAGCATATTTATTTTTCGACACACAAGCATACACTTATACAGAATGGTGATGTTGGCCCTTGGGTGGCTTAAGCTATAAGCTGCCATCACATTTTGTGAACTTCATAATTGTCTGTTTTGGAGTCTTTGTTACTTAAGACATACTTAGGAGATGTTTTGTTTGGTCAATTGTGGCAGTAATTACGCACAGTTCTTCTTTTCTGGGTATAGGTAGCAAAAACAAAAATTAATAAAAAAAAAATTTTAAGAAGCTAAGCAGATTACAGCAAAGCTTTGTGAAGCAGTTAGGTGTCAGTTTTCTAATGAGACAAAATATGAATTTTCGAAGCGTACTTAATATTAAACTAATAAAAAAAATTTCATACTAAGGAAAAGAATTGTTGTTCTCTTTCCAAAGAAACTTTTTTTAAATACTACCTTTAATTAGAGTTGTTTCTCTCAAAACAAATTTAAATGAAATTATATTTAACGAGAAAAATTAAAAAAAAGAACCTTTTTTCACCAACAATATTTCAATCAAATTTTCTCCAAAAATAAAACTTTATTTAAATTTTTTCCATAAATAATATTAAAACGAAGAAATTCTAACAATGCTCCCAAAAGACCAAATTTGAATGAAAGAAAAAATTTTAATGAAAAAAAAATATTTAAATGTTGTGAAAAATATTTATTCGATATTTCGTCCATCCGTTGATGAGCATTTTCAAGAAAATAATCATTAGAGTAGCCGTTGAGTGAAGCGGACGGGATTTTATTTCGCTACTCAAAGAAAAAAATTATATATATATATATCCGTAGCTCGGAATAGGTACTACCTATAACGTGAAAAAAACTTTAAAGCCTTTTGAAGTAGGCTAGAAATGGACTCCAAAGACTCAACATCTGCGGTGGTGGTGTCAGACTGTAGCGTGTTGTCTTCTCCCCCTATAGGTGTGGTTGCCTTGGCACCTGTAGTTGAGAGTAATGCTTCAAGCGCACATCTAGTCGTCAGACTAATTCATGAGGAAGGAAGACGGATAAACCAGAGGGATGTTCGTCCCTAGCCTTTAAGTGAAGGTGGTGTTTCTGACTCGGATTCAGACAGCGACTGCGTCAATGAAACAGTCATCGCAGCCGAATCGAGAGATGGGGGCATCGAGATGACGGCAGAAGTGAGCGATGGCTTTGATAAGCTCACAAGCAGACCGAGAAGGCGATCCGATGCACGACGATGGAGACAGAGGAGTATGTACCGGCAGCGTAATCGGGCGAAAGTGCAGGATGCCGGAAGGGATAGAACTGACATTCCATACACTTCTACGGAAATGCATGGAGTTTCAGTTCAGTTACGCAGACGATGTTATAATACTTCTAAGGGTAAGGATCAGAACGAGCTATGCAGAAGCGCCGAAAAGGTCTTGCATGTGGCATATGACTGGGCCAGACCCAGAGGTCTCAATGTTAACCCAGAAAAGACTGAAATATGCCTGTTCACGAGGAAGACAAAGGTGGACCAATTTAACGCACCACGTTATCCTCAATAAGACGATTTCTCTGCTCTACAGGAGTGTGATTAGACCAATACTTACTTACGCCTCAGTAATTTGGTGGAATGCTATGGGAAAAAAGTGCAACATAAGGACCATACAACAGGTTCAGAGAAAAAGTGGTCTTGGCATAGACGGAGCGATGAGGACCACGCCCACTAAGGCACTGGAGACTATTCTAGATATCCGACCCATTGACATATAGCCACTGTGGCTATGAGACTTAAGGCGATGGGAGAATGGATTTAGGATGGGAGCAACTCATACCATCGTGGTATAATCGAGGCGACGATAGAAAACCTGGAAGAAAGGGAAGAGGTTTCCGATGGGATACCTAAGATTAACCTTGAAGTCGAGTGCGAGGCACTGCTGCCATCGGCACAGTCTAGGATTGACATCTGAAAGATCATGTTACACGATGGGGTCAAAGCTAGAGGAGAGAGTGGGCCTAAGGTTCTACATTGAGAACCCAGGGACTCAGGTCTGTTTTAGACTGCCTGACCATAAAACGGTCCTGCAGGCGGAGATCCTGGCGATCACGGAATGCGTGAAGTGGGGTGGTGCTAACGCGTGGACGTCAAGTGTGAACGTCTTTACCGACAGAAAAAATTTCCATAAGGGCAATAACAAACAGGACGGTAAGGTCACGAACAGTCTTGCAGTGTAAGAAGGAGATTAACGCCTTCTCTGAGGATGGCAAAATCCGCATCGTTTGGTTGCCGGGCCATAACGGAGTAAGGGGAAATGAAGGGCAGACGATTTGGCGGTGAAGGCCCGAGGACTGCCGTCAATAAATATGGTTAACCCGAAGCCTTTCGAGTCGATGCAGTCCGAGTTAAGGGAGTGGGCGACAAATGCGCATGCAACATTGTGGAACAGCGAAACGGTCGGTAGGACGGGGAAAATCCTATGGGGGGATCCAGATCGTGGAAAGTCGAGGCTATTACTGAAAGGAAGTAAGAAGAAGGTTATGTTAGATAAGAGTGGCAGTCTTCTACAGACTCACTTAGACAATTTTAGGTCCGTTGTGATACCACAGTAGCCACAGACCAAGGCTTCTGGCGGGAATCGAATCCACGACCCTTACACTGGTAATCAAAGCACTCTACAAACTCGGCTACCGGGGCGCCCTACCTCGACCTCGAGCTTGATTTCACAAAATTTAAATATTCGGCTTAAAAGGTCAAACAAAATAAAACAAACAATTCCTAAGTCAAAAATATTTTCTTTAATTTATTTTCTCTAAAGAAAAATTTCAATAAATATTTCCCTTTGTAGACAAAGTTTTGAATTAATTGGTACCAAATTTAATTAAAAAATTCAAATTTTGCCCATGAACATTCCACTAAGGAGCAGGGGCAAACTTCTTACATATGAATGAGTGCAGTCCGATTCAAGTTTTAAGCTCAATGATAAGGGACCTCCTTTTTATAGCCGTGTCCGAACGGCGTGCCGAAGTGCGACACCTTTTTGGAGAGAAGTTTTACATGGCATAGTAGCTCACAAATGTTGGCAGCATTGGGAGGGAAAACCACCGCTGAAAATTTTTTTCTGATGGTCTCGCCAGGATTCAGCGTCATAGGCGGACATTCTAACATCTGCGCTAGGATATGCTAACCTTCCTATTTAATTAAAAAATTTAATTAAAAAGAACTTAAAATATCTGTATTTCCTTAACTGAACTTATTTAGGTGATCAAGGAGAAGCTCTTTGGTTCTGTGAGCTATATATTCAATATCTAACACCAACTTTCGAAATGTCTGCCTTAACTTGATCTTTCGTTCGATTATTTCTTACATTCATGAAACGTGATCTAACCAATGTAAGCGTTTTATTTTTGAACTCTCAACTATGTCAATATACAAGTAAAGCTCATTCAGCTAACACAGACTGGTCCATAAACATTTAATTCAGATATCAAATATCTGTTAGAAAATCTAACTGAAAACCCCAATGATTTACAAGTCGGTTTCGTCTTCTGTATAAGTGTATGCAACTTGTTATGTACCTAAGATATGAACAAACAAAAAATGTATAAACGAGTACCGGAAAGGCAAACAACAGGCATTGAAATTTAAATTTTTTGCAAAAAAAAAGTGTACCTAACTAAATATATTTTATGTTGAACATTTATTACAATTTGTATATATTTTTATTTGTTTTATAAGGTTTGCTTTCTTTAAATCCCTAACCAATTTTCTAGCTCTCTAACTTGTTAACATCTACTGTCTAACTCTCCACTTCTTTTCTAGCATTTTTGTTTAGGTTGTTTGATCAAAACAAAGAAGAAAAAAACAAACAAAATAAAAAGTAAAACTCTATTTGCTAAGACATCTATTTAGCCTACTATAATATTTAAAACAAAAAATAAAAACCACTATTTACTATACTACAAAAGGAATGAATGAATATATATTTTAATGAGTAAATGTTATTTTTATACAAACATGAAAGCTTTGGTTAAACAAATGTCTTTTTGTTGTTTATATATATCACGGATTATGTTGATCTTTTGGTTTTTGTTTTACACTCAATTGAGAGAATACACTCAACAGTGTTTGAAAATATTAAAAAAAAACGTTTTTCAAAATGTCTGATAGCGGGACCAGTCTTTTAAGGTTTACCATTGCTCTGAGACTACTACCGATGTTTGTTTTTTATTAATTGAAGAACATGAAAAATTGTTTCGCGGGACGAAATGGTGACAGATAATCCTTTTGATATATGTAAGTGGTAAAATTATTGATAGATTTTTCGTTTTTGGATAAAATGAGAAACCCACTTTTATTATGTGTGGCAAAAAATGGGGACCAAAAAGGCTCTCCATTTTGTTTTTTGTTTTTTTTTTTTTTAACTAAACTTTGTTTTTTGTTAAGTTTTAATTTTTATTTCGTATCAGAGCAATGGTAAATGTACTTAGCAGTAAGGTACCATAATATCAGCTGAACATTGGGATCATAGCTTTATTAAGGTAGTCAAACAATTGATGAAATAAACACGAAGATATAAACAATATTTAAAAACAAAAATATACTACATATATGTACTACTTAACAAAACAAACAAAACATTATTATAATAATCATCAGCAGCAAATACAAATACATAATGGAAAGAAAAACAAAATCGCAAAAAACTAATTGTATTGAAGAATCAAACAACAAACACTGCACTCCACACCACCTAACCGCCAATCAATCAACAAACCAACCAACCACCCTGAGCCCAAACCCTCGAGGGAGGGCCTTTTGGCAAAACAAGCCTTTTGAACAAGACTTGTCCGAAATTTAGAAAAAAAGTTAAAAAAAAATCCTTTTAAGAGTCGAACAAAATAAAAATTGAGATTTGTAGAAAAAATTTACTTTCATGCCAGTTTGGCCATACCTTTTAACTCTCCATCTGGAAAAATTATTCTCACAATTTTGTCGATTTGTTTTATTCATAACCGATACATAGCTTTAAAAACTATGTTGCAATTGTATCTACAAGTTAAAAGTCAAATGCTTATAAATAAAAAGAAACCGCTACATAACACTGATTTTGTGTACTCGCACTTACTTGGCATTACCCGGTTGATATGTAAACAAACGAAATGGGAAAATGTATTTCGGTACAATAAATATTATTTAGTATTTTCAAGAGCAGAAACTACATTTTGAATATTTTTTTATGTTTTCGACCAAGAAGGAATCGCAGCTTTTCCTGCTGAAAAATGTTCCCGTCCCCGCAATATATGACGTCATAGGAGGCAAAATTCTAAACAAGTAAAACGTATTGATTTAGGCCTTGTTGAATCTTTGGCATGCCTTTAACCTTTGATAGATATCTATGAATATAAGAGAAGCAAATGTCACATTTTTCTCCATGGAAGTTGCCGACGACAACCATCCATCGTGTCATGTCATGCAAACTAAACAGAGATTGCTATAGGAGATCATGGGGAAACCACCATGACACAATTACCAGGTAGAGTACCGTTAGCAGCTGAGTACAATTTTTTCTCGCTAAGTGCACTATCTGTCAACGAGTTTTGACTGTGTGTGTGCACTCTAATTAAGAACCATAAACAACGAAAAATGGCGCGGACTAGTAACATACTCAACATCAGAGTTGCACTAATCACTGATTTTGACAGATACATTTGTTGTTGGGCAACTGGCGCTACCTGTAAATGAATATAACTTGGCAACAACCACAATCGCATACGCTCATGTCGCATCCTCAATACATTTGTTGCATTAAGGTGACACCAGTGTTTTTAGAAATTTTTTGATCGAAAAAGAGCTCTCTCGCATGTGAAATTCCCCAAGACATCAATGCCATAATATTGTTCTACCTGTCGTGGATGTTACACCTAAAGGCGCTATTACACGGCATATATTGTAGATGTCTTATGACATGCCACTTTTTGTCTTCACATGTAATTGAAAATGTTTGTCAAAATTGTTAATTTACATACGATTCATCATTTTCGCTCTCACATCTATGTATGTTATTTTCGTGTGACATAACCTAAAAATTTGAGCAAAATCAGATTTTTTTTAATGAGTAATAATTGTTAAAGTTGTGAGAAAGCTGGTCCCCATCAAATCCCCAAGTCAAAAATGTTGGCCCCTTTTTCAAAATGAATCCCAAATTTGGGGAGAAATCCCCAATACTGGCAACAGTGGTTGCAAGTATTCTTATTCTCTTTATTTCAGTCGTTGTTGAGACAGCAACGGTTGAACGTGCTTAGGGGTATACGTGTGTTTTTTATATTTTACATATTGAGAGAATTAAAAATACTTGAAGAGAGTGTCACATTTTCATTTTGGGCATCGCTGAATTATAATGAAATGAATGTAAAAATTACCAATAAACAGTTTTTTTCATTTCTGCAATTTCTATGCTTTAGGGTTGGTATACTATTCTGCTGAAATGTTTAATTGTTTCGCGAGGGAAATTTGGCAGTAATAAATTGTTTTCATTTTCATACCAAAATAAGTTTTTTTTATCTGCACTCATTGTTTTATATATTTTTCTCATCTAAATAAAATAACAAATAGAAAAAACGAACCATTGAAACCAGTAAAACAAACAAAAATGATGCCGACAATGGTTTCAAGGGTTACCACTAAAATTTCACTAAAAACAGAGTAAATACACACACAGCCAAAACTCGCTGACATATAGTGCACTTCGCGAGAAAAAATTGCACTCAGCTGTTTACGGCACCCTTTAAACGGCTATGTAAAATTTTTTGTTTTCGCGAAGTGCACTATCTGTCAATGAGTTTTGGTTGTGTGTGTGTATTATAGTTAAGAACCATTCTCACACAAACAATCAAAAATGGCGCGAACTAGTTACATACACAAAATCAGAGTTGCACTAATCACTGATTTTGACAGATGGTGCACTCAATATTTTGTTGCTAAGCAACTGCCACTACCTGTAAATAAATATATCTTGGAAAAGCTGAACAGAAGACTCATTTTTATGCTGTTAATTTTTGTATTTTCATAAAACAGCTTACCTTAATAAAACATCTGTTCAACGTTGCAAATTAATTAATTTCAATAATTTGCAGGTTGTCAATTTTAAAGCTGGCAACATTTCTTTCTCTAGCGCTCTCTTTTGTTGACAAATAGAGTAAGCGAACGACTTTCTGATAACGCACTCGGCGAGAAAAAAATTTTACTCAGCTGTTTCCTGTATGCTACCTGTTCATGCTTTTAATGCATTTAATGAATGTTATGTACTAAATTTATAACCAATAGGTTTTATTTACCTTCTAGTAGTTCAAGAAGTCAAATTGAGCAATTAGTTAATATGGGGGCTATACTAGTATATATTTGTGGACCTATTAACAACATACTACTAAGGCACTACTACAGCAACTCTTAAAGTTGTACACATCGTGTGATACGTACGAAAAATTTAATATGACAAATTGATTTTGGAATAAAAATACAACTCTTTCGATTAAGTCGTGCTTTTATTTCATCTAACACACATGAAGATACATGTATATAAAAAAAAGTACAACACATATGAAAATACATGTCGATTAGAACGCGCTCTATTCGTATTCGAGGTACATAAGACAAGTCTTATGAATTCAGAAAATGACAGCTTATATATGACATGTCTTATCGTCTAATGGCAACTTAAGGGCGGGTGTTAAAGCCAGTTAAAAATCTACATAGAATTAATTTACTTGCCCAATTAAGTTCTATTGTGATAGCACATGAACAGGGGAAGGAAGATGCCCTCTCGTTTATATCGTTGAAACAATAAGTTCACATGGCAAGTTGCAGTACAAAAAATAACTCCCACACATTCCACATCAAAATGGTCCACAATATAGTACAGCTACTTGTAGTTCTTAAATTTAAAATTGGGATGAAGGTTTTGTGATAGCTTTTTATTGTATTGTAGTATTGGACGCCACCATACGAGTATAACAGGTAAACACATTTCTTTGGGGATTTTCTTTTCTCAAATATTTTCAAAATTAAAACTGTTGTCTGATGCATTGCACGTATACCGTATTGCTGCGATATCACTTTATGGCATGGTGCTTCATGTCATGTTGGATTGATGATCCCATATGGACGCAATACATTTGTTTTGGACAGATGGCTTTAATAGAGAAAATGTGACATTTGCAGGCTTCTAATATACATACATCGATACATCAAAATAGAGCATTCCGATGCTCTTGATGTTCTGAACATGAAAATACATTGTGATGTCTGTCGGTTTAAACATGTGTTCGAAGTGCCGAAAGATATGTAATTATTCTCGACTTTAGGATGTTCATCGGGAATACAAGACTTTCCAGAAACTTACACCCATTTATAATCGACTGGCTAATCGAGACAATATGTAATGAACTTTACCTGGAAATCACCCACTGCATCCAACAGCAACGTGTGTATCAACAAGGCTAAATAGTCATTAAGTGCTCAATAAATAAGGTACAAAGCGTGATGTCATACGACTTAAACGCACAGACTAGAGGAACCCTTTGCACCAGACCGCAACAACATATAAAACCATGTTTATACTTGGAGCAGATCTAGATTTGGGGCGAGATTTCGGAAATCTCATGTTTTGCAACGAGGTTTCCCATATATTTTGAGTGTGAGCAAATCTTCTTGTTTGAGGAGATTTGTAGCAAATCTCCTTCGAAATTCAAATGCAACACAGCGTGTGAATTGAATACCGGTTATTGTCGATAGTTTTTGGCAGTACTTTTTCTCAACTTCTGACAATTTCTTATTGTAATTATAAATTTTGTTGTAATATAAAAAAAATCGTTTCATTAATTTAATTGCTGACCTCAATACATAGGCACAAGAATAATGCACATCACAATAAAAACGCTGCCAAAATCATCTCAGTTGACAAATGTAAATCTTTTAAACCATTGTGTAAACCAAGGAGGATTTAAAAAGGTAGTCTCACGCGAACTGCTGTTAACATCCGGCCGGTTTTGACGGCATTAGATGTCAGATTTTTATTTGCATTCTCTTTGTTGTTATCTTCTTTCTCGCATATTCTCTGCTCATGTACGCAAACGCATACAAATTTGTTAGCGTGTGTTGGCGAAATGCCGACCAGCTTGATGACAAGATGGCGGATGTACCATATGATTTGTGGTTGTTGTACAAATGAGACCACCTTCAATTGTTTCACCATGAGTGTAAACGGGATTTGGAGATAATCTCAAATCAAGTGGATTTGGGCATTATCTTGTCTTTAAAAAAGGTTTATCATTAGAGAACTCTATCGTTAGATTTGTGTCTATCAACCTCTTCCAAGATTTCTATATAACAATTACAATTTTTCTGCCTTTATAATGAAAAAGATCCTTGTATGTTCTCATGCCGCAGCAATATTCAAAATGAAGGGGCCGAATTACCGCATACGTGAAAGTACCGTATCGAATGAAATTTCAACCGGTATTTATTGAAAGTTAAACCACTTTTATATACATGTTTATGTCAAAGTTTTTATAAGTAATGATCGATTCACACTCACATGCCGTAAATCGGCCCCTGATCTCCCTGAAACTCAAGAACTCAAATCGATTGGTTTTGTATGCTAGATGCAACCGATTAACATTTGAATGCAATCGTAAATTCGACAGACGGACGGACATAGCTTTAAAGTGCTACAACAAGAACAATAAAAGTCTAGGTTGATATACCCCCTGCTTAAGATTTAGGTAATCTATATACCTTTCCGTATAAAATGATGTACTTGTAAGTGTCGTCTACATTAAAAATGTTGAAAGAATTTGTTCGAAAACTTCAATACACTTGTGCGAAATCCTTCGAACTCATTTTATTTACATCATATATGGATATTTGAAGATTCGTGCAAACTTCCAGCCAGTGTATGATGATAGCAAGTACGATCACTTGTCGAAAACAAAATCGATATCTGCACTATATGATACTAAAAAACAACACAGCAGTTGTCAAAAATTGTGCATTTAAAATGTCGCACAGAAAACGTAAACAAACAATGAACGAAAACAAGGAAATGACAAATACCGTCAAATTATGTATGTCAGCTGATCGCTTTTGACCTTCTACGAGTACTGCTGTATTCGGACTGCTACACTTGTGTTGCGTATCCAAAATTGCAGATATGACAGGTTCCCATTTGCACCGAAACACATTTTCTTGTTGGTAAATGGCTTCTTTGCCATGCTATTGGCCTTGTCTTAGTTTATGCATCTTCGTTTTCTTAACTTCTAATTTTCGGACCTACGAAACCGGTAACTGGTACACCAAAGTATTAAAGCACTTTTATCTTAATCTACTTGTGGTATGTTTGACTCAACCTATTAAAATAAAAAAATTGTTTTTTTTTTCGTTCTGTTTTTCTGCACTCAGTGCCTCTAAGACTGTGAAATTGAATAATAAAAAATATTAATATTTAATAACAAACAAAAAAAGCAAATACATACATTGTTACATACTCGTACACACATAATACAAGCAAATACGCTCCTAATCACTACTATGTTTAAATTTGGAAACTATTATCGTTGAGTTTTTTTCCTTTCAACTATCGCTGAGTATCCGTTTCCTTAAGCAAAAACAGAAATGTGAAATTTTGAAATCTTTTTGGCGCATATCGTTTCTTTTAACGTTTAAGCAAATAGAAATAAAAGAAAATTGCATAACAAATTTAAGCAAATAATACAAAAAAAAATAAAAAGATAACAAAAAGCCCTTGTTGCAATAAATAAATTAATTGTTATCACCTAAAAACACAAAATGAATAAAAAAAAAACAACAAAAGGAACAGTGTGTAGTTTTAGTAGAGAACTATTAGTTGACGAAAAATAAAAATAAGCTTAATTTAAATCGCTGCTGCGACAAAATACTAAGTGAATGAAAGAAACAACAACTAGCGATAAAAGTATAAAAAAAAACACAACAAACACAAACAAACCCCAAATAAAATACATTGAAAAGAAAGCAATCATTTAAAATTAGTTGGTTTATGAGTAACAAACAAGGAAGCAAATACAAAACAAAATATTGAAAAAAATATATTGGATTAAACCTGCAAAAATACTTATACACAAAAGGATACATATAATATAAAGTAGTGCTAAAAGAAAAACTCATCCCACAACTGCATTACATTTGAAGGCTTAGAAAAGGAAAATTACAGTAGCAAAAACCCTAAGATTTATTGATTTTGTAAAGAAACTGCATACCATATTCCTATTTTGAGTAAATAATTCCTCTCTAAAAAAACACAATGTCATCATGCATACACTAGCAACAACTACCCACACACACATATATTAAGAATATACTAAACTTGTATTTATTTGACACTCACCTCAAAACTACTTTAAAACCTTCCTTCCACACACACACACACACAAAACTTACTATTTAAAAATAAAGAAAAAACAAAATAAATATATACAAAAAACCCCCATTGAACTCTAACAAGACAACAAACAACAGCAAAAAATAACTTAAAGAAAGACATTTATTATTATTATTATTACAATATATCCATATATTTAATATAATATACATTATAAAAAATTATAATTAAATGCGATAATTAAATAAAAATAAATACAAATAATATAAAAACATTCTGCATAAAGACTTTGATTTGTGTCAAGCATACCTTGTACCCAACACCAAAATATGGATCCAAAATTTCTAGGACATTCTAGTTATCCCCGGGAACCAGTTTGTTTGTCTCTGGTAATAACGCTATACTTATTTTAAGATGCACAATTTTTTAAGGATATATGGGTTTTTGATTTATTTTTTGTATTAATTTATTAACTAGCTGGACAGGGCCCGCTCCGCTGCACCTTCTTTCACTCTCTTATTTTTTCTGAGCCCTACATTGGCACGGTCAAGACAAAAGTCCTGTTTGGTGATGCTGGCACGGCCTTTCAAATATTTCGCCCCAATGTGGATATCATATTGGTGCTCTACTCCCAAACTTTTTGACCCTTAAATTGGTATGACAGTGAATATGTCCAGTATAAGGGTGTTTTGGTGGTGAGGTGGACCCCCTGTATCTGATTCGTGCTCTAGCCTCAAATACATTTCAGCATTATATTGTCATTATTAGCCTATATTTCCATTTGTAAACCAAATTTCAGTTTTCGAGTTATTCTAAACAAACTAAATTTCACTTAAATCGCCCCACCATCTCCGAGATCAGGCTTTTTGAAAATAGGGGGAGGGGAGGGTCCGCCCATTAAAGTTTGGATGTTAGATCTACTTCAGTTTTTTGGTTTTGATGGTAGATTGGAGTAGCCAAACCCTTAGCCCCGAAAGTGGATATCAAAAACCAAGTAATACATTTTTATATTAGCTTTTTACTATACCTTCGACTTGATATCCATATTGTCCCAATCGTTTCAGTTTTCCTGCTGGGGTGTTTTGGGGGGTGGGAAGGCCTCTCAGACACCAAGGAATAAATTTTTATATCAGAATTGTACTACCTTTCATTTGATACCCATATTGCCCAAAGCGGTAATAGTGTCTTGTTGGTTTTTTTGGGGTGGGGAACCCCCCGCGACAAAAGGTGAAATTTTTATGCCGTACGTACTCTACTCTTAAATACCTCTCATTTGATGCCCATATTGCCCAAAGCGGCAAAACTGTCCTGTTGGTTGGTGTTTTTGGGGGTGGGGTACCCCCCGACACTTAGGGTCCCATTTGTATGCCAAGTTCGTACTCTAGTCATAAATAACTTTTATTTGATACCCTTTCATATACCAAACGGTAAATATGTCCTGCTGGACGGTTTTGGAGGGTGGGGAGGGGTGGGTGCCTCAGACACCAAAAAATAAACTGTTATGGCAGATTTGTGTTCTACTTTTAAATACATAACTTTCATTTAATACCCATATTGCCCAAAGCGGCGAAAGAGTCCCGTTGGGGGTTTTTTAGGAATGGGGGACACCCCGAACACTTGGGGTGAATAGGGTATAACATGTTCGTACTCTACTCTTAAATACCTTTCGTTTGATACCCATATTGCCCCAATCGGTAAATATGTCCGTTCGGGTATGTTTTGGAATTGGGCGTCCCCCCAGGTTATATGACCCTAAAATTGTATAGCAATTTCGTGTTTTTGGCGTACCATAAGGTGACATACAAAATTTCGGTGCACCCATCTCCGAGATCTGGCATTTTTGAAAATTTAGGTAAGGGGAAGGGTCCGCCCTCCCGACGGATATCAAAAAATGTAATACCATATTTTCACCTGGGGCTCAAACTCTACCATCTGTGAAAATTTCATGAAAATCGGTTCAGTCGTTTTAAGTCTATACGGAACAGACAAACAACTAACAAATAAACCAACAAAGCGCAAAAATTTCATGATGAGATGAGATCTATATATAAATGATAGATAGATAGATAGATGAGATCTATATATAAATCACCCATAATATCGAGGGTCAAGTGAAAAGCCCTCCTGCCAAATTTCGATCGAATCGGTTAACAAATGACCACTTAATTGCATTATTTATCCAAATCGGACTAAACATGTCTGCGGGAGCTATATCCAAATCTGAACTAATTTTTTTCAATTTCAATAGGCTTTCTCTCTAGGCCGAAAAACCTGCCTGTATTAACATTTTAAGACTATCTGGCGAAAATTGCGTACTGTAGTTTGTACACAAATTAACATTAACAGACAGACTGACATAGCTAAATCGAATCAGAAAGTGATTCTCTGTCGATCGGTATACTTATCAATTGGGCTATATCTCTTCCTTGTGGGTGTTACAAACAATTGCACTAATTTATAATACCCTGTACCACAGTGGTGCTGTAGGGTATAAAAATTTCAATTTCTGTACCCTAAACAGCCGAATACAATTTTTTTCTCGCGAAGTACACTACCTTACAACGAGTTTTGGTTGTGTGTGTATTATAGTTAAGAACCATGACACACAGTTAACGAAAATTGGCGCGAACTAGTAATATACAAAAAATCAGAGTTGCACTTATCACTGATTTTGACAGATAGTGCATTCAATATTTTGTTGTTGGGCAACTGCCACTACCTGTAAATAAATATATCTTGGTTGTATGTCATATGTACATATTGGTTTAATGATGCATTTTTATATGAGTAGTTTGTTATCAAAAGAACGCTTTGATAGACGACCAATAAAAAATGTCATCTAAATGAATTGTATATTTAATGCCTTGCTTTTTGTCTCGATGTGTTTTTTCCATTTCAATTTTCTATCTAGGTGAATCCCCAAATACTTGACATCTGTATGTTAAGGAATTTGAGTTTGGTTCCTAAGAAGCGAGGGGCATGTTATTTGCTTTAAACTAAAAGTAACGTGAGTTGATTTTGTTTCATTTACCTTAAGTCGCCCATTTTTTAATCACTATATCGTCTGCAAATATTCGTATTAGTATGGTTTGACTAAATTCCTCGGAACAGAAATCGGTATCTATTTTTTCTCACTGGCAACTCTACCAAAAAAAAACGAAAAACACAAAGAGGAATCGACAAAAATAATAAATAATTTTTCTCACAAGCTGAGTATTCTGTTCACATTTTTGAGCGGAGTCCTGTCATTTTTGTATGTTTTATTGGTTTCAATGGTTTGTTTTCCTTTATTTATTGGCTATGAAATAAATAAAATAAAAAGGCAATAAGCACAGATAAAAAAACGTGTTTTGGCGTGGAAACAAAATTATTTGATTGCTGTCAAATTCCGCGCGCGGAACATTTAACAATTTCCGCGCCATTTTTCGTTGTTTGTGTATGTTATAGTTCTTAACTAAAATACACATACATACACAAAAAAACTCGATGACAGAGAGTGCACTTCGCAAGAAAAAAATTGTACTCAGATACGCTACCTGGTAATTATGTCATGCTACTGAATACTAAATTCGTAAATTTTCTGTTATCGCTTTTTAAATAAACGATATTCGTCAAAACACTTTACTGAATTCCACCACTGAGGTCCGGTGAAATTAAATAATTGATAAAAGGCTCCAACAACGTTGTAAAAAGGAGAAAACGCACCATTTTCAAGCGACAATGGTTTCAAGCGGTGCCACTAAAATTTCTTTTTGCCTTTTAGCCACTATAAACAGAGTACTACTGTTTCGCCTGTTTTCCTCCAGCGTTTCGCCGACCTTTTTTCATATGGAGTTTGAAAACCAGAACAGAATACTCAGCTTAAAGGCTGGTACTACGTTTTTTGGGGTCAGAAAAATTTTCCGGATTAAGTAATCGAACCACTACCATTAAAAAAGCTGTGTAAACGGGGTTTTAAGGGATTATTTTTTAAGAGCAATATTGCTGCAAATCTCTTCAAATAAATTGATTTGCTCACATTGAAAATGTATGGCAAATCTCGTTGCAAAACACGTGATTTCCGAAATCTCGTCACAAATCTAGATTTGCGCCAAATGGAAACATGGTTTAAATCACATTTACACTAGAGCCCAAATCCGCTTGCTTTGAGATAATCTCCAAAAAGATTATTACAGATGTTGAGAAAAAGAGCTTCCTAACACTATCGATAATAACAAGATATATTAATTTACAGATAGTGCACTCGCGAGAAAAAATTTTACTCAGCTGATTACGGTACACCACCTGGTAATTGTGTCATGGATAATAACCGGTATTCAATACAACACAATAAGTAAATTCGCTTACACAGAAAATGTATGGGAAACCTCATTGCAAACCACGAGATTTCCGAAATCCTGTCGCAAATCTAAATTTGCTGAAAGTATAAACATGGTCCCATTGCAGCCGGTTTTACGTACTACATACCGGATTGGTCCGATGGAGTCGTCGGCAAGGGATGCCGCCTCAGTGTACAACACACTGCTAGAACAAAACCCACTTCTACGGAATCTGTTCGCATTTTCTTCGTCATCATTTTTTTACAATGCGTTTTGATAGTTGTTCGGGTGAAAATTCCAGTCAGTACTAAGCTTTACTGCAAAATCAAAACAAAAATAAACATTCATAATTGTACTCAGCTGTTCGCAAGACCTCACCTTATAAGTGCATTCTGATATTCATGGGGCCTAATCACTTTTCATATTCCGCTAGTGACTATCTTCTACCTTCTGTTAATGTGTCCTGCAAAAAAGTATATGACTCGATTTCATAATCGACATTTCGATTTGTTTATTCACTTTAATCGACTTTTATACACGAAAAGTCGACTAATCGATTAGTAAATCGATTCGTAAGAAGTCGATTAATCGATAAGACTTTTGGATCCCTAATTGATAATAAATAAAATTGGTAGGAAGAAAAAAATTGTGTACTGTCTACAATTAAACTCATAAAGATGCTCTAAATTTAAAAAATAATTATAAAATAAATTGAACAACAAGATTTATTGCAGAAAATAGATGCAACCATTATGGCAAGGCAGAAAGTGATGTGATACAAATCAAAAAACGAATTAGCAGCTGACCTTAGAAAATCTATGGCAAATGTTGTGCTAATAACAAATTAATGTAAATAAAACAATCGGCCTAATTTGGTTTGATTTGGAGTAGTCAGAGCCAAAAGCATCCGGTGAAATTTCGCAACAATTTTCCAAGTTTAAACAGCGAATTCTTAAGGACTTGCGAGTACGTCCCACAGTTTGCAGACATTTCATCAAGAACACCCCACCCCCACCCAGAAAAGAAGACAGCCAGCAGCCACTGACGAAGACAACGGCAAAAAAGCAATGACAAAAATGAAATTGGTAAGTTTTACATGTTGGGTTTTTCTTTTTGTGCGGTCCAAAAAGATACTATCATCGCCAATTAGCCAAAGTTTGTTTAGGGTTTATCTATTATCACAAGCATAATAATATCTTGGATTGCAAATATTTATATTTGGTTAAATTCATTATTTAATTACGTTTCTAAAACGGGGATGTCGGTGTTATTTGTTGTTCTTCTTATGTACACAAATGACAAAGTTGAATAATTTTCCAGGCGAATTGGAATCCAAACAAAATTTCGTAGGGATTATCTCCGAAAAGGACATATTACAACAACGATGGAGTGACAAGGCCCTAAATGGTTCAATCCAGTTTCCAATGCCATTTTTAAACAGATTTTTAATCGGATTCTGGCATTTATTTAGATTTACCGGAGTTTCACCACAAATTTAAAGTTTCAGTTGAAAAAGGCTAAACTTGTAGAGAGCAATCCAGGAAGCAAATTTGTACACCAATAATAAATTATTTTTTGCCACCCAACGGAAAGTTGGTTGAGGGGTTGGGAGAGAAGTCCTTGAACTTTTTGAAAGTCTACGAAATATGGGTTTTAAAAAGAAAAAGACTTAATCTTAAACGCTTTACCATACAGATTATGTTACAGTTTGCTCAAAAAAGTAGTGCGGTTCATAAATTAAAATTTTTCTATGAAGATAGGCCTGATCTCGCAACTCAGATCTAAATACATAGATAAATGAACAATTTGACCATAGATAAATTATATGTAGATAAAGAATTTGAAGTTCGCACATAGACTGATTGGTGGCGCTTGTGAATATAAATAAATGGGAGTTATCTAAGAACATGCCGCAAGCAGAATTCTGCTCTCAATGGCATGCAGTTTGCGTCATTTAAGTTTTCTAAATATGCATTATTTTCTTTCCCGTGAAGGAAACTGGCGTAATGCACGTATATTGGGGTTCGGCGGTCCTAGCTTCCAATATGTGTATCTTTCTTTTCTTTATTTTTTTTCTTATTTCCTAGACCACTACTGTGGTACAGGGTATTATAACTTTGTGCATTTTTTTGCCTTTCTACGAAGTAGGAGAGCTGGACCAATCTAAAGTATATCGATCGGCTAGAATCACTTCCTGATTCGTTTAAACTTCGTCCGTCCGTCTGTCTGTCCATGTATTCTTGTGATCTAGGTACAGGTCACATTTTTTGTCCGATTGTCACAAAATTTTGCACATGTCACTTCTTTGGCCCAAGGACGAACGCTTTTGATTTTGAACTATTGGGTTGCTCAAAAAGAAATTGCGGATTTTTTTAAAGAAAGTAAATGCATTTTTAATAATACTTAGAATGAACTTTAATCAAATATACTTTCTTACACTTTTTTTCTAAAGCAAGCTAAAAGTAACAGCTGATAACTGACAGTAGAAAGAATGCAATTACAGAGTCACAAGCGGTGAAAAAAATTGCCAACGCCGACTATATGAAAAATCCGCAATTACTTTTTGGGCAACCCAATAAATCGATTCAGATATAGATATAACTCTCATATGTAGTCTTTTTAGTCTGTAGATGCCTCAATTTTCGTCCAATCTTTACAAAATTATGCAAAATTTGTTATATTTAACGTCTTCATATGGGTGCGAAATTTCTTAAAAATCGGTTCAGATTTAAGTATAGCTCCCATATATATCTTTCGTACGGTATGGGTATTTAAAGCAGTAGTAGCCACAAGTTTGTTCCGATCTGTACAAAATTTTTCAGGAGATGTTTTTATTGTAGTAAAGTAGTATGTAGATCGGGTGGTGTGGGGTATTCTATAGTCGGCCCTGCCCGAATTTTGCCTTTACTTACTGGTTTTTGATGTAGTTTTTTTTTAATTTTCTCGGCAGAGGTTCTTGAACAATAAAATAATTACATTGCTGTTACATTTTAAGAGCACAAAAATTTCTCTTATCTCAATCCTCCTTGCTAAATATCTATGAATGTAGCTAACGTCATTCAATAATATTTTATTAAATGTTGTACACTGTAATCGAATTGTAATAATATATTTTTAGAAAAACTTCCCCTACAATGACTCATTGATATTTTGGAGTATCAAATGATAAAAAAAGCTTAAAATATTTCAAACAAGTGGAGAGTATTATCATAGTAATTCTGAACACATTAATTATTTTTTAGTGTATGCTATGATTATGATAAGGGACCTCCTCTTTATAACCGAGTCCGTACGGGACGCCACAGTGTGAAACCTCTTTAGGGGAAAATTATTTAAATGGCTTCCATGCATGACACAGTCAATCACAAATGTCGCCAGCTTTACAATCAAAAATATCGTAGAGAATTGAAGCCAGTCCAAAAAACCGAAAAAAAAACAAACCCCATTAAATGTAAAGCAGATATAAAAAGTTCAATTTTAGAATAAAACTATCTGGCTCAGTATACTTACTTCCCTACACTCTAAATGGCTGTCGATTGTCCTACATAATTGTTCGTAGGATTTAATGCGGGTCAGGCGGACTCTGAAATACTCGGTTGTTGTTGTAGTAGCAGTGTGTGGAACACTGAGGCGGCAGCCCTTGCCGATGAAGGAATTCATCGGCTCAATCCGGTACATACAACCGGCTGCCATGGGATTGTGAAATACTTGGTTCTGAGTAATAACATCAGATTTGTACTGTACTTCTCATATTTGAGGCTGTTTTGTCCCTTTCGCATTGAAAGTTTTATAGTGTTGGGTGCTTTCCTAGGCACTTTAACCGATACGAACCCATCCCCATAGGCATTTATTTAATTTCATATTGTCGTGGTCAGCGTATATACCGTTAAGAGGGTTGAACGGTTTTGCAGCGATTTTTCCTTCCAAAAACGTTTCATTTGATAGCCATGTTGTCCCTAGTCCCTATTGTCTACCTGTCTATTTGGCGAGGTGCAGCGTCCAAACCCTTGCGTCCAATCAGATTCGTTCTCTTCTCTAAATACCTTTTACTTGACAGCTGATCGTGCCACATGTCGATTTAGGGGGTTTGCCCGTCTCAAGTTAATTTGGCTCCAAAAATGTATACCAACTTCATGTTTTTTAAACGTAAAAAGAACATTTCGCTTAAATCGGTGCATCCATCTCAGAGAGTGTCAGGAAGTGTCCGCCCTTTGCATTGTTGCTTTAGATTTCAAACGTCGCAAACTGGGTTGGAACAAAAATTTGGAAATTACATCCACAGTGTTCAATATTTATGGTAGTTACTACATTCCCATGAATACCCACATACAATTTATTTAACATTTTCCAGCTTCTTCCAGAGTTAACTGGGTAACGAAATTTGGATGAGTGATTTGTACTCTACTCGTAAAGACCATTTTTTTTTTTCATCCAATATTGTTCGGCTTGCCCTAAATCTTAGTTTGTTTATTATTATCATTTTGTTTTTTGGCGAGAGAACCTCCAAAAACTTGTCCGCAAGCTTAGACATCAGATTCATATTTTACTGCCAAAGACCTTGCATTTGAAAGTCATATTGTCCAGATCCACATACATGAGCGTTTTGGTGGTTTATTTTGGAGTGTGGCAGACCCCAAATATTAATGGCACTCTATCCCCAAATAGTTTTCATTTGAATCCCATATTGTCCTGACCGGCCGAAGTGTCGGGTGATAGATTTTTTGGGTGTGGGCGACCCCCAAACAGATTTTTCAAATACTGAAATCCAATAAGTATTCTTTTTGCTAAGACCTTTTACTTGAGCACCAATCCGATCACTCTGGCGGACATTTTGGGTTAGCACAAGGAAGCAAAAAACGTTTAATTCGCTGAAAATAATTCGGCATCTGGCGTTTATGTATATAAAGGTGAGGGGAGTGTCTTAATTCGTTGTCCATAGAGCATTTTTCAACATTTTATTCCTTAGTCAATTTGAAAATTTTGTCAGATATCTACTTTTTAAAAGTATTTTTTCTATCCTAACGAGCATTTTTGTTTTGCTATAACCCTGTGACACTTGCAATGTAGGATAACGACTTTTTAGATTAATTTATGTATTAACTTCACATTCTGCTATTCTTATTTCGTCTATTGTAAAGCATCCCTCTTTCAAACTATACAATTTGTCTGTAGGGCGATATTTGTATTATGTGCAAGGGTTTATACTCTAGCCACAGATTCACAAGTTGTCGGCTCTTTTTTTTTCTCTTCTTTCCCTTCTGAAAAAATATGAAGTCTGATCGCAAGTGGGTGGTGGAGTATATTTGGTAGTGTGCTGGATACGAAAACAAGTGGTGGTGGCAAAGCATAACAAATGAAACAAAAACGACAATGAAATCGACAACTCTTCTGTTGTAAGTCTGCTGCATGGGGAAAATTGTCTTTGGTGAAATGTTGTGGTTGCACACATCACAACATACCCACATGAGTAACAGACATAATGCATTTAAAATGTCCTAATTCTTTAACAACTTATTGACGCCACTGTTCCATTTACACTGCCGACTAGTTAGTCATTGTTTAGAAAATCTTAGGGTAATACCGTGCCTGAGGTTGGTGCTTTAGTTTCTTTAAATGGGCAGGCACTAATCTTTGGCTCAAAATAGAACTGTCCATCCATGAGACATGATAAGAAATAGTTGACGGAATATGATTGAATCATTACCAGTGAATGGAAAAAAAACAAATGGATGTCATTACACTCGTGACGATGATGATGGACTCCCTCTTATCAGGTCTTTGTATATTTTAATTAATAATTTGGTATGCATACGCAGCAGTCTATTTGAATAAAAACAATGTTTTACATATGTCGTCTATAAACTATAACAAAGATTTAAACTTTTGTTTCTTTTTATTCCAATGGTATGTCAGGGATGAGTATTATAAAAAATTTCTGCTATACATATCTTTCAAATGATATGATTTTTAAAAAAAAAAAAGTCTCAAAATTTTGAACGGGAGCAATGTGTGGGTTAATCAATGATCTACGAGCGAATACTCGCAGCAAAACAACTGCTTTGCATGTCATCACCGCACACATTTCCCGTGGCTTCAATCAGCCCATGACATGTGACAGGTCCATGTGGCACTGGACCCATTTGATCACCCATGCCAAACTATTTGAGGACATCGTCAATACGTCCCTCCAGTCAGGCCTGAAACGCTGGGTCGCGAATTATCTGTGTGGTCATCAGTTATTTGTGGATTTTGGGATAAGAAATCGAAACACCGTAGAGTGAAACAGGTAGTTCCGAAGGCGAGGTGATATCTCCGGCACTGTTTAACCTCTACTACCAAAGAAACCTAGTTGACCACGTACAAAGCAATTGGCCGGTCTGTAGTAAGTTATGCATCGCCAATGTGGTTTCGCCAGATATGTGACCATAGCTGGGTAATCATTTTCTATTAAAAAGAAAAATAAAAAAAATAATTTTTTTACAGGTTAGGCAGAAAATATTTTTTTGCTTTGTAATAGTATTTGACTGGTTTTTTAAAAAAATTTGCTAGAAATATTGTTTAATATACTGATCGGCTAAGAATTAATTCCTGATTCGATTTTGATATTTGCGTCTTTCCATGTATTCTTGTAATCAATGTAAAAATCGCATTTGTCGCTCTATAATGGCTCCTGCAGACACTAGTTTTAGATATAGGTCCCATAGAAATCTTTCAGGCGAAATGCTCTTTTAGGAAAGACAGGCTCTAAAAAGAAATGAGAACCCAAAGTGGAACTGCTTCTGACTGCTAGTGCGGGACACACACACACAGAGTCTTTTTTTCTTCGATGTCCTCACAGCTTCTGCAAAAGTCGTTGCTGGCAACCTTCAGTCTGTAAGCATGTTTCTGATAAGATGACTGAGACGTCACTGCCTTAGGCTTTCCGGAAGAGAGAATTGAAACTGCAGGCACCTCACCTGTGGTTAATTAATATATACAGGCGAAACCAGTCTGGACTGTGTCATTGTCGCAATGACCTTTGCTGAGTTGGCCACTGATAGAGTGTATTATCAGATGGCGGGATAGGCGAATAAAGCCTGGATGGAGGTGGCCTTCCCTTTCTCGGGGATACGATAAAATTTGCTGTTGATAGATTTTGTCTGATCAAACGTTTCGCCTAAGACGGCGAAAGGTGAATGTGAGATGACAGTCACGCATCCATTACACCAATGCTTACGCTGGCAGGTAGAATGTAATGGACTATGGTCTCCATGTTTTTTTTTTTGGGGTGTGGAGCATCCTCCAGGCACTTGGAGCAGAATATTAATATCAGATTCGTACTCTACTCCCTGCGATATAACAAAAAAATTTTAATCCCTAGTTGTTATGATCGGCCAGCTTTTGAGAGTTTTTAGGGTTGGGCCGACACCAAACACAATCCCATATATAAATACAAAATTCGTAGTCTGCCTTTTAAAACTTCTCATTTGAAGACCCTTATGTGCCAATGGGCTACATGTCCATTGGAGTTTTTTTATGTGAGTGGTTCTAAATTTAGATATCAGCTTCGTACTTTACTCATACTGACCATTCATTTGACATCCATTCTATTCGACCCAATATGTTATTTGACCCCAATTTTTTTACAAGATTCTTTTTTTCTTTTATTTCCGTAAAGGGCAAACTAGGGCTATTCGCAACAACCCCTAATGAAACAAGTTGTTATGAACTAGGTCCTTAACAATTTTCCCAATTTAAAAAATGAAATAAAACCGAAAAAAGTGAAATGATTCCAATGGAAAAAATTAAATATGTTCCATTATTGGGACTTATTTTTTATTTTAGGGTGAAAAATTAAGAAAATTTTCCAAATTGTTAAATTGTTCGCAAAAATTTTGGACTTATTTCACTGCACAATAAGTCCCAAAATATATGAAAATATTTTGGGGCTTATTTCACTTTTTTGGGGTTTATTTGGCACAGTCGCAAACAAGTTTTTACTAAAAACTACGCACCCATTTTCAAGATATACCGTTTTTGAGATTTATATTTACGGCGAGGTTTAGCCCTCTTCAGAGATTAAAAAAAAATTATTTACATTTTTGTCAATGGGGGCCCTAATTTTCTATATTAAAGTGCCTCTTTACAAATTGTTTCTTCTTTCCTTGTAATTTCAGCTTACAGCACATGTGCCAAAGTAAGGAAATACTCCATTTACACCTCCAAGGAAAGAGTATGTTTGATTAGAGGTATAGTAAACCACATACATCCCCAATCCTTGTAGAACTGTTAAGAAATCTACTAGTCACCTCATTAGAGAAACCAGCATTAAAATCTACACACCAGCACAAGCACTGGGACTACCGTGCATAACTATTTAAAATAGAGGAAACAAGAAAGACATCGATTGCATTTATTTGTCCAGAATAGTTTTCTTAATTGTAAGAAAAGAAGAAAACAGCCGTAACAAACCATATTATAGACTTTATTGTATTCAAATCTCCAAACAAACACCCGCATACATATACACTCAAAAAACAGGCAAACACATCTACGCACGCATACACATACACACACACACACACAAAGAAAAATGGGTAACAAAAATTCATGCTGTGCCTATTCGAGTCCGCAGTCGGATCGAAAATCAAAAGATATACCGCCCGTTTATGAAGAACGTCATCACATACATCAGCACACCTCGCAACACCATCTGGGAGATGGTGGTGTCCATACATCGTCTACAGCTGCCATACACCATAGCGCAGAAATGGTGAACATGTCACAGACACTTCAGCATATATCCGAGCGTGAAGCCACAGAGGGCGAAGAAGATCCATCCGTTGATCCTACGGCGGCCACAATGTTCCTCGAACGTTCGAAGGTGGAAAATGGTGGCATCACTCGTAAGCGATCTCAACATCAAATTGCACAACAGAATTCTACGGGTGGCTTGAAGAAGTCCTCCTCCTGTTCGACTATTTATTTGGACGACAGCACCGTATCTCAACCGAATTTAAAGAACACTGTAAAATGTGTATCGCTAGCCATTTATTATCACATAAAGAATCGTCAATTCGATAGGCGTTTAGACATTTTCGATGAGAAGTTGCATCCGCTTACGCATGATCCAGTGCCCGACGATTATGATTCTCATAACCCCGAACACAGGCAAATCTACAAATTTGTGCGAACTCTATTCAATGCGGCACAATTGACTGCTGAGTGTGCCATTATAACCCTAGTCTATTTGGAACGACTTTTGACATATGCCGATCTGGATGTGGGTCCATGCAACTGGAAGCGTATGGTATTGGGTATGGTTTGCTTGGCATTTTTGATTTGCATTCAATATTAAAGATTCCTTTTACTTTTAGGTGCCATTTTGCTGGCATCCAAAGTGTGGGACGACCAGGCCGTATGGAATGTCGATTACTGCCAAATCCTTAAAGACATTACCGTCGAAGACATGAACGAGTTGGAAAGACAATTTCTAGAACTGCTGCAATTCAATATCAATGTTCCCTCATCGGTTTATGCCAAATACTACTTTGATTTGCGCACCCTAGCTGAAGCCAATGAACTGTCATTTCCCACTGAGCCCTTGTCAAAAGAGCGCGCCCAGAAATTGGAAGCAATGTCTCGAGTTATGCAGGACAAAGTTACAGCGGAGGCCTTGAAAAATGGCATTAAGAAGTGGTCATCCATGGACAACATCAGCCAAGGTGGGCCCAGACGGAGTGTGGCTATTCTATCGTGATTTTTATTAGTATACTAAGAAGGTAAAGCGCCTTGCCGTTTTTGCACAGCTTGCATTTTTCTCATTCCTTCTTCGTCTTCTTCTTCTCCTCCTTTTCTCATTTGAGTAGGTTCAATAATATCATTTGCAAACTATTCGAAGAAATGATGGAAACCAATTGCCAAAATTAAATCTCTCATTTGTGTGCACACCAGACAGACAGACAGACAAACAAACCTTTTCTCCGATATTAAAGCGTTTGCTTAGCAAAAGCTGCTGAACACAAAAATCACAAGAAAACAAAAGAAAATAAAAAACAAAACAAAAAACTAAATATTATTATTAATATTATAAAAGTAAATAGCGAAACGTTTTAAAGTAGAGTGAAGTAAACAACTTATACGAAATTTAAATCCCATACAAAGTTTTACTACGTCTACTACTTACTACTACACTACTACTACTACTACCATTAAAAACAACAATAACAAACACAAACAAATGCAATTTTCTAACTAGTTTTAAATATGAAAACGAGAAAAAAAACCCAAAAAAGAAACAAATTCGTTTAAAACTTTTTTACCATTTTCATTTATTTTGGCTGCTATTACAAAACGAACGAAACCATTTAAACTATGTATACATACATACCTTATATCGTTTTTGTTTCTTTATACAACAACTAATCTACACACACACACACACACACCTATTATTATTTTTATTTCATATTTTGTTTGTAAATTTTTGAATTTCGTTGGTGCCAAGTCCAATTTGCTTAAGCACCTATGCAAGATCTGCTTAAAAAGTTAGATCTTGTACTTGCGCTGCACACTCCAATTGAAACAAACGCCAAATTTCCAAGCATATCTAATTTTTATTTTAACGAATGAGGATTTGCCTATGAAGAATGGACGCAGCACCAATGATTTTTTTGTAGAAGATTAGCCGAAAACAAAAGATATATCCAAAACACTTTTGTAAAAGAATTTATGTGATGTTTAATTTATGTTCAATTAAAAACAAACCACTTTTGTTTATAAATATATATGTTTCATTTTTGTTTGATAGTACGATAAGAAGAAAATCGACTTCCTTAGTAAATAATTAAAAAGAAAAAAAAACTATGCATCAAAGTTTATGGATCATGGACCTGCAAACTTTTTTCTCCTTAGTGATTTCTAATTAAAAACTGTTAATCGCATTATATGTTCCCAGATTTGGTTGAATCTTGTGCAACAGCATTTGAAATTTCCCTAAACACATACAAACAAACAGTCTTACGGAATATTCCTGTGGGTGTGTTGAAATGGGAACTTGGTTCCATTTCTAAGAAACTAGGTTGCCAAACAATTGTCTCAATATATGATTTTTAAATGAAATCGTTCGACTTTTTAAGGAAAAATATCTCTTGTGTCGCTTTTTAGTCAAACATCTTGCCAGTTTAGTTTTTTTAATACCTTCATACATTCGAAAAGTTTCAGGGGAAATTATCTTTTTAACATATCAGGGAGATATTGTGGAGTAATGCAAATGCAAATTTTGCCCATGAACATTCCACTTAGGAACAGGGGCTTACTTCTCACATATCAATGAGTGCAGTCGGATTCAAGTTTTTGAAGCTCAATGATAAGGGACCTCCTTTTTAAATCCGAGTCCGAACGGCGTGTCGCAGTGGCATAGTACCTCACAAATGTTGCCAGCATTAGGAAGGGAAAACCACCGTTCGAAATTGTTTCTGTTGGTCTAGCCACGATTCAAACCCAGGCGTTCAGCGTCATAGGCGGACATGCTAACCTCTGCGCTACGGTGGCCTCCAAATGTAGAGTAATACAGTCATTTAAAAAATCTCCAAAAAAACATTTTTCTTTAAAAGGTAGGTTTTCGTTCTGAAAGGGATGTTGATGGGAAAATAAAAAATTTTTAATGATGGTGTGACACTATGTTCTCTGTTGCGCCTTTATCCATTAATCGTTGAAGTATCTGCATTTCTCAGGCTTGCCCTTGAACATTTTCTTCTTCCCATGCAATTGGTGAGGTATTGGAATCTAATAGCATTCTCTCAGGAGCTGTTTTCCATTTCTGCTTCCCCATTTTAGCTAATGCTGTTAAAAGTGGCTTTTCTGGAGGCCTCTTGTTGCAATGCTGCGGCTTTTGTTATAGATTGTGAAGATTCAATTGAGAGCTCTAGGCGTTGTTGGATCATTCAATAGGTGGTGATGATGTGAAGAAGAAAAATGCAGGCTTAAGAAAAGAGCTAGCACTGTCTTTTAAGAGGTTTCAAGAATGCAAATTGCAAATTTTGCCCATGAACATTCCACTAAGGAACAGGGGCAAACTTAAGAGGTTTCTAGTCTACTAAATTTCCCATAAACATTCCATTAAGGAAAATAGGAAAACTTCTCTCATATCAATGAGTGCAGTCCAATTTTAAGCTCATGCATAGGGAGTCGGCGTGCCGTATAGCGAAACCACTTGGTCTTGGGGTAACTATGAGCACCACACAGGCTGGACCTTTGAGCTCCGATCTGTGTAGTGTTTTGTTATCACGAAAAGCTTCCACAGGTTGCGGACAGTGGAATGCTCTATACGGAGTAACTGCAATTGCAGACAATCAGCGGTATCGAGCGCAGAGTCTCAGTGAAGTGCCGGGTGGCACCGGCTCTTGCATAAATACTGAATGCCTTAATGCTCGATATGTCAAGGCGAGTTAAATAACCAATGGCCATCATGTTCCCTATGTTGGAAGTCGATATTGCAGAGTATTCTCTCAATACTTGATGACATATATGCCAAAGGATGCTGCTTAGACAACAAGAGAATGTGCCTCCACATAAGTGAAGAGTTTCAGAATGCGCTAGGGTACCAAGGAGACACCCTGTTGCACTTCATGTTCTACCACTGTCTTTATACATTTTATCACAACCTTTTAGTTAATAAGGCATTAGGATTAGATCTTGTAAAGGCTGTCATATATGATAGCTATCCCGGCACGGCTGGCAGCTGCCAGCTAATAAACCATATCAGCCGGAGAGTCTCAGTAAGAGGCCGGGTTGTACCGGCTCTTGCATAAATACTTAGTGCCTATGATGCCCGATGTGACAAGGTGTGGTATTGGCGCCTTGGAGGCATAACTATTGTTGTATATCGGCGACGAAGGTATCACACCACAGAGCCACTCTCTGCAACTATGATTTCTTGTCACTGAATATCACATATGATTGCTGACCACACAAATAGTTTGTGTGGTCACCAATCATATGTGGTTTGGGAAAATGGACGTTGGTTATATTCTTAAAGAGAGTGAAGCTGCAGAAAATATACAGTCCTATCGAATTTTATGCCAATAAATAGCAATGGAAAGTTTGCCTACTTTCATGCCTTTCTGTGTTTGAATCCCGGCTATAACTTAAAAGATATATTTTCGGCAGTATAGATCCCTTACTACTTCTGGCTGCATTGGTAAGGCCTTTATCCACTTTCTTTTCTACCAAGGGGTGTGATTTTAGCGAAGCGCGCTTTGACCTCGCCTGACGTTTGGCTAAAAATTGAATCTTACAACACTCATTGATATGACAATGAATTAAGATGAATCTATATGATCTAGATCAGTGATAGGCACACTAACACTGTTGAAAAGACCAAATTATGTTTGCGTACATCTAAATGAAATAGAGCCAGCCGAGCGAGGACACACGATGTTTACACTGTTCGGGTTCTTCTATTGGTTTTTGTCAGCGGGCATAGGAATTTATATGCGGATGTGTATGCTGCCCATCTATGATCGAGGTAGAGAGAGATCCTCTAGATCAAGCGGGTGAATATTGTCCTTGGAGAACGACCGTCTCTCAATGAACCAGAAGAAATCGACATACCCCGGCTAACCAGAGTAGTCTGCCTCGATTACCATCCGGCATATGCAGTCTCCTCAACTCCTACAGAGCAAAGATTGATGCCAATGTGCAGAATGTGTGTCCCGATTGTGAACTGGGTCTCATGTCATCTGTTTAATTGCCCAACCAGACCCACTAGAATCAGACCCAGATACTTCAGGACGCACCCTAACTTTGTCGCAGAATCCAGAAGACCAAAAATGGAACGCAGCACACTGCTACAACAATGCTTCTTAATAGGATATTCGTGGGAAAAACTTTCAAAAAAGTAAATGCTTACCAAGAATGCTCTTCCGGTATGGTAGAAGGTCATGAGTAAATTCATAAGACACCCATATGATTGATAAGAACTACTAGAGGCGCACAGAGTTACTAATAGATTTGTGACATTTGTTGTTGTAGCAATGTGTTGTATACTGAGGCGGCAGCCCTTGCCAATGGAGAAGTCCATCGGGTCAATCCGGTACGTACAAACGGCTGCCATGGATTACTAATAGATTTGTGACATTTGTTGTTTTTCGGTAATAGCATTGTGCAGGGTAAAAGTCGGACCATCTTGCAACCTAACCTAACTGTACGTGTGTTTCTTTTTGTTTATCCTATACCGCATAGGTTTAGTCCAGAGGGACAGTAAAACCCGAAGGATCAACTTAGTGAAGTTTCATGTGGCGTCAACCGAACGAAGTTGCTTATACTGTACGTGTGCTTCTGTGCATTGTACCTATACCCCTGGGCTCAGTATTTTCATCTGCAGTGGAGTGGAAAAAGAAAAAAATACGTTATTCTAACAATATTCTCTCATTATTCAATTGTTGAGCTGTTTATCTCCCCTTTGGGTGGTAAGAAATGTTATTTCATTAGGTAGCCGAAATAGGTAATCTTTAAAAAAAAACAGATTTAAAAAATATATATATGTACATATATTTACATATGTATGTGCACATTTTAGAATACAACCAAAGCACAGAGATATTTTTTCATTTTTTAAGTTTTTTGGCTGATAGGCCGAAATTCATAAAGTTTTACAATTTTTGTTTGTTTCTCTTTCGAGATGAGCTCAATGATCGGAGATTGCAAATGGAAAAGGAAAGCCAACGATAGCAACACACACCAACCACTATGAGACGCGTTTCGTCCTTGCTTAAAAGACTTTTCAACCATATTAGGTGTGATGGCTTCAAGGGTCGTGCGTTGGTATGTTGTATTTGAATCGTATTAATTGCGAAAACGCATCAATGATACAATTACCACATTAACCCGGCTCAACAACCCTGTCTATTAGCTGTACTTTTTCCCAGTGCATGTATTTTTGTGTAATGACAGACTTTTTTCTGTGGCAATTACACTTCTTCCGTAGTACACATAGTTTTGTGCATCTGTTGGAATTCGAACCGGGGCACACGGAGCAACAGTGAGAGCCGTTGCCGTTATCTAGCGTTCGAAGCCATCAATACAACTTCCAACAGATGCACAAAATCATGGGTACTACGGAAGAAGTGTAATTGCCACAGAAAACAAGTCTGCCATTACACAAAAATACATGCATTGGGAAAAAGTACAGCTAATAGACAGGGTTGTCGAGCGTGGTTAATGTGGTAATTGTATCATAGATGCGTTTTCGCAATTAATACGATTTAAATACAACATACCAACGCACGGCCCTTGAAGCCATCACACCTAATATGGTTGAAAAGTCTTCTGTGGTGCTATCTTTGGCTTTCCTTTTCCATTTGCAATCTCGTTTTGAAAGAAAAACAAACAAAAAATAGATATTTTTTAGATTAATATTAAAAGCGATAAAATATTTTTAAGGAGATCATTGGGTGAAAACCGAATCGCATTATGTTATTTAATTTTGAGTCTAGCAGAGAGCAGGTCCTTCATAGATATTGGCCTTTATTCCCGTTGTCGAAGGCGAAAATCAACAGCAGTCGTAGTCGAAGGCGAACTTCACATTATGTGGGATTCGGTAACTTATTCGCCTTCGACCGTTTGACAATAGAAGAATATTGTAAATAAAAACTAATATATAAGAGGGTTCCATACTCTTTCGACAAACAGGAGCGATGGAGTTTCGAATGCAATTAACTTATATATCGATCGTTTTCATTAAATTTGACAGACGAATTCGACTTATGTGATACAAAAAGTGTAAACGAATAACAAACCATAAAAGCATTTTGTAAAAATTTCGACATTCGACTATGCCAACGCCAACCGGAATTAGGGGGATTAAGTGATTTCAGACTTTTTTGTGTTAATTTAAAGCAATACTTCAGTTTGTTCCCCTTCTCTATTAAACGATAAATGCAATTCTTGTAGAGAAAATGCCAGGAATACACCTCAAAAAAATCACATGTCTAGCTGTTTTTGCCTCTAATGAGATGATATGAGATGAATATTAAAGTCCAAATGCGCAATTTTAAAAGAAGCATGTGACCATTTACCAAATATCTATTGCCAGAAGAAATCAATTATAAAAAGCAAAAAACAATATAACAAAGTGGAATGTAAGAATATGTTGTAGTGTTAGAAAAGTATTAACTTTTTTAGTAAGAAATATTAAAATAATGTGAATGAATGAGCATGAAGAAAACAACAAATAATTCGTACATTGTAAGAAGCATAACTAATATGTGACAAATTTTCTAGTAAATATGTATGTCATTTTATAGTTTTTATATTCAACATAATACATACATGAAGGATTTGTGTATGAAGCAAACCGACGATGCATTGTAGAAGATTTTTTATATAACACTACTTTTAATCTATTTTGTTTTTGCATTTTGTTTTTTAAGATAAAATCACTAAATGCATACATCTTTCATGAATACAATCAGCCAACCAAACAACAAACCATCATGCCTACCCCAAGGTGTAAACAATTTTTTGCAATACGATGCACGATTTAAGGTATTCTGAAATTTGTAGGTTTATTTACAAAAATAAAGAAAATAATTTGATCGTATAGAAAATACATTTCAAATATTGAATTTTTCAGTTGTTTTATTCGAAAAGGAGTTCAAAAAGGGCACATTTTGTAACAAAGAGAACAGTAGCTGAATACGAACAGAACAAAGAGCAAAACTCTCACAATGTAAATTAAGAACAAAAAAGTGTGAGAAATCCTTGAAAGGCAAGTAGGATACTATTATAGAACAAACACAATGCAAAATGGGCTCTCTCTTAAATGAAACGTTTTACATCACACGTGAGATCAGGGTCAGATCTGAAAGTTTTTTTAAGGGATAACGATAAAAACTTGCATTATTTTTTTATATTTACAAGACAAATTTAATTGTCTTCTGCCCAACTTCGATACCCAATTGCACTGCAAGAAATGTGTTCGAATTATTTTTGCTAATAACGTATTGGCTTTTATCTTTTTATAGTCACGACCCATGGACGGGGGTATATTCATTTTGTCATTCTCTTTGCAATACATCAAAATATATATTGCCGATCCCATAAAGAATACATATTCTTGGTCGTCGTTAAAATATAAGACGACCTAGCCATGTCTCTCCGCGTATCTGTTATAATCACGCTACGGTCTTCAAAAAGACGATAGCTGTGATGGTATATCAGTAGGGTATCAGTTTGATAAATTTGAACAACAAATTTTAAAAAACAGGTGAGGATGCTGATTGTCAAGCAAAAAAATCCAATAAAGAAATTCCTATGCCGCAAATTGAGAAAGAACAAGTAAAAAGGCATTAAGTTCAGCCGGGCCGAACTTTGGTTACCCACCACCTCGGGTATATATGTAAATCCCATTTCGTCACAATCCGGTGAAAATTGGATAACTTAAGCACCCAAATTCGACACGGACATTGAGTGGTCTAATATATATGTCACTATTAAATTTTGTAGAACAAAATATTGGTCTTCTTGGCAGATATAACCAATTATAAACCGATCTGAACCATATTAATGTCGGATATCGTGAGGCTCAGTAAAACTCACTGTTTCAACTGACAGCGAAATCTGGTAATAAATAAAGATTTTTGGGCTTCAGTCCCCTTATCGTCAGAACAGTCTATATGGGAGCTATATCTAATTATAGTCCGATCTGAACCATGTTTAGGTCGGTTGTTGGGAGGTCTTAACCAACTCACTGTTTCAAATTTCAGCGGAATCGGCTAAAAAAACAGTTTTATGGGTTTCAAACCCTTTATCGGAATATCGGTCTATATAATAGCTATATCTAAATATAGTCCGATCTTAACCATATTTAGGTCGGGTATCAGGAGGCTAAAAATAATTTACTGTTTCAAACGAAATCGGTTAAATAATAAAATTTTTATGGGCTTCAGACCCTTTATCGGCAGATCGGTCTATATGACATCTATATCTAAATATAGTCCGATCTGTACCATACTTGAGTCGAATGCTGGGAGGCTTAAAACAACTCACTGTTTCAAATTTTAGCAGAATCGGATAAAAAATAAAGCTTTAATGGCCTTCAGACCCTCAATCGGGAGATCGGTCTATATGGCAGCCACATCTAAATATAGTCCGATCTGAACTATATTTAGGTCAGATGTCGGGAGGCTTAAAATAACCCTCTATTTTAAATTTCACCGAAATCGGGTAATAAATGAAATTTTTTCAGACCCTCTATCGGGAGATCGGTCTATATGGCAGCTATATCTAAATATGGACCGATCTGTACCATATTTGGGTCAGTTGTCGGGAAGCCTTAAACTACTCACTGTTTTAAATTTCAGCAAAGTCGAACGAAAAATAAAGTTTTTATGGGCATTAGACCCGTTATATCCAAATCAAAAAGACGTATCTGTGCCAAATTTCAGTTCAATATCTCAATTATTGAAGGATCTAGAGTGATTACAACAGACGGACGGACAGACACACGGACATCGTTAAATCGTCTTAGAATTTTACGACGATCCGAAATATATATACTTTGTAGGGTCGGAAATTGATATTTCGATGTGTTACAAACGCAATGACTAAATGAATATACCCCCTATCCTACGGTGGTGGGTATAAAAAGGAAGGGTTCCCGAAGAACAATTTGTCATGATGATGGAGAAAAATCACCACGATTTGACGCCACTCCGAAAAAAGGACTCTGAAAGTGCTACAGGTATTATGTGCCCGAATAATAAACCGAAACTTTTAAAAGAATTAGCATTATGTTTTGAACCGCCCAAAACATGAAATTGGAGTATCTTCCTTAAAATGAAGCTTCAAACACATATAAGCCTCAAAAACTGAGTGTTTTGTTCGATGCTGTTGTCAAGTGTGCAGGTATTATTGATTGAGAATTAAAGGCGGTCTCATTTGTACAACAACCACAAATCATATGCTGCAATCCGCCATCTTGTCATCAAGCTGATCAACATTTTGCCAACACACACACGAAGAAATTTGTGTGCGTGTGGTTATACGTGTGGGTACATGAGCAGAGAATATGCGAGAAAGAAGATAATAATAAAGAGAATGCAAACAAAAACATAACATCTTAATACCGTCAAACACTGCCGGCTTTTAACTAAGACAACCTTTTTAAATCCGCCTTGAGATCGCTCTTACGATTTAATGTCTTCCTCGGCACGGGATGACCATGAGGCCCACACGGGTTTGGACTCTACGCTACGATTTGTGTGTTGTTAATCATCCTCAGGAGTAGATCAGCTTACCCGGCACGGTATAGTGTGAGCATCACACAGGCTAGAACATTGAGGTCCAATCTGTGTGGTGTTCATTGCTGTCCCGAAAAGCTTAGCTGCGAGCTACCGGGCGCGTCCACAGGTTGCGCATAGTGGAATGCACCATACTGTGTATCTGCAATGTCAGTCGCGGACGATCAGCAATAACTAGCAGAGAGTCTCAGTGAGAGGCTGGGCGGAACCAGCTCTTGCACAAATACTGAGTGCCTATGATGCTCGATATGACAAAGGGAGTTATTGGCGCCTTTAAGTAACCAATTATCACCCAGTTTCGGTCCTTTCGACCAGAACTAGCTTGCTCACCTGCAGGAGCTTGACGAGGATCGCCATCTTCACATAAAAATGTGGCTACAAAAACAAGCTCAGCTGAGAGTTACCGGTCGCTCCCACAGATTTCGGGTTGTGGAATGCTCCATATACGTTGTAGCTGCAACCGCAGTCGCCTACAATCAGCGGTATCGAGGTAAACTATGAAGCCTGACGAAGATCGGTACATAAATAAATATGGCTACAACAACGAAATTTAATGTCGAATTTATTACCCAATTTCAGAAATTTGATTTGTAATAGACACTTACACACTTTTCCCTATATAATGCAGATCGCACCATATTTGGATAGAGCGCCATATAGACGGATGTCCCGAGGGTCCATTTATTACTCGGGTCCATTTATTACTCGACTTCATTGATATTTGACCCAGTATGTTGTGTGTTAGACACCTTAATGTACATGTCCGTTTGAGAGATTGGATAATTTTTCGATATAGTTGTGGTGGTAATCCAAAGTTCGGCCCGGGTAAACTTGATGCCTTTTTATTCGTCTTACATCTATTTGTTAGTCAAAACAGATAAAGGTTAAGACTTATACCGGCTCAAGAAGTTAAATTAAGAACTGTAAAATCAGATGACCTCAATAAGCCATATCGGACATCATCTAAAGGCCAGAAAATTTAAAGATCGGACGGGCATTGCTATATCAAGATAATTCGCTGACAATATTTCATAGCGATGCAAACGGAATGATGAGTTAGGTATACGTCTTATCCTATGGGTGAGTGTTTTTAGGATGTGTACCCTATTTGTAAGCGGGGAAAATATGTAGCATGTTCATCTGCCAGAGTTTATACAACTATGGCCAAATTATCGCATTTATAATGAAGTACGTTTTCATACCAAATGAGTACATGAAATATATTGGATATGTAGCTAACGATTGAAGACTGGTACTATGTTCACTTTCCGAGAAATTTTTTGTGATTACTTTCGTGATTTTGAAACACAAAACTAGCTCAATCCCATGGCAGCCGGTTGTACGTACCGGATTGACCCGATGGAGTTCTCCATCGGCAAGGGCTGCCGCCTCAGTGTACAACACACTGCTACAACAACAACAACAAAAACTAGCTTATTTCATTCAGTAGAACCCCGGATTACACTGCTCATTAAATCCGGATTTAAGGCTCTCGTCAGTTGATTTTGTGAAGGGAAAACGGATGATCGAGCTATTAAATCCGGATTTAAAGAGCAGTGTAAACGGGATTTGGATATTCCCTTATAATATATGAAACAATTTTAATAAAATTACTATGTTTTATTTTTTGAGGTTTTTATAGTTTTAAAAAAAGAAATCACGAATCATGTGTTTTCAGCTGTGAAAAACGAATATAGTACAAACCAAAAGGGAAGAAGACTCAATACAATTTTAAAATAACAATATTACTAAACTTCCCATGAACATTCCATTAAGGAACAGGGGATACTTCTCTCAATGATAAGGGCTACGATGTAGCCAGCATTAGTAAGGGGATAACCACCGCTGGAAATTTTTTCTGATGTTCACACTAGGATTTGAACACACGCATTCGGCGTCATAGGCGTCCGCCTATGATTACCACTGCGCCATGGTGGCCTCCACCCATATTACCCAATGATTACATAACCATTCATAATGGATATGTTACATAAACTTCAGTAAGGGCCTATCTAATTATTTTCCTTTCATTTATTCTATATTTGTATTGTTTGCCAAAATGCTTACCCTGCGTTCACTCACTTCGTAATACAAGTTGTACATCACGATACGTCCACATTTTGTTTAGTCTCAGATTGGCAGCCCTTTTTAGTGTTACCAATCAATCAAGAGTTAATTGTTGATGTAATTTACGATTTACTTGTGTTGTGATAGTAGAAGTTATTAAGGCGAGCTTAAGATAACGTCGATTTTAAGCCGTTTTTAAAAACCTCAAAATATTTGATATAATATTTATTAGCTTATTATTCTTTTATGGGTGGTGAAAGTAAATACAAACAAAAAAGTGCAATAATAAAAGAGTGTTGTTAAACCACGTCATTCGTAACACCTTTACATGTGTGTGCGTGAACCGCTGGCCACCAATCGTACTTCAACAAATTGTTCAAATATCAAATGATGGTTGAACAGCAAATCCACATCCACAACAACTTACTTTGCTAAGAGCTAACACAGGATAACAACGTTCAATAATCAGCACAAGCAGAGAACAGTGAATAAATGACAAAACGCCACGGTTTGAAAACATCATCAAAGATTTGAATAAATTAAAATTCTTACGTAAAATTTTCGTGGAGATTTTGTAAATATACTCTTCACATTTAACTCTTTATTGCTGATAGTTTAACGAGATGGCAACACTGTCTCTGGCTGGTGAAAACAACAGAAAAAATTAGGAAAAAAATTGTGACTACGATTGTAACGGAATTTCCCCAAATAAGGAAGAATACAAGGCGATATATAGACAAAAAAAAAATTAAAAACCTCACAGTTATTAGAGAATATAAGAAGTTATTATATATCCCTAAGAAGAAGATAATATACTAGACAATCGAAGTAAGAAATGCAGAAATACGACAAGATATATTGATATAATTTTTCAACACATACACACACAAAAACAAAAAAAAGAGAGAAAGAATAGAGCAACGCAAAAACAAATAAATTAACAAGATAACAAGTGAGTTACAAAAACAATTGTGGAATATTGTGAGTACTTGGATGTGTGTGTGTGTGCTTGCGTGTGACTCGTGAAAAGAGAAAAGAGGAGAGCACAATAAAACATAACAAAAATATCATAAAAATTAATAAATTCAACAACACACACGACTTTACTTTCATTTCGACGGCCAGCCAACCCCACAATTCCATACATTCTAGGAAAGTCAGTCTATCATTTCGCATCTAAATTCCAGATTAATTGCAACGCCATAATCATGGACGAAACCAATACGGCCAATTCGACATCTGCCGCGGCAGCTGTGGCCAGTAGTAAGCAATTGGATGCTGTCACCACCACCCCGCCCACAACAAAGTCATCATCCTATGTGAAACTCCTGATCAAAGCCTCCAATCAGCAATACGATGACCAAATCATTGAAAGCGATTTGTCATGGACCGTCAGCAGACTCAAATCCCATTTGGCCATAGTGTATCCCAGTAAACCGGTAAGTAGTTATAATTAGCATCATCTCAATTTCTAATTTAGAATTTTATTTTGCTTGAGATAACCCAAGCATCAATCGTATGATACACCCGTTTCGACAATGAGAAGCGTTCGCGGGGTGAGGAAAGATTCAATTGTATGGTGAGCTCTGCGAAAGGATTGTAAAGCGGAACGTATGATTAATTTAATGCTTGTTTAATTTCAACTCCCAACACAATCGAAAAACGATGGCTAAGTTGAAGCATCAAGATTCTAGAACTTGTATATTAATATGGACTCAAGGCACAGGTATTTATAGTGTAATAATGACATTCGATGTCATCATTTCACACGGATGAGAGATGCATTGGCCTGAGTAAATAGATCACTTTAGTTTCTGTTTTGATGCAGGTTTCCCATGCCCACACGACCGAAAGTTTCAAACTTTGGCTATCAGTTCAAAAACAGTCCTCATAAATAATAGAACATTTTTCTTTTCGAAGTGAGCTTGCATACCTTTGCCGCTTCTGTTCGTTGTTTTAATATACATAAATATTTTAATTGGGTAGGTATTTATTTTTCCCTAGCTTCAGACTGGCATGATAAATAGACAGGCAATGGGGAAACCTGTTTGGGGTAGAGTGCTTTTCGTTTTAATTGCTGCCATTACTAGTTGGAGTATACAAAACAAAAGATGTTCAAATTAAACGAATTGTAGCTTGTAATTAGCACATCAAATTTTCGTTTTTTGGAATCTATCTAAATATGTTGGCACCATAGCTTTTTGAATTTTGTGTTTGTTTCCATGTCAGAGACCAATTTAGTAAATTTCATTTAACACCACACAAACCGGAGCTCGAGAGTTCCATCCCGTGTAGTGTCCTTAGTCATCCCGCGCCGAAGCATTTTTATATACCCCTGCCGCAATTGAGGATTGGAGGTCACCGTCATGCATATTTGTATGAAGCTTCACTCCTGGGTGTGTAGCTTGGAAGAAACAAAAATGCAAATGCAAATTTTGCCCATGTACATTCCACAAAGGAACAGGGGCAAACTTCTCACATATCAATGAGTGCGGTCCGATTCAAATTTAAGCTCAATGATAAGGGGCCTCCTTTTTATAGCCGATTCCGAACGGCGTGCCACAGTGCGACACCTCTTTGGAGAGAAGTTTTACATGGCACAGTACTTTACAAATGTTGCCAGCATTAGGAGGGGAAAACCACCGCTGAAAATTTTTTCTGATGGTCTCGCCAGGATTTGAACCCAGTCGTTCAGCGTCATAGGTGGACATGCTAACCTCTACGCTACGAGAAAATCAAAACAAACAATGTTTTTGTAATTTTATCACAGATTGTTTATGGACTGTTTTCTCCTAATGCTTTGTAATTAGTTTTAAGTTTTTTATGACGCACTATAATATTTTTAATGGAATTGCATGTTGTGTGGTGTTGTTTTTCAATATGCGACCACTGCCTTTACTTTAAGTAAGCTGTGAACGCTATTTGACCAAATTTATGTTGGAAAAGTAAAACATTAATCCAGAGGCGAAGTTTGGGTGATTGCTTACCTACCCCAGTAAGATGTTAAAGTGTTAAAGGAAAAAGATGAGTGTCCCTAGGTCAGACGTACTGGTCCACAACAACAACACCACACAGTCCACTATGTTTTTGTGTCACCATTAATCTTGCCTTGCTCATCAATATATACATGTCCGAGGATCTTATTGTCGCATTTATATAGATGGAGAAAATATCAATACAACGTTTGCAGTAATCAAATATCCTATTGATATCCTAGGCTTCTCGTTGAACGAAACTTTTAGTGGATCTTAAGACTGCGTTCGTTTGACTTATCTGGTGTGTCTATCAGTCTAAAATGGCAGTACGTTGGGACTAGAACAAATTGTAAAATTTGACCAGAAATGGTAGACTGTACCATATCGATCAAACGCGCTCCAGATTTTCCACAATCCCATGGCAGCTGGTTGTACGTACCGGATTTACCCCATAGAGTCCTTCATCGGCAAGTTCTGCCGCCTCAATGTACAATACACTGCTACAACAGAATATGCCTAATTCTAGTTTTTTCCAACGAATATCATATCATATTTTGGCAATAAATTAATGCTCTATGATTACGACTCTAGCCTGTATTCTGTTCTACTTTTCAATGTGAGCCTTATTCTCTCGAGTTTTACCACAACTTCCTATGCATGTGAGTTTTTAAACCAAACAAATAACTCCCCTTGGTTGTAAATAAAATCCAATGTCGCTGTATTCACATAAGGCAAATACGTGGTTGTTTATTCAAGTGTTTGTTTTTCTTTTCTGGTTCGTCGTTATCAAAAAGCTTTTTCCTCCTTATCAGCTGTTGTTTTTTTTTGCGCTGGCCGATATGCCACAGCAAGATCGACAAGTGGCTGTTTGCCATTTGCTGGAAACTTTTTTATTCCAAAATCTTCCCTGCATCAAACATGTCCCGCACCTTCACTATGAGTTTGAAAAGAAACAACAAATAATGGGCTTTGATTTAATAATAATAATTTACCACTTGGCAGTATCTTGTCGAACTCATATGATTGCATGAGCAAAATTTCTGACTACGTATGTTTGTTAGTGTGCTAAGGGCTCAATGAATATTCAAGAATTTGTTTATAATTTATTGCTTTGTTTTGTAATGTTTGTCAACTGATTTGTTTCTGTTTTATTTTTGCAGCCAGCAGCTGATCAGAAGTTGATATACTCGGGCCAACTATTAAACGATAATCTTCAATTGAAGGATGTTATACGCAGCTACAAGGACGTCTATACTCACAATCATATAATTCACTTGGTTTATACGCCTAAAAACCTACCACCATTTGCGCCGGTTGCGTCGAACAATTTGAAAAAATCGAAAGCCACATCACCTTCAACAGTGACCTCAAATATGTCGTCGTCGTCGTCGTCTTCGTCAGATGATGGTCTACGCCAAAGGAACACCATGGGAAATTTGCAGCGCCAAAATGCTCAAACTACAGATGAAATGACGTACTATTCACAGTATTTACCCCAAAGTGTGCTTACAAATGGAGTAGGGGCCGGTCCCCCAATGACATTATCCGGCTATGGGCAATACAATATGCAAGCTATGGCAATGCAACAAGCCGCTATGCATAGCTGGATGCAACAGATTTATTCACAATACATGGCACAGTGTCTACGAGTGTGAGTATATTATATGTTAATTAATGTATAATGGAAGAAAACTCCATTAAAAAACGGAATACCCACCACAATAGATTCCGCTAAAATTTGTCAAAAATAAGTTTATGTGTGGTTAATTTTCAAGAAAACTAATCGAGGACAGAATTAAGCTTCAAAGGGCTCATTAAATAACACCCGGTGATCAGTTCATATGGGGCGTTAACCTATGCAGTGGCCTTTCAGACCAATATACCATTTTTGAGAAGAATCAGGCAAACATTAATAGATTAGTTTTATAAAAAAATAAACGAAAGGAACATTGTCAAAAAAAAAAAAAATATGTTAGAGCGTTATAAGTTCAGCCGTGCCGAATCTTACATGTCCTCCTCCTCCATCCACTATGGATCAAAGTTTTTGAATCTTTTCAGGATTCTCTTTGCATCCAGGAACTAAAAAAAGAGGGCTTAGAAGTTAGAGGTTATAACAGAAATCTTCATGCAAAACTTCAGCCAAATCAGGTCAGAATTGCACTTAAGGTTCAAGAAAAAGATGCGAGTGAGGTTTATGTGGGAGTTATATCTAAACATTGGCCAATTTGGCCTACTTACAATCCCTGATGACATCGACAAGAAGTATTTGAGCAAAATTAAGAGCTATTTGCTTTATTCGTTTATACAATCGTATCTATCGTGATTTTCACAGACGGTCGGGCAGAGACACGGACGGCCGGACATGGACGTGAAACGTCATGAAAATATTTACTTTGTAGGGTCGTTGAGCATTGAACTTAAAACTTGGAGCCGCAGTCATTGATATTCATTGATTCGTCTCAGGTATCCGATCGAAAACCTCTTCCCTTCCTTTCAGGTTTCCTATCGTCGCCTTAATTATACCACGATGGTATGAGGTGCTCCCATCCTCAATCCATTCTCCCATCGCTATAACTCTCATATCCGCAGTGGCACCCTTACGCCAAGACAACATGTTCTCTGAACCTATTGTATTATCCTTACGTTGCATTTTTTCTCCATCGCAGTCCACCAACTACTGAAGCGTAAGAAAGTATTGGTCTAATGACGCTGCTATAGAGCCAGTGGACTATCCTCGGATTCAGGACCCATTTCGAACCTACGGCCCGGCCCGTGCCCAACATCTGTGAGCCTTATAAATGTGCTCCTCAATGTGCAGGCGGACTCAAATCCCTCCTCAGTCAACATCCGTAATAGGTTATTTATGATGGTCATCCAAAATAGTGGCGATAAAATGCCACCCTGTGGCGTGCCCTGTGCTACTTTCTCCCTTATATTTATGTCATTGTACCGGCAATTTATCCAGTCTCTCAGACCCGGATAAACCATATCGATATTTAGCCAAAAATTAAAATATCGACAGTATTTAAGCACAATTTTTGATATTAATTTTGCTTTTGATATTAAATTTGTGAGTGAACCGTCAGATTCATATTCAAATAAGTTTTTAACTGGGGATTCCTCATTAGCTCTATATAAAGAATATTAATCCGCCCCATGCCACTATGGACATACACCTAAGTCAATAATCGGCTTGTTGTACGCTCTAAAAAGCAACCTCGAAAAATAAAATTTTAATTCCATGCTACTAACAAAATCCTTAATTGGCTTCCTTGCCATGCTCCTAAGTTGCTTCATGTCTGGTATTGCGTCCCGACCTAAGTACCGGTGTCTTGAAGCCTCGAAAGCCAAGCAATCACCGCAAAATTGCATTCCATAAGGAAGAGGAGATAACCAACGCTGAAACTGCGCTACGGTGACCTCCGATTTCGCATGTGGAGCTAACGAACCTCTTTAAGATCCTATACGCGAGCGAGCTTGTTCCGCTCCACAGGACCAATAGCTGATAACTCGCGTTGTCATATCTGCCATCATAGGCAATCAGTATTTAAGCAAGAGCCGATGCCGCCTGTCCTATCACTGAGACCCCCCACTCGATGCCGCTGATTGTCCGTAACTGAAGGTGCAGCTACTCCGTAGGGAATTTTCCTCAATCCGCAGAGCTTCTCATGATGAAGACGAACACCATATAGATGGGATCTCAAAGTTCCAGCCTGTGTGGTGCTCATAGTTATCCCGTGCCGGCTAAATTTTGTGCTTGTAGTCAACCATAATCCTTCAACACCTACCAATCAAATAAGCTAAGATAAGTTCTTATATAAATATGTCGCCATAAAAACCGACCTACGGTTTTTATTTTTGGAGCCTCTAGAAGCATTCATACTTGTCGAATCCATGGGTATGCTAAGTCTATCAAAGTTGAGGCATTTTTGTTCATGTTTTCTTTTTTATGACATTCTCAATAAAATTTGTTTTTTTTTTGCAGACCCAACAATCCAAATGGAACTACAGACGATCCTAACCGAACTGGTGGTGCAGGGGCAGCATTACCACCTTTTTCCACATTTCCACACAATCCCTTTCTTCAATTTCCTCAAGCTGTGATATCGCCTTCGGTAGTGGCTCATACAACTTCAGCAGCTGCAAGTGCTACAGCGACGGAACAACAACAACAGCCACAAAATGCAGAGCAACAGGCGCAGGCGCAAGTTGCACCGCAACCTCGTTTTCCCAATATGCCGCAGGATGAAGCCGATAATCGAGACTGGCTTGATAATATATTCTCAATAACTCGTCTGGCTTTGTTCTTGACAATACTATACTTTAACTCTTCGCCCTTACGGTGTCTGGCTGTGGTGATTATAGCAGGTGGCATATACCTGTAAGTGAAAATGTTCACATTATTTGTCTGCAAACTCCAATCACAAAAATTTTCGTTCTTATTTATTAGGTATCACATTGGTGTGTTTCGCTTACGCCACGAACGAAACAACAACAATTTGAACCGTAATAACAATGCAGTTCAAAACGCAGCCGTAGATCAAATTCGACAGGGTGTAGATCAACAGCAACCACAACAGCAACAGCAGCAAGAAAATGTAAATGCTGCACAAGAAAACACTGCAAATGATGACATTGCAGCCGCTGAACAACCATCGTCCAATTCCGACATTGTACCCAGTGATAATGCAGCCAACAATGAGTCTATGATGTCCACGCTGCGTACGTTTGTGGTGACATTTTTCACTTCATTGCTGCCCGAAACACCGGCTCTGTAAAGTTCCAGAGGCCTAAAGCGACTCACAAAAAAAATCCTTAGCAATGAAAGTGCGTGATGGATATTATGCTTTAATTTCTTAATAATATGTTAGCCCTTGTGTAGCAACTAAACTACACTTCCCATTTATTCCTGAGCTTTATTCATTTAATTTGATATGTGGGAGCTTATACTCTTGTTCCCAACCATATTCAATAATGCACATACATATGTTATTATTTAGATTTATTTTAGCTAATATTATCTATCTTGCATACAAGACTTGCATATCTTTATCTGCCATTGCATTCACTCAATGTGGATATATGTGAGATTGTCCACCATAACCAGAAAATTGTTTGTTTTACTTGAATTTAGTTTATAATACATGCGCCCCCCCAAATTAATCATCATCAACTTTTATTTGTTGTGAATAGAAAATTATGAATGTGAGAATGAATGAAAATTATCCTATATTAACGAAATATTAACGTGTTATTTATTATTGCAAAATGTGTCTTTAGTTTTAGTTTAGTTATCTATTGGAAAATCAAAATCTTTATGTATAAATATAATAAAACTGAATATGAAAACTTAGGCATCAATTTTTTTTTAGTTCTATGTTATGGATTTTAAAACCAAGCAAGCAAATATTCCAGAAATCCGTTGAAAATGCAAATTGAAAGAGCTGAAATAGGCATATGAACCTGTCCAAAAGTAGAGATTTGTAACGCAATTTTTCTTTCTATTATTCGATGAACATCGATAATGGCCTACTGTGCGACCGTAGATTTTTTAGCAGGTACAGAAACAATCTCATCAAAATCGTCAACAATTGCAAAAAGTTCTTCCCTTCAAAAATTAATTCCGTTCCGTAAGTAAAAATTGGATCATGGCCTACGATCGTAATTTTTTAAAAAGTTATCTATTTCGGGAAAGAAAAAATCGTTCCGTCGAGCATATTTTGCCATCTCAAAGGTAAACAAAGCAAATGGTTGCTGTTGAAAAATAAATATAAACATCCGTTAAACAATATGTCACTGTTTTTTTAACGACATGTTATTGTTACACAATAAATTGTTGTCAACTAACACAGTCAACGGTGCTCCTTAGGTGTTTTTTTTTCGAGCAGGCACAAGGAGAACAACATCCGAAGTAAAATATACAATTGGATAAAAAATAAGCTTTTCCTTTGAAAAATAACCTGGTGCATTAAATTTAGTGGTTAAGTGACACAATTTTTGGTTTGGTCAGGTTTGTAGATAATTTGCTTTGTCAAATTTAGACATTTTAATCGGCCGGAGTGAACAGAGCCATCCCGGTGCTACCGCACGAACTCCTTGCAGTTATTCTGGCATGGTTGCAACAGTTGCAACTTATAGACCCATCAGCCTGTTACCGTTTCTACTTGAAAGATGATTAGGAGCGACTGACACCGGAAATTTTCAGTAGGTCACAACACCCATGACAAGGGTAGGTCGGTGGAGACGTTTCTTCACGAACTTGTGCGAAAGGATGACTACCCAATTGAGTAATTTGTTGTGCGGTAGAATTATCAATGTAAGCTTGGGAGATATTGTAGTCAGAAGGGGAAAGCCACAAGAAGGAGTGCTCTAGAACCTTGGAGTAAACTGAATGAACTAGGATTGTACGATATTAATTGCATGTGCATATGATGTCGTGTCACAGATCTGACGCAAGTTTTACATGGCATAGTACCTCACAAATGTGTCCAGCACTAGAGGGGGAAAACCACCGCTGAAAATGTTTTCTGATGGTCCTGCCAGGAATCGAACCCGGACATGCTAACCTCTGTCGAAGAAGGCGAAATACCTAGTTCTCGATTCGAAACTGTTCTTGAAAAGTAAAGCAAAGAAAAGAAGCCGAAAGGAACTGTCGATAAAAAGACTCGTATCAGGGAATTGAAAATCGACATCTTGTGCAGGTCTAGAAGCGATGTTCGATATGCAACTTTGAGTTCGGTATTCGGAATTGTCCCGCCAATTCTGGATGGTATTAATGCAGAGCGTAGACTGAGTATCAGAATACCTGGCGCGTATGCGAAACTGTGCCGCAAAGGTTAGGCTCAAGCTATTAGAGTTCAACATGCTGAAATAAGGCGGGCGAGTACGGCCATATTTCAATACTAAATGCTAAAACGCTTTAAATGAGGGTAGACTGACGAAGGTCTCAGACTATCTGGCACATCGACCAATTCGAGTTAAGGTTTTAGGCACGGGGAGCGTTGAGCGCAACACATTAAGATTCTCTTTCGGAACTGCGTCGCATAGGTTGCGCTCAGGCTGAAGGAGTTAGGCATGCTGAGGGAGGGTGCGACCCCAGTTCAATTTTGGTTGCTAAAATTGAAGACGGGTGCTGTGTTTGAGGCAAGGCTGCGGAGGCGACCGATGTCGATGTTTTGGAGTTACGTAAACTTATCCTGAGTCCGAAACCGTTTCCATCTCCTGCTAAATAGTCCGACTACGACTTTGACTCCGGCTCGAGGTCGGAGTCGAGGTTCAAACTCCGCAGTCCTTGTTGGAGGGATAAGAGACTGCTCGTCGTCAGTGATGGACCCAGGGGCTGGTTTGGGGTCTACTCCGAGACACCCGATATGAATATGTTGTTGAGATTGACGGGTACCCACCATTCTTTCAGAAGAGACCTGGCCATATCGATAGCCGAAATAAAATATTGAAAAGGGATTTATCGACTTCATATCTGAAGATTTATGTGGAGAGTGTGGCGGCGTTCAAGACTCTGGTTCCGAGAATGTTTCGAACCTTAAATCAACCCAGGTTTCATGAGCTCCCGAACAGGTTTCCTAAGCCTAACTCCAGGGCCTAACTTAATTCAGTTCCGCAAATACAAATTGATGATTGTTTGTCAAAAACTTTTCGACTTCGGAGAAGAAAAAATTGATCAGTCGAGCATATTTTGTCTCAATGGTAAATAAAGCAAATTGTTGTTTAAAAATGTTAACTAGTAACAAAATAGTATGTAAAAAAAAGTTTATTGTTTAAAACGTCATTGTTTTTTTAGCTATGTGTTACTGTTTTTTCACAATAAATTGTTGTTTTATTTGAAAGAGGGCTAAACATTTTGTGGCTTATGGCGCACAGTGGGCCTGAGTGGGATCTGAGTGATAAAAATGTTCTAGATATTTGTAGAGGAGGACATAGGCTTTCAGGGAAAATGCTTTTATTGTCCATATCTTTAATACAGGGTGTTAAAGTTGACCACTATCCTCTTCTCCAACTATCAAGGGGCTATAACTTCTGATCTGATCCGATCTGCATGATGTAGAACACTGGAGAAAAAACTTTGTTTTTTTTCAGTGTTTTTCTAATAGCTACGTCAATTTTTAAGCTATGTACTATTTTAAAAATTTCACACAAATTGTGTCAGTATGTGTGTGGACAAAAAAAAAAAAAAGTGACATCAATATCTTAAGCGATTTCAAAATGGCATCGTTTTCAATATGAAATATAATTTTTTTGTCAAAATTTTCCAAAAAAGATGCTCCTATTTATTTCAAGTTTTTTTAATTTCTGGGCATCGTTTCTTTCCATTTTCATAAAGCGGAGGTAATAAGAAAAGTTTTAAATGCTAACTTGACTAATTTCGATATCAAACCACTCCGTTATCTCAAGACCAATATGGCCCATTTTTGTACTAAATTTCCAAAGTTTCACATTGGGAGAAAAGTTTTACGGCGATTATTATTACTATGAATTAAAGTTTGAAATGCTTCCAACAATTTAAGGTATGTCTCGCCATATTCTAGCCATAAACGAGGTCGTGGCAGCCAAAATACTGAAAACAATAAATTTTCAAATAATGGGATGTTAAATACCAAGTTCTACCTCACATTTTATTGTAAATATGTATGTGTAAGGAACTTTTAATCTGTATCATTTCTTCCACAAATCACAGAAATAATCATAAAATATCTCTATTCTATCCGATTATACATATGTAACTGGCATTAAAAAGCAAAGCCGATCGTCTTATTTACGCAATATATGTACCTTATTTTAGAAGAAATTTCCATTCCTTTTCAACAATGTATAAAACATTCTCGAACTCTGATTATATCCACTCTAAACACCGAGAAATTGGCGCTTGCCTAAAAATTGAAGTAAAAATGTTGATTCCAGAGCAAAATACCAAAAATCGGGGGTAGTTTTGTAATGGACCTACACCTAAAGTTGGACCGATCTGGGACATATGCGGCACAGTTGTAGATAGTTCTAATAAAACTCTAAAGTCCAAATTTCAGCCAAATCAGATAAAAACATGTTATGGTCGGCTTCGGACCATAATGGAATGAATTTTGGAGATCACAGTAGAAGTCACTGCATAAAATTTCAGCCAAATCTAGTAAGAATTGCGTACTTTAGTGACTGAAGAAGTAAAATAAGAACATCGGTTTATAGGGGAACTGTATTAGGCTATAAACCGATTCATGCCATATTCGACACGTATGTTAAAGGCCATGAGAGAAGCCGTTGTACAAAATTTCAGCCAAATTGGATAATACCTGCGCCCTCCAGAGGCTCAAGAAGTCAAAATCCCAGATCGGTTTATATGGCAGCTATATCAGGTTATGGACCGACACTTTGCACAGTTGTTGAAAGTCATAACGAAACATGTCGTGCAAAATTTCAAGGAAATCGGACAGCATTTGCGCCCTCTAAAAGCTCAAGAAGTCAAGATCCCAGATCGGTTTATATGGCTGCTATATCAGGTTATGGACCGATACTTTGCACAGTTGTTGAAAGTCATAACAAAATACGTCGTGCAAAATTTCAGCGAAATCGGACAGCATTTGCGCCCTCTAAAGGCTCAAGAAGTCAAGATCCCAGATCGGTTTATATGACAGCAATATCAGGTTATGCATCGATTTCACCCATACTAGGCACAGTTGTTGGAAATCATAACAAAATACCTCATACAAAATTTCAGCCAAATCGGATAAGAATTGCGCCCTCTAGAGGCTCAAGAAGTCAAGATTTAAGATCGCTTTATATGGCAGCTATATCAGGTTAATTACCGATTTTAACCATACTTGGCACAGTTGTTGGAAGTCATAACGAAACACGTCCTTCAAATTTTCAGCCAAATCGGATAGGAATTGCGCCCTCTAGAAGCTCAAGAAGTCAAGACCGCAGATCGGTTTATATGACAACTGTATCAGGTTATGGACTGATTTCAACCATACTTAGCACAGTTGTTGAAAAACATAAAAAACACCTCATGCAAAATTTCAGCCAAATCGTATAAAAATTGCGCCCTATAGGGGCTCAAGAAGTCAAGATCAAAGATCGGTTTATATGGCAGCTATACCAAACATGGACCGATATGGTCTATTTACAATCCCTGACTGACCTACACCTATAAGTAGTATTTGTGCAAAATTTCAAGCGGCTAACTTTACTACTTCGAAAGTTTGTGCTCTTTCGACAGACGGGTGGACATGGCTATATCGACATAAAATTTCATGACGATCAAGAATATATATACTTTATGGGGTCTGAGACGAATATTTCGAGGAGTTACAAACAGAATGACGAAATTAGTATACTCCCATCCCATGGTGGAGGGTATACAAATACGCATTTTATAAGCATAAGATAACTGAGTTATGGCAGTGGTCATAATTGAGCACTGCGCAATAAGCCCAATGTCGGGACGAGTGGGTATCTCGCATATATATTAAAGAAGGTGCTGTCAGGATGGGGATGAGACGATAGGCCGTTCAACATGTCTATTTCGATCGACATGTTCTTGCAAACGTATCTCTTAGAGGTATTTTCGCATACATTGAATGGACAGCATGGTTTCGACAGGGAACACGGTAAGATCATCCAAGGGGAAATTTCGGTGGATGGTTAGGCTTACCGATTGGCTTATACACAGAGTGGACACTTATGTCTTTACAATCCGATGCTTATACGAGGATGCACATATATTTGGCTGTATTGCTGCCGACCCTCTTCTTGTCTTTCTCTCTCGCTCTCTCTCGACAATATAAAGGTGAAATACTTAGAAACATTGGCAGCATAAGTGAGGATATTACCACTAGGGTGGTGTGTGTTCAAATTAATGAAGGGGCCAAACACACACACCCACCGTTTGTCAAAATCCCAATATACGAGAAATTTGGTTTCCGGCCTATAACGACAAAATTTGGGTTTTGGTCTCATATTAATAAAACTTCAGAGTTTGTCATCAAAAACCGAAAGCCTAACTTTGATTTTAGACCCATGGTTTCTTCGGCACGACTTCTTAGAGTTTGTCGTAGATAACGATTTTGCTAACCGCCACAAATCGACCCACCCTTGTAATCACAAATGAAAAATGTTTTTATATTCGTGCCAGGATTCGAACCAAGTTGGATTCTAACTACCATAAGACATTCTCACCCATGCATCAAACTACTTTTTTAACAAATTATTTTATTTGAGAAATCATTTGTTTTTAACAAACTATTTGTTTTTGAGTGTACCTATGCATTTCTTCATTGATGCATTCCCATAGATACTAAAAATATTCTCCTTGGGTACAAAATTAATTTTCAATATCAGCAAAAATCTTTGACTATGACAAAAGGAGATAAGATTTCCTCTGTTAACTATGGTTCTAAGTATTAATTGTCCGTTAATCACTTAATCTCCGTAATCACCTACTCACACACACACACGTACTCATGCAGAAGTGTGAAGAAGAAGACGCGGCTATTTCCTTTGCAATGTCTCGCATACTTGCATCTCCCATTCATGTGTTGTCCGTCTATTTACATAGAATCTCTTTAGTCACACTATCTTTGGCCAGCCAATTGGGAAAACCTTATCAGTTCACCCAAGTACAGATGGACGGACATATGAACAACAGAGGTAGGAGCAAAAGTTTCCGGGCATTTGACTAGGAAATCCAATTCAAGTTTGTGCCATCGCACATATAAAAGAAAAAACGTCACTGCCAGCACTTGAAACGCACACACACACACACACACCAACTCAACGGTTGCGGGCGCGGGTACATGTATGGGAAAAAAGCAAATCTGATAGGGGCTCGACTCTTGAGTGATTTTGGTCAGAAGTATTTTAGTTGTCGAATAAGGCGGATCTCCGAAGCGGGTACAAATATAACGAACGAAAAATTTGAATTTCAAAGCGATATAAGAAAAAAAAAATTGATAACAGCCACTACTCCTACTCCTACCGTTGAACGTGTCCGGGGCTTAGGTTCTTCGCGAGTTTATGACAGAGAGTGAGCGTGTGTCTGTGTGTGTGTGGCGCGATATTTGAGAAACGTATGCAAAAAAATGATGCGCTTATTGCAGTCTCGTGCAGCGGCATTCTGTAAAAAAGAAGGCCTAACCATGTCCTTCAACAGATGGCGTCATGTAAGTTTGACTGGTCGCCTTGTCTGCTTCGTTATCTCAATCGCTCGCTTTTCTTTTCGTTTAGCATGGACGAGTTATAGCCATACGACGTGAAGACCAATCTGTGTGGGAAAGGAGAGCTGCCCTGGGTCCTACACATGTCCAGAAATTGGTTAAGCAAGGCGTCAAGGTCATCGTACAACCCTCAAACCGGAGGGCCTATCCAATGCAGGTAAGGGACGTGGCATTGTGCCACACACAATGCAATATTACGTCTTAATTGCTCTTAAAATACTTCGCAAATTGTGACCGCTGACTGATATAACATACTTGTGACTTGACTGCATGACTGACTGACTGACTGACTGACTGCTCCCAAATGCTTATCATTTGCAAATATTTACAAGAATAATCAAAAAGCAAGCATTACCATCGCCAGACATCTTCAGACCATAAAAGAGGCAGCCAAACGCAGCCCCTTGATTTATGACCGAAATCATTTCTAAGCAAGGTACATTTTGGAACAGCATTTCTATCTAAGAGAGATGTATGTTAGGGTGGATCGATGCCAATAGTTGAGAAAAAATTACATAAAATACTACATAGTGATATGATGGGGATAGAATATACTTCAAATTCTAAAGAAATGTTAAAGGCAAAGCAGAAATTTGCTCTATAAATATGCATGAGATTGCTTCCTGAAACGAAGTTTATAATCAGATGTTTATAATTGGGCCGATGTTTATTATCAGTAAACGAAGATGCGGCACTTTGATTTACAGTTGCATTATTCCAAATATAACATTATTATTGTGTTATATATGAATGTAAATAATATATTAGCGACCGTCGACTTAATTACATAGATCAGACCAAATATTAATTAATTTCTCTAAAGATAAAATTTCAATGAAATTTCCGCTGAAGGCAAAATTTTCTTTAAACACAAAAGGGAAAATTACAAAGACAAAAATTTAATGAGTTTTCTATAAAATTGCTTTTTCTATAAAGAAAACAATTTAATTTTCTCAAAGTAAAATTGCTTTGAAATAAGGGCGAAACTGCGGGATCGATTTCCACCAAATGATTTGGTCGGTCGTAGAGATGTGCACGTGATTGATATTTCACTCATGCTCACGAGACAAAAAAATTATTCACGCACGACTTTTTTACGTCGATTCACATCCACGTACGCTCACGAGACAAAAATTTTAGTTTTTGGTGATTTTTTTCTGGTGAAAGACGGAAGACAAAATTTTAATGAATGTTTTTATACCCTCCACCATAGAATGGGGGTATACTAATTTCGTCATTCTGTTTGTAACATTTCGAAATATGCGTCTAAGACCCCATAAATTATATATATTCTTGATTGTCATGTCATTTTAAGTCGATCTAGCCATGTCCGTCCATCCATCTGTCTGTCGAAAGCACCCTAACTTTCGAAGGAGTAAAGCTAGCCGCTTGAAATTTTGCACAAATACTTTTTATAAGTAAGTCGGTTGGGATTGTAAATGGGCCAAATCGGTCCATGTTTTGATATAGCTGCCATATAAACCGATCTTGGGTCTTGACTCCTTGAGCCACTAGAGGGCTCAATTCTTACCCGAATTTATTGAAACTTTGTACGTAGTGTTTTAGTAGAACTTCCAACAACTATACTAAGTATGGTTTAAATCGGTCCATGTTTTGATATACCTGCCATATAAACCGATCTTGGGTCTCGACTTCTTGAGCCTCTGGAGGGCGCAATTCTCGTCCGTTTTAACTGAAATTTTCCACGTAGTTCTTATTCACTATTCTTTGTTTTAAAAAGAGATACAGCGCATAGAACTCAACAAATGCGACCAATGGTGGGGGGTATATAAGAAATTTTAGTAATATTTTCTCTAAACTTTTATGTTTTGAGACAAATTAAATTAAAAATAGGAATGTATTTAATTATTTTTTTTTATTATTTAGAGCGCACAACAAGCCGATTACTGGCTTAGGTTTATGTTCATAGTGGCATGGGGAGGATAATCATGCGCACCCTCTTTCCAACCTTACCTAATAAAAAAATAAATTGATTCAATTTAAATTTTTAAAGTTTATTTTTCAATAAATTTAGAATATGATCTAAGGAAGTGCCTACCAAAACTTGGTTTTATCTTGAAATATCTATCAAAATAATTTTTCCATTTAATACAAAAATATTTCTTTGGCAAAAAAATTTAACATATAGAAGCTTGCCGAATGCTTACTTTTAAAAATAGATTTTGGAATTAGAAACACATCTAAGTGAGTAATTCAAACTCTTTCAGATTATATTTGGATTTATTTAGATGATAACACAATTATATTAGAAGCTTTCCATGTTGCTCCAATGATTTTTGTCATTGGACGCACCTATGCCGAAACTCTAAAAATTGTCGATTTGTGAGTTTTATCATCCGCCCATCACTGCTCTGTACGTTTCAGTACTCACCCTCTCCCTCTCTCTAGTTGGAGAGGCACAAGAGACTAATTATTGGTCCGGTAAACGAATAATCGTTTGAGGCTAACGAAATACTTTTGTCATTAAAGTGTTTTTGGTTTTCCAACAAAAGTAAGGTACTTTTACCGTAGGCGAAATTGCTAAAGGGTTTACAATAAACAAAGTTTGTTACATACAATAATGCTACGTTTATGGCTACCGTTTGTTATATTGAGGCGAAACGTTACATAGTTACAATAAAAGAAAAACTTCGTAATAAAAGTATTTTGTTTCACATAAAAATGTCTCAACCGTTTTATTTTTTTTGCGTGATTTGTACCTATTGAAATTATATTTTACTAAAAATTTCAATAAATAAATAACACAATTAATAGCAATTTCAAAAAAATTTTAAATTGAATATGATAGATTGATATAGTGTACCTCCAGTCTATAGGGGATTGTGATACTACTTTTGAAAAACAAAATATCCTTCTCAGAAACGGAAATGTTTTGAAAACTGCAGAACTTCCTCGTGCCGATAACAGTTTTAGTTAAAAATAAAATTCAATTAAACAATAGTACTTGAAAAAGTTTTCAAAATCTCTAAGTGGTCATCAATCGTAAACGCTGGGGAGCTGATTACCGTACACATCAGCGTTGTGTTGGCCCCTATGAGTGATAAAAAATGATGTACACCCTGAAAAAAATCTGTTTATCAGCAAAGCATGTATTTGTTTAACACTATTGTGTTGCTATATCAAAATGTTATGGGCTACAAAGCAAAAACTATGCAGTTTTGAGACAATAAAACTGTCTCCAACAAATCCCCCCATGTTAGTTATAGGGTCTGTCGGCAATAATGTGGTGATAAATTACACCAAAAGATAAGTGCTCCTCTTGAACTCGTTTTTGCTCATTCTGTATATGGTCGAATTTATTGGTGACTATTACAATACATGAGCATTTGTCGAAGCTTTTTGCAACGATTGGAAAAATACGATGTTTTAACCAACAGAGAGTTGTTAACATGAAAATATGGGCCCAGCAGAGAAATGGCTTTTTATGCTTGAGTTAGCAAAGTTTTTTGTTGTACGCTCCACAATAGGATGGGGTATACTAGTTTCGTCATTCTATTTGTAATTCATTAATCAATATTTCGATCTGAGACGCAAAAAAGTATATATTCTCTTGATCGAAAGTATAAGTCGATTTAGCCATATCCCTCAGTCTGTCAAAAGCAAGCGAGTTATTGAAGGAGTAGGGATAGGCTCTTGATATTGGGCACAAAAACTTATTAGTGTAGGTCTTTTCTGATTGTAAATGGGCCAAATCGGTCAATGTTTTGATATAACTGTCATATAAATTGATGTCCCGATTTGAGTTCTTGAGCCTCTAGATGGCGCAATTCTTTTCCAATTTGGGTGAAATTTTGCGTGTGGCGTTCGGTCGAAATTGGTCCATAACTTAATATAGTTCCCATATAAGCCGAAATCTTGAAACTGGAAACCGCTATTGTTATACAACTTGGCTAAAATTTTGCATGTAGTGCTGCGTTACGATTTTCAACAATCGTAACAAGTATTATCCAAACCGACCTATAACCTGATAAAGTTCTCATATTAACACTGATCTCCCAAATTCACATCTTGAGCACCTGGAAGCCAAACATCAAATGTAAAAATTGTTCTATTTCCTGGTATAGCTCTCATATAAACCGATCTCCCGATAAGCCTTCTACGCCTCCTATAAGCATTAAATTCTGCCTGATTCGGCAGAAATTGGGTATGTAGAAATTTATAGCTGAATCCATTGTGGAGGGTTCCCAAGAACTTTACCCATTTTTATACCCTCCACCATAGGATGGTAGTGCTCAAATATTATTCCATTCGGTTGAAATTTAGCGCGAAGCCTTTTGTTTTGATTTCCAACAGTTATGTCATATATGACCTGAATCGTATAGTTGATAACTTGATCATGCTGCCATATAAATCGATTTTGGATATATTACTTCTTGAGTCTCTAGAGAGCGCAATTATTATTTGATTTGGCTGAAATCGATTAAGTCTAATGCCATTGGTTCTGATGGTATTGACCCTAGATTTTTTAGGATAATTCTACCCTTTATTCTTCCGTATAAGTGCCATCTTTTTAACAATATTATTTTAAGGAGTTGCTATCCACAGTCTTGGAAACGGGCAAGGATAGTCCCAATATCAAAGAATAACCAGGAATTTAGGCCAATAGCAATACTTCTATACATCTCTAAGATATTTGAGACTCTAGTCAACCGAAAAATATCAGGATATATTGCGAATAATTCGCTGCTAACAGATTTTCAATCTGGTTTCCGTCCAAAGCTCAGTTGCACTACTGCACTTTTGAAGGTAGTTGAAGATGTAAGAAGTGATAATGACAACGATTAAGTTACCTTTATTGTTCTTTTAGATCATTCGAAGGCATTTGTTTCCGTTGATCCCAATACACTTTGCCTTAAACTGAAACATTTATTTAAATTTTCTGAAAGAACAACGGATCTTATATTTTCCTATCTTTCGAATAGAAGCCAATCGGTATGTGATGATAGCCGGTGTTCTAGTTATCTTCCAGTCTCAAGAGGTGTTCCACAGGGGTCGATCTCTCTATTTTACTTCTTTTTTTTTTGCATATGAAGAGATGCCGGGAAAAGAACTCGACAAATGCGATCCATGGTGGAGGGTATATAAGATTCGGCCCGGCTTTACTTGTTTAATCTACTCTAGGGGGCGAAATTCTTATCCGATTTGGCTGAAATTTTGTATGAGATGCTTTGTTATGACTCTCAAAAACTGTGATAAGTATGGTCCAAATCGGTTCTCAACTTGATATAGCTGCCATATAAACCCTGGGATCTCGGATCTTGACTTCTTGAGCCTCTAGAGTGCGCAATTATTCTCCGATTTGGCTGAAATTTTGCATAAAGTCTTGTGTTTTCAACAGTTGTGCCAAATATGGTCTGAAAAGGTTTATAACATGAAAAAGCTCCCATATAAACCCATCTTCTGTATTACTTCTTCGATCGATCTAGCCATGTCCATTCATCCGTTGAAATTACAACATTTTAGTTTGTAATACATCTATATTGATTGGTCTAATATCCTACAGACCCTTTGAAATATTGTTACCTGCATCTGCATATTAAGTTTGGTTCGTCTTCAATTATGTCTGTTGGGAATGACCGATTTCGTTGGAAAATCTCTTCATTCTGGTGGCTAACACTTTTATGGGTCATATAAAAATGTGAATGATTTACATTGCATTGTTGTTGTTGTATGTTGAACACAATATGGAAATTTCCTATGGTCAGGTTTCATTCTTTATTAGAACGTACATTACTCTCAATAAACGCCTACAATAGGAGTTCATGAAACTATTATCTAAGAGGCATGTACATCCACTTCAAAAACGCAACAAAGCGCAAAATAGAAATAAAACATAGTCAAATTCATTGGAACTACGTCCCAAAATACTTTGTCCAATTCAACAATAATTTGCGGATTAAGGTGACTGATATAGAAAAATAAAAAAAAACACAATAATAACAAACAAATCGACAAGCCACAAGCTTTTGATTAATATTCCAGGGAATCGAAGACCCAGTATCGAGATACACAAACGTGATAACCCCCCACTTGGAGATAAGGGTGGCGCGTCCAAACAACATGTTCACATGTGACTAAAAATATTGTTAACATGAGGTGGCAAATCGTTGCTACTTTGTACAGCTTTATATAGATGACCATAACAAACTGTTGTTTTTGTTTGCAGGCTTATCTACAATCAGGTGCCATCATCCAGGAAGACATTAGCGAGGCCTCGGTGATATTCGGTGTCAAACAAGTGCCCATCGATGCTCTAATACCGGGTAAAACCTACTGTTTCTTCTCGCACACCATCAAGGCTCAGGAGTCGAATATGCCTCTGTTGGATGCCATCTTGGAGAAGAAAATTCGTTTGATCGACTACGAGCGCATCATCGATGAAAGTGGCGCCCGACAGGTGGCATTTGGCAAATATGCTGGTGTGGCTGGCATGGTGAATATTTTGCATGGCATTGGCTTGCGTCTACTGGCCCTGGGTCATCATACACCGTTCATGCATATTGGCCCTCCACACAATTATCGGAATTCGTCAATGGCGCGCCAAGCGATTCGTGATTGTGGCTATGAAATTGCCTTAGGTATGATGCCCAAATCAATTGGTCCCCTAACATTTGTGTTCACCGGTTCGGGTAATGTGTCCCAGGGAGCCCAGGAGGTATTTCAGGAACTGCCAATTGAATACGTGCCTCCGGAAATGCTGAGGAAGGTAGCCGAACATGGAAGTGAGTATTTGAGGTAGATATTGTGGCAACATGTCAAAGATTTATTCATATTTAGGCCAAAACAAGCTGTATGGCTGCGAAGTCAGTCGCTCCGACCATTTGGAAAGACGTGAAGGTGGAGGTTTTGATGCGAAGGAGTATGATGAGTTTCCCGAACGCTACATCTCTACATTCAGTCAGAAGATAGCTCCTTATGCCTCGGTCATAGTGAATGGCATTTATTGGGCTGTGGGTAGTCCCAAGCTCATGAGCATACCAGATGCCAAGAATCTACTGCGCCCTGCCAATACTCCTTGGCTGCCGACCAGCAAGGGAAGCCCCTCCTTGCCACATCGCATGCTGGCTATCTGTGATATTTCCGCAGATCCTGGTGGTTCTATTGAGTTCATGAATGAATGCACCACCATTGATACTCCTTTTTGTCTGTACGATGCGGATCGCAATAAGGACACAAAGAGCTTCAAAGGACCCGGTGTTCTGGTCTGCTCCATAGACAATATGCCCACACAACTGCCACGCGAAGCCACTGACATGTTTGGCGAATTGTTGACACCCTTTGTAAGCGACATCATAAAGAGTGATGCCAAGAAGTCCTTGGAGCAAGAGGAATTCTCCTATCCCATCAAGTCGGTAAGAAGAGAAAAAAACTTTTAAATTCAGAACATCTACTAAATTCAGACTTCTAGGCCATTATTGCCAGCAATGGTAAGTTGACGGATAATTATCAATACATTCAGGAGCTACGTGAAGCCAACAAGTAAGTAGGCTTGGAGAGAAATGTTTTCATCCCTTTAACACCTAAATTTTTCTTTGTAGCCTTCGTTCACGTCACAAGATCGAAGGCCAACCAGACAGCAACAAGAAAGTTTTGGTCTTGGGTGCCGGTATGGTTTCTGCTCCATTGGTAGAATGGTTGCACCGTGAAAAGGATGTCTCCATTACAGTTTGTTCCCAAATCAAGGACGAAGCAGACCGCTTGGCCAGCCAATATGCAGGTGTAAATGGCATTTATCTTAATGTGACCGAAGGCACCGATCATCTGCAAGAGCTTTGCGGCAAGGCCGATGTCGTTGTTTCGTTACTGCCCTACAGTCTTCATGGCATGGTGGCCCGCAGCTGTGTGGATGAGAAGACTCACATGGTCACCGCCAGTTATGTCAACGATGAGATAAGTGCGCTGCATGATGAGGCTCGCCGCAATGGCGTGACGATCATGAACGAAGTAGGCCTTGATCCTGGCATTGATCACTTGTTGGCTTTGGAGTGTATTCACGAGGCCCAGGAAAAGGGTGGTGTTATCGAGTCATTTGTTAGCTACTGTGGTGGTCTGCCCGCACCTGAACATTCCGATAATGCTTTGCGTTACAAATTCTCTTGGTCTCCTCGGGGTGTGCTTTTGAATACACTCTCTGCGGCTAAGTACTTGAGCAAGGGCCAGATTGTGGAAATTTCCGGAGGTGGAGATCTCATGTCGAATCCCAAGAACTTGAATTTCCTACCCGGCTTTGCTCTTGAGGGCTTCCCCAATCGTGATTCCACAAAGTATTCAGATCTCTATGGCTTGGGTCGTGACATCCATACCCTGCTCAGAGGTACCATCCGCTACAAGGGCTTCTCCGAGTCCATTCAACCCATGCAGCTCTTGGGCCTGATCGACACTGAGCCTCATGCCATGTTACATCCCAGTGGTCCTGATGTAACCTGGCGTCAACTTGTCATCCACATGTTGGGTCTGGTGGACAGCAGTATTTTCTATGAAAACTTGAAACAAAAGCTTGTGGAGCGTATTGGCGATTCGGACTGCTTAGAAAGCCTGGGCTTGCTTGAGGATACTCCAGTGGTGAAATTAAATACTCCCTTGGATACTTTGAGTCACTATCTGGCCAATCGCTTGGCATTTGGTAGGTATTTGACCTGAAAACTTTGAATTCGCCTTTAACTGAGGATAATTTCATTTCAGAACCCAACGAGCGTGACTTGGTTGTTCTACGCCACGAGGTGGGAATTCGCTGGCAAGATGGACGTCGCGAAGAGCGCGGCATTAACTTTGTGGTTTATGGACAACCTCAAGGTCACTCGGCCATGGCTATGACCGTCGGCAAACCTGCCGCTATTGCTGCCAAAATGATTCTGGATGGAGAGATTCAAGAGCGTGGCGTTGTACTGCCCTTCACTCGCGATATCTACCGACCAATGCTGCAACGCCTGCGTGCCGAAGGTCTACATGCCACCGAGACTTCAAAATGGATTCAATAATTCGCAATAATTCGCAACTCCACCACTCTACCTACTTGTAATTATCTCTTTGTAATATTTAAATTAAAATTAGCTATCTAGTTTGTTTGATTTTAAGAATAAATTCCAATGTTAATTAAATATGTGATACAACACCCACCTACATTCGTTCGGAGGCTTAAGAATTGATGTTATCTATCACGGCAGTCAGTAGTGTTATTAGCTGCATTAGAGCATTTGGATTGCATTTTATTGATAATGACTCGCACATACACAACTATTTATACGGGATTTGACATGGACTGAAGTTATCATATTAGGGGTGGGCAGTTGATAAACCAGAAAACCCCAACTTGATAAAAAAGAGGAGTTGAAAATATGAAAGATAACATATGTACTATCAGCGATGTGAATGTTTACATCTTCAGATAACCTGTCAAGAGATGTGTCTACCACATGAGACATTTTATCAAAATTGCAAACTGGTCCATAAATTTAACTAAAAATCTTTCTCTCAAACACTGCCTCCTCCGCTTTCACAAGTACCCATGCCACGGAACCATAAAACAACACGTGTAGTTTCAGTTTCTTGTATAATGTGAAATTTTCGTCTGGTGGCCTTTTTTCTAAACTGCTTGTTTAATCCAAAGTAGCATCTGTTTGCCAATATTATTGTTCGCTTTACTTCAAAACTAGTGTTATTCGTTTCGCTTACGGCGGTGTCAAGGTAAAAAAGTTTCTGACTATCTCAAAGTTCCAAATTTCTCCATTTTCTTTATCTGCTCGGGAGTACAAGACTATGTGGGAGTTGATACCATTCACATTGTCTTATCTCCATTTACTGCCAGACTCACTTTCACAAAATCTCGTTCGTTTCTTTCAAAGGTTGCAGTAACTACTTCCGGTGACCGACCCATGATATCGATGTCTTGTGAGTAATTTGTCATATCAATTCACATCTGCATCTCGTATAATCCTCTCCAGCAGGATATTATAGAGATCACACGATAAGAATTCTAATCCATAATATTTTGCCGTTTTTTATTTTGCTTTCAAGTAAGATGTATGTGTTTGATTTTCAGTACTACATATGTTGTACTGTATAGCTAAGGTAGCAGCAGACGACTTGAATTTGTCTTATGACATGTCAAATTTTGTATATGCAAAAGACGTACACATCCTCTAATACATATGGAACATTTAATGAGAAAAAAATGTTACAATAAACATATAAAAACCAGTAAGGAAGGGCAAAAGTCGGGCCGTGCCGACTGTATAAAACCCTACGCCTACCCTATAAGTACAGTGTGGGAGCTATATCCAAATCCGACCCAACAGCCGACCATCGGCTGATTTTTTCAGATGGGTTATTAAACAATCCGTATAAAATTTCAAGCAAATATGTTCAAACTATAATAACTACGGTTAACAAATGACAACGTTATAGCAAATTACTCAAAATCTGACGAACATATATATTGGAGATATATCTAAATTTGAACCCATTTCGACTAAACTTCTCAGATAATGTGGTTAAAAGATTAGTTAAAAAAAAGGCGCTTGCCGTGGCTCTTGGAGTGAAAATCGGGCGATATATATATATGAGTGCATATATATTGAAATTCACCAGTTATGTCGAGAGTCATAAAAATTCCATCCTGCTGAATTTCGAGAGAATCGGTCAACAAATGACCATTTTATTGCATTATTACTGCAAATCGGACGAACATATATATGAGATCTATATCCAAATCTGAACCGATTTTTTCCAATTTTAATAGGCTTCGTCTCTAGGCCGAAAAAAATACCTGTACCAAATTTTAGAACGATCGGATGAAAACTGCGACCTTCACTTTGTACACAAATTAACATGGACAGACGGACATAGCTAAATCGTATCAGAAAGTGATTCTGAGCTGATCGGTATACTTATCAATGGGTCTATCTCTCTTCCTTTATTGGGTGTTACAAACAAATGCACTAAGTTATAGTACCCTGTACCACAGTAGTGGTGTAGGGTATAAAAAGTGGCTGTAATATGGCAAATACATGTCGTCTGTCTGTCAAAACACGCAATTGCTCTGTGTAGTTCTGTAAAACACAATGCAAGTAATTTCTCTTATTATGTTACCTTATCCATATGTCCAATTTCTTATAACTTACTTAAAAAAGAATCCATTCCTTTACACTTCTGCATAGCAGTGTTTGTGCAAAACTGCCTAAGGGCTATTTTCTCAATGTTCGATTATAAATTATGGCGTGTGTATATACCATTGACTAAAAAAACCCACAAAGCTGGTCAGCTTGTACCAGCTGTTCGCGGGAGGCAAACTTATTAGGTCTGTCCGCGATCTTTTCCAGTAAAAAAAAAATGCAGGAGAGTAAGAACCGCCTGTACTCTCTTTTGCTATTTATTTATTTAACTTAAAAAACAGGTTGTCTTCATAAAACAGTTTTTCAATGCTGCAAATTTCTGCTGGGAGAAACATACAGCAGAAATGTGCCAGCTCTCAATTGCAAAAATGCAAATTTGCCTATGAATATTCCATTAACGGCTTGCCGCAGTGCGTTACCTCTTTGGCAAGAAGTTTTTACATGGCATAGTACATCACAAATGACCTCTGCACTACCGTGGCCTCAATTACCAATCTGTCAAAATATTGCTCGCTCTCATACACTCTCTCGCTGATCTGCTGGCAAATAAAGTACATGAACGACACACAGTAACAATTTATCCAAATTGTACTGGCCACTTCATCATCGAGAATCACAAAAGAGCGATGGTTGCAAATCGCTGAATTTTTGTTTTTACATAGTTTGTGCTCTATGACAAATGTCCTGCCCAATGAAAATGCTTATGCCTCAATTATTCTCATTTGCAATATTAAAATTAACCGACATATAAGAACTTGATAAATGTGATCCATGGTGGATCGGTGGATTCGGCCCGGCGGAACTTAGGACGATTTTACTTGTTTTAATTTATAATTTACACGTTGATAATCATAAATATTTTGATCTACACATGATAATGGAAATAAAAACTAGAATGTCAATTAGGAAGTGTCCAGACATAGTGAATATGGAAATAAAAACTAGAATGTCAATTAGGAAGTGTCCAGACATAGCAAGTGACTTAGACATAGACTTGAAGTAGCTCCACAGGTAAAATCGCACGATCAAGGCGGCCAATCGACTGCACCATTTCGTGAGATAACACGTTCATCCAATAAATTGCGACATTCGCTTATTGTCGAAGTCACTTAGCTAGAAATGAGACTCCTCGCTATATTGGACTCCTCGCTTAACGTTGAGGTCACTGACTACGAATTTTAGTAGCTCGAATATGTTTCCATCATGAAAAGGCAAACATTACTGAACAGAAATGTCAAAAAAACCGCCAAACCATTTACCTTTCATTTAAGTCTCGATTAATCTACATATCATATTGGGGGGCATTTTGTGGAAACGGTGATCACCAGACTCTATTTGCCTCTGGACCATACAAATTTCGCTTAAATCGATGAAGCGATCTCCGAGATCTACGGTTTTTTTTAATTCTAAGTTGTACACTACTCTTAAATACCTTTCATTTAATACCCATATTGTCCCAATCGGCAAACATGTCCGTTCGGCTGGGTTTTGAGATGGGGCGTCCACCCAGGTTATTTGACCAACATTTTATACCAATTCCGTGTTTTTGGGGTACCATAAGATGGCATGCAAAATTTCGCTTAAATCGGTTCACCCATTTTCGAAAATAGGTGTATGGGTGAGGGTCCGCCACCCCTGCGAATAACGAAAAATGTTGAATCCTATTTTCCCCGGGGGGTTCAAACTCTACCATCTGCGAAAATTTTATGAAATTGATTCAGCTGTTTTTGAGTCTATACGGAACAGACAAACAAACTAACAAACAAACAAAGCACAGCAATTAACAAGTAAAAAGGCGTTATGTTCGGCCGAGCCGAACGTTGGATACCCACTACTTCGGATATATACATAAATCATCTTTCGTCCAAATCCGGTAAAAAATCCATATTTTATGCCCCAAAGCAGGTTCCGATTTGGATCAAATGTTATTAGTATTTGGTCAAGTCATTGTTCAATTGTGTATAACAAAATATTGGTATTTTAGTAGCTATATCTAAAAATAAACCGATCTGAACCATATACGACACGGATGTCGAAAAGCCTAACATAAGTCACTGTGTTCAATTTCAGTGAAATTGGATCATAAATGCGCCATGAGGTCTTTTATGACTTTAAATCGAGAGATCTATCTGCCATATAGACCGATCTCTCGATTTATATCCAAATCTGAACCTATTTGGGCCAAGTTGCAGAGAAATGTCGAAGAGCCAAACACAACTCACTATCTCAAATTTCGGCGAAACCGGACAATAAATGCGCCTTTTATGGGCCAAAACCTAAATCGAGAGATCGGTCTATATAACAGCTATATCCAAATCTGGACCGATCTGAGCCAAATTGAAGAAGAATGTCAAAGGGCCTAACAAAACTCACTGCCCCAAATTTCGGCGACATCGGACAATAAATCCGCCTTTTTTGGGCCCAAAACCTTAAATAGAGAGATGGCAGCTATATCCAAATCTGGACCAATCTATGCCATATTGCAGAAGTATGTCGAGAGGCTTAACTTAACTACCTGACCCAAATTTCGGCGACATCGGACAATAAATGCGCCTTTTATGGGCCCAAAACCAGAAATCGGGAGATCGGTCTATATGGCAGCTATATTCAAATCTCAAATCTAGAACGATGTGGGCCAAATAGAAGAAGGAGGTCGAAGGGCCTAATACAACTCACTGTCCCAAATTTCGGCGACTTCGGACAATAAATGCGCCTTTAATGCGCCCAAAACCAGAAATCGGGAGATCGGTCTATATGACAGCTATATCCTATCTGGACCGGTCTGTGTCTTATTGCAGAAGTATTTTGAGGGGATTAACTTAACTCCCTTTCCCAAATTTCGGCGACATCGGATAATTAATGCGCCTTTTAAGGGCGCAAACCCTTAAATCGAGAGATCGGTCAATATGGCAGCTATATCCAAATCTGGACCGATCTGGGGCAAATTGATGTAATATGCCGAGTGGCTTAACACAACGAACTGTTCCAAATTTCAGCAAAAACGGACAATAAATGTGGCTTTTATGGGTCCAAGACCCTAAATCGGAGGATCGGTCTATATGGGGGCTATAGCCCATTTTCGAACTTAACCTGCTTATGGACAAAAAAAGAATCTGTGCAAAGTTTTGATCTCAATATCTCTTTTTTTAAAGACTGTAGGGTGATTTCAACAGACAGACGGACGGGCATGGCTAAATCGTCTTAGATTTTTACGGCGATCAAGAATGTATATACTTTATAGGGTCGGAACTGGATATTTCGATATGTTGCAAACGGAATGACAAAATGAATATAGCCCCGTCCTTCGGTCGTGGGTATAATAAGGCTTGAAGGAATACAAAAATTGGCATTATTTTTAGTGCCATACATAAATCGCAGCTAACATGCATCGCACATTCGGCCAAATGTTTTCACTATGTTAGCTATTCATCACTTTTGAATATAAATATGTATGTAAACAAAACTTTTAATGGTCTTATCGCCAATCGTCATAATGTTTATGCTATTTTCTATACAAGTGATTGATGACGGCTGGCGTGTTAAAGGGTGTTTATATTAAACAACATATGAATATGCATTTTACTATTTAAAATATTTAATTATTTATTTGCTTGTGGGGTTTGTTGTGGTTTTTCTTAATGCGTTAAATTATATTTAATGTGAATATTGTTTTATAAATATAATCTTATTAAAATAGGTAATGTTCACCAAACCCCACGCCGAAAGCCTGAATTCAAGTCCTGGCGGAATAATTCAATCTATATTTTTAAACCTACCCCATACGGTGGGGGGTATACTGTCAATGTTATTATTGTTTGGTTGGCGATTTGTGTAGCCACCACAACTGGATGGAGCGTACACTACTATGCTGTTTTTAAAACCTCGAATTATTAATCTCTGACTCTACAAAGTATGTATTTTCATTATTGATCGTCGTGACATTCTAAGTCTATCTAACACCCATATAAACAGTTTTTTGATTTAACTTCTTAAACCTCTAAAAGTCTCCATTGAAAATCCATGCAATTAAGTTCGTTAACTATATTTAAGACCATACACCCTAGAGGAAGAGAGATAGACTCATTGCTAAGTATACCGATTGACTCAAAATCAATTTCTGATTCGATTATGCCCGGCCGTTTGTCTGTCCATGTTAATCACAATTTTTATCCGATCGTCTTCAAATTTGGCACAGACATCGGTTCAGATTTGGATATAGCTCCCATATATGTGTTCGTTTGCCAGCCGATTCTCACGAAATTTGGCACAAAGGATTCCCTTATGCTGCCGTCATGTTGAATTTCATTAAAATCTGGTCCGATTTAGATATGGCTCCCAATATTCAATTTTAGAGCCCTTGCCAGCGTATTTCTGAACTTACTTTCCCAAAAGGTTGCACAATGTGACTTTTACTACATATGTGTACCAATTTTGGTCGAAATCGATAGTGATTTTGATATAGCTCACATATATTCGTCCGATTTTGACTAATACTGCAACAATACAGTCATTTGTTACCCGATCCCCACGATTTTGGCACGAAGGTTTTTCTGATCACTGGTAAATCACTTAGAAATCGTTTCGGGTAAAGTTAGGCTGGCTGTGCCTAACTTTAACCCATCCTTACCTGTTAAGCTATATCTTGAATGTGCATAGAAATATGTGTTTTCTTTGCAACTATGCAAACAAAAACGCCAAAAAAAGAAATCGGTCCACGTAAAGGAAATTTTCAGCAAGCAAACTTCTTTTGTGAAAATTATTTTTTGCAATAAATTCTTGCAAGAATATGAATATATATTCGTTCTTGGCATAAAAAATATATACCATATTTCATCTAGTTTTTCATTATTTATAAATTTAATGTCATTCTTATGTACATACATATATAGATTATGCATATTGGAATGGATGACATGTTCCATTTAATGTTGCAACATACTTCAAACTCCATTTTTGCCAATTATAAGCATATCTCAGGTGGTAATTCAGACTCTTTCATAATTTAGTTGGACTTATTTCGATTTTAATTATATTAAAAGCCTTACGTTTTCGCAATACTTCAATATGGTCCCGTATTATGATCTTCTGTATTCATTATGCTATAAATAAAATAAAATTTACTTTTGGGAGTAGTTGTTTTCGCACATTTAAATACCTACTTTGTGATGGATATTTCTTTATCTTGTGAAAATTACCAAACAATGTTCTTTGTGCCTTAGAAATTCTTGTTTCGTTTTCTTGTACCTGGCAGCCATTTGTCTGTTGTTGTAATGATTTTTGTCATTTGGCATAGCAGCATTTTGGTTTCTAAGGCGAAACTTTTAAAATTTTCACTTTCTGAGCTTACGATCCGCACTCGACCAAGTTGCTCAACGTTAGATTAGGTGAGGTAAGTGAGAGAGGCAGTTCTTTACAGACTTACTTAGACAATTTTAAGTCCATTGTGATACCACAGAAGCCACAGACCAAGGCCCCTGGAGGGAATTGAACCTATAAACCCCGCCTTGGCAATCCGAGCACTATACCAACGCCGTTAGCGGGCGCCTAAACATACTGACTGCCTTTTACTCAGTCGAAATAAAGGGAAAATGTTGTGTGTAAGAATGGCTCCATGCCAGTGACGAGCCCACAATTGCGATTACGTGGAAGCTCATAGATTTGATTGGGATTACTTTCTGTGTACGCCCACCGTAAAGTGCAAAAGTGTGAGTATATTTGCCCATCACTCAAATACTCACCCAGCATTAGGAGAGACACAACATAATAATTACTGGTCCGGTAAACGAATAATAGTTTGCGCCTATAAAAACACTTTTGCTATTAAAGAGTTTTTGATTTTACAACAAAAGAAAGGTCGTTTTACCGCAGGTGAAGCTGCTAAAGGGATTACATTAAAAAAAGTTAGTTACGTTTATGGCTGACGTTCGATATGTTGAAGCAAAACGTTACACATTTAAAATAAAAGTATTTTGTTTGTCATAAAAATATCTCAAACACGTGTACCCATTGGGTTTATTATAGCTAAACGAAATATATTATATTGATCGTTCTGCGTTATCATCAGTTCGTCTGCTAACATTTCAAAGTGCTAGTAAGGCCGCTTGAAATTTGCATAAATAAATCAAGTTGATGTATTGTTATATGATTTCTTAAGTCCCCTGGTAAGAACGTCGAAAAGAATATTATTTTTTTGGAATCTGCTACAACGTTTTTTGATTTAAATCCAACTTCCGGTCTAAGTCTTGAGTACCTGGGGACCAAATTCTTATTTAATTAGGTTGAAATTGTTCATATGATGTACTACTAAGCCTTTCAATATTCATGCCATGGTATCAAGAGTAAGAAATCGCCCAGAAAACTTGTGTATTAGGGTTGATATTCTATTCTGCTTTCGGAATTGTCGGTGAAATGTTAAATTGTTTCGCGAGTGAAATTTGACAAAAATATTTTTTTTATTTCGCTAATAAATATCATAACAAAATGAAAAAACGAACCATTGAAACTAATAAAACAAACAAAACTGAAGTCGACAATGGTTTCAAGCATTGCCACTAAAATTTATTTTTGCCATTTTCCTCACTGTAAACAGACTATTATTTTGTGGTCTATTTTGCTCTAGTGTTCCGCCGACGTTTTTTCATAAACAGAATACTCAGCTTTACACAGAGGAGGATATATTTGATTCGAATCCGCCGAATAATACGCCTTTATAGAGTGCCACTTTTGCGCCACCCTTTTAGAAAAATTATGCTACTTTTCCAATGAATGTTACTTTTTTGGGCCGTTTTGACACGACTTACTACAGGTGTGTTCGTTAAACATTGTGATTTAAAATTCTTTCCATAGAGAACAAGTAAAAATGTGTTAAGTTCGGCCGGGCCGAACTTTGGATACCCACCACTTCGGGCATATTACATATATGCCCGAAGTGGCATAGTAATAGTTTTCGTCATAGTGCGGTAAAATGCATAATTTATGCCCCCATAACAGAAATATGGTCCGATTTGGACCAAATTAAGCACGGATATTGTGTGGTCTGATAAGTACAACAAGTCATTGTTCAATTTTATAAAACAAAATATTGGCCTTTTTGGTAGCTATATCCAAATATAGACGGATCTGAACCATATACGACATGGATGTCGAAAAGCCTATCAAATTTCAGCGAAATCGGATTTTAAATGCGCTTTTAATGAGGCCAAGACTTTAAATCGAGAGATCGGTCTATATAGAAACTATATCCAAATCTGAACCGATCTGAGCTAAACCGAAAAGAGATGTCAAGGGGCCTAGCAGAACTCACTGTCCCAAATTTCGGCGAAATCGGACAATAAATGAGCCATTTATGGGGCCATGACTTTAAATCGAGAGTCTTTATGCCAGCTTTATCTAAATATAGACCGATAGAAGCCAAATTGCAGAAAGATGCCGAGGGGCCTAACATAACTCACTGTCTCAAATTTCGGCGACATCGGACAATAAATCCGCCATTTATAGGACCATGACTTTAAATCGAGAGATCGGTCTATATGGCAGCTATATCCAAATCTGGACCGATCTAGGCCAAATTGCAGAAAAATTTCGGGGGGCCCAACACAACTCATTGTCGCAAATTTCGGCGACATCGGACAATAAATGCGCCATTTATGGGCTCATTACCTTAAATCGGCGAATCGGTCTATATGGCAGCTATATCCAAATCTGGACCGATCTAGGCAAAATTGCAGAAATATATCGAGTGGCCTAACTCAACTCATTGTGCCAAATTTCGCCGAAATCGGACATTAAATGCGCATTTTATGGGCCCAAGACCTTAAGAGATCGGTCTATATGGCAGCTATATCAAAATCTGGACCGATCTGGGCCAAATTGAAGAAGGATGTCGAGTGGCCTACCACAACTCACTGTCCAAAATTCCAGCAAAATCGGATAATAAATGTCGCTTTTATGGGCCTAAGACCCTAAATCGGCGCATCGGTCTATATAGGAGCCATATCAAGATATAGTCCGATATAGCCCATCTTCGAACTTAACCTGATTATGGACAAAAAAGGATTTGGGCAAAGTTTCAGCTCAATATCTCTATTTTTAAAGGGTGTAGCGTGATTTCAACAGGCTGACGGACGGACGGGCTAGATCGTCTTAGATTTTTACGCTGTTCAAGAATATATATACTTTTTAGGGTGGGAAATGTATATTTCGATGTGTTGCTAACGGAATGGCAAAATGAATATACCCCCATCTTTCGATGGTGGGTATAAAACTCTTTATGTTTTAGCAATCTTTTGTGTATGTGAATTTAAAAAGCTCTCAAACAGAATCAACAACCCATTGTACCTGACAGCCGGCAAGTAGCGTAACGAAGAAAGCACTCGACAACCGTTGACCAATACCCATGCTAGTGGTAGTACTCTGCACTCTCGATTTTTGCTATTTCAGTCAAGTCTTTAGAATCGGACGGTGCAGACGTGCTGGAAAATAAAATTTTAATTTGCTTTGCTCCATTGCATTGGAGCATTGAATTACGCGCGTAATAAGGCGACACCGAACACTCGCGGCCAACGCTACTATCAACGTCATAATTGTTACGGTCATTATTGTAATCAACGACATTCTCTCTCTCTCTCTCTTTCAATATCATTATCATCTTTATTGTCATAAGTACGATGTGGGAATATCATTCATTCATTTTTAAAAATATGCAAACATGTGTGTTTGTATACCTTCGGATGTGCATATGAGCGAGAGCAAACCGATGCATGGATAATTAAATATTCTTATACGACGATTGTGCTTTAATCTCATTGTTGTTACTCGCTTTTAATTATGTGCCATTAAAACAACAAAAATAAGAAGGGGAATTCAAAACAAGTTCGTTCTACAGTCCAATCATCACGAAACTTTTTAAGTCCACAATAATTAGACGTAAATAAACATCGACCTTTCGATACAAAAAAGAGAATAAAATTGGAATGAATTATGGCTACCAATTAACATACTTACTCCAGGATAATGTTGATGCATTAAAAAATTTAATACAAATGATGGCTGCCCTTAATCAGAAAGACAAAATAATAAAACTACAATCTCTATTTTATTGCCGTCATTTTAAAATAAAAATTAGAAACGAATTTAATCACGGCATTGTTCGATTCAATATTTGGTTGAACATTTTGCTTTGTTGTTGTTTTTTAGTTGATTTAAGGCTAATGCCCAAATTTAATGGTATACGTTTAGAGCACGGTTGAGTTCCGCGACCATATCGCTAATCTGAAGCATCTTAATGGGCTTTCATCCGCCAAATGACCGCTTTACAATTGGAGCTCAATGTCAATGATTCGGAATTCGTCTTTCCCAGACTGATGTTTTTGTTGTTGCTGCCTTCTGAGAATGGCAAACGCGTGATTATTTGTAAATCAAAAACATAATCGGTGAGAATCCATACAGTGAGTGTCATCGCAAATTCGTTATCACGTGTGTTTTGCTAAACTGAAATGAAACATTGGATCGCAGCTAGGTGTTTGTGTTGTGCATACTTTCTTTTTAAGCAAATACTACTGAAAAATAAGTATTGTTGAAATCATAGTTCGGATCGATTGATCGAAAATATGAGAACCGTACATAAAACAGACGTAGAGCATGGGCAAATATAACCAAATATTTAAATTTGTTCTCAAGGTATAAAATCGGGGTATCAATCTCAATGGTTTATATAGATAAGTGAACCTATTAATACAATAATTGGCGAGGATGTCGAAAAGGCTAACACAACTGATAATTTTGAATTTTATCACAATCAGATTTAAAATACACCCTATGTGCCCTTGAGAAGTCAAATCGGTCTATGTGTGGACTGTATCGGAAAGTGGACCGTTGCTTTAAGGTTATCTTAAGTGAAAGAAAAATCATCTTATGTATACACGCAAAAAATATTAAAACGGTTCGGACTTTTTTACGATAAACAAATTGTTTTTATCACGAAGTTTTTCTTTTATTGTAATCGAGTAAGGTTTCGCTTTAACATATTAAACGTTAGCCTACGGTAAAAGGTCCTTTCTTTTGTTGTAAAACCAAAAACTCTTTATTTGCAAAAGTAATTCGATAGCCGCAAACGATTATTTGTGTACCGGACTAATAATTATTATCTTGTGTCTTTTCTACTAGAGAGAAAGAATGAATATTTGGACGTATGGTCTCAGTATTTGGCAAAAAAAAAAACCATCTTATTGCACATTGCTTTGTGCGTATACATGAAATCTCAAATAGGCCCATGGGCTTGCAAATAATTGTAATTGTGTGATCCTCACTGGTATAGACACATTCTCACACACATACTCACATTACTGTGTACGTACAAGAGAAAATAATCCCAAGCAAGCCCATGGGTTTGTATATAATTGCAATTGTATGCTTGTCAATGTTTTTTTTGTTATGACTGAGCAAAAAGCAATCAGTATAGTGAAAAGCTCAGTCGAGAGAGGAACTAGTTGAAATCACGAATAATATGTTCTAGATATCAAGAAAGAAAGTATTGTCAAGGTAAAAGAACTTCATATTTGTCACAAATTCTTGCAAAAATTTATTGCAAAAAAGCATGTGCTTTTATAGTAAACAAAGTCCAACGTATTTCAGAAAATAAGTTCACTTGGCGAAAATTTCCTTTATGTGAAATAATTTTTTTTTTTGCGTGTATTATCGTCAGAATTTGAAGCCATTTTGCCAAAATGTGGGGATGATTCTGTGAATTATTGTTGTTGATTTTATGCACCGACCGTTATGAACATCATCCCTATGAAATGTGTATGTACACCCATTTAAAGTTTGAATGAGTCTGAAAACATTTTATGTACATTAGAGTGTCCCAAAAAAACAAAAAAAAAAAAGAAATTTTAAACGCATACCCTCGTATTTTCCATAGTGAAAATACGAAATATTATGGCGATCGGTTAACGATAACCCGACGTCCAAAGTTGGATATTGAGTATTTTAAGTCTTAGCATAAAATCGTTTAACTAAGTATACATTTATATGGAATTTATTACAAAACCACAAACTGTACCCTGCACCACTACTGTGGCTGTAATAAAATGTAAATATCGACTCAAAAATTTCTGCTGGTTCGGCTTAGCTATGTTCGCCTGTCTGGATATCCCTTATTTTACAAAAAAAAAAATTAAAAATTAGGTTCAATTAGGAAATTTGAATATTCAAAGTTCGAAAATGTCCACAGCCGTTCATATACGGACAACGTCTAGTGCACCGTTTTTTTAAAGATTTCAAAAAGTTTTTGTGGTCTTCTGAGTATAAAACCTGTTTTTCATTGACGCTATGATTGTGTTTTTACAATTGCCTTACCACATTGCATCGCCTTTGTACATTAGACCGTCCCGTCCTATAAGTAGATATTTTTTTTTTTTTGCAAATAGAAAACGCATCCCTTCCATTTTTTTCCTTTTGGTCCTAATAATTCCAATAAGAAATAGCATGAAAATACTTTTTGGTAAATACTAAAGAAAAGTGACCTCGAAAAAGAAAATCTAAGTAAGAATTCCGTCCTACTTGTGGAAGTAAATAAAATTTCAGAATCTATTTGCTTTTGCTCGATATGCCCACCTTTGGCCTCAATTCGGTCTGAGTTCGTCAAAAAACGAGTTGCAAGCTGCACGAACATGGTGAATTTTCGAACATCATGTTCTCTGAGAAGAACGACTTTCCAATCGTAAACTACCAAATTGATCGTTATCATCTAACCGAATCAAGTTATTTTCGATCTCAAGTGACGGTATGAACAGCTATGACCGCCGATGGACATACCAACATGACTCGAGCCGTCATATAAAGCACGTGCAAACCATGATGGTCAAAAAAAGTCCCGTACTTCATTTCGTCTACTCAGTGGCTGTCCTATTTGGCAGATGTCAATCCGAAGGACTTTGTAGAGAGCAATGCAGGGACTAAAATATATGCCAGTATGGATGCGCTGAAGAAAGCCATTGTACGGGAATGGATTAATATGAAGATGACTGACACGGAGCAAGTGTCAAGGCAATAGTCAATATATTCTGAAAATAGGATTGCTTCCATACATTTTAAATAGCCTGAATCAATAATAAATATTGTCAAAAGTATTTTCACACAATAAATCATATCGTTTTTAATTGGTAGCCCTTCGTGTTAGTTACCCAGTATAATTCGTTTCTAATATGATAGGTAAATCGAATTCTGAAAATAACACATCCTAACAAAACCTGATCGGCGGCTTTAAACCTTTTATAATTATTATACCTTACACCACCACTGGAGGCCACCGTAGCACAGCGGTTAGCATGTCCGACTATGACACTGAACGCCTGGGTTCGAATCCTGGCAAGATCATCAGAAACAATTTTCAGCGGTGGTTTTCTACTCTTAATGCATGCAACATTTGTGAGGTACTATGCCGTGTAAAATTTCTGTCCAAAGAGGTGTCGCACTGTGGCACTCCGTTCGGACTCGGCTATAGAAAGGAGGCCCCTTATCATTGAGCTTAAACTTGAATCGGACTGCACTCATTGATATGTGAGAAGTTTGCCCCTGTTTCTTAGTGGAATGTTCATGGGCAAAATTTGCATTGCATTTACACCACCACTGTGGTACAGGGTATTATAAGATTGTGAATTTGTTTGCAACGCTAAGAAGTAGAAGAACAAGACCCCTTGATTAGTATACCGATCGACTCAGAATGACTTTCTGATTCGATTAAGCCATGTCCGTCTGTGAGTCCATGCATTCTTGTAATCAAAGTGCAGGTCTTATTTGCTGTCCAATTGTTTGGCCCAAGGACGAACGCTATTGATTTTGGTAAAAATCGTTTCAGATTAAGATATAGCTCCCATATACAATATATGTATTGCCCGATTTTTACTTAAATGGCCGTAGAAGATACAATTTTCAACCGATCTACACAAAATTTGGCACGGATTTTTTTATTGATATTAACATACTTGCAAGATTTCATCAAAATCGGTTCAGATTCGGGTAAGCTCCCATGTATATGTATCGGCCGATTTACACTTATAACATTGTAATAAACACAATTTGTAACCGATCTACACAAAATTTAGCACGAATTGTTTTGTTACTGATCTTAACATATCTGCAAGATTTCATCAAAATCGGTTCCAATTTGGATGAAGCATTCATACATATTTATCGCAGGATTTGCACTTATATGGTCGTAGTAACAACAAATTTCAAACGATCGGTTTGAAAGTCGGTTCAGATTGAGATATAGCTCTCATATACATATTTATGTGTATTGCTCGTTTTTGTTTCGCTGTGTCCCGTTTATGACGACTTTGAATGCCACTCACTGTAGTCAACTATTAAATTATATGTTCTCATATAAAGTTATACACATTCATACATGCTAACATATGACATTCTCATTATTGTGTAGTGTACACGCTGTTGTGCTTTAGAAAGAATGTGTGCAAAAATATTCTAAAGGAAATGAACGTTTTTTTATGTTTCTCCTTTATTCATCAAAAGCACAGTGTGTGATTTTTTAACGCATTATTTAGGCAATTTAATGTCGTCAATCTGTTTTTTTTTCTGTTAAGAAGGCAAACTTTTGAAAAAAAGTTAATTCCTGAAAGATGCCAAATTGAAAAAAACAATTTGCTAAATGTGTGATTTTTTATAACAGGGAAATAAAAATTTTCAATATAAAATTTGTTGTTGTCAGATTAGAGAAGACGCCCGGTAGAATCCAATATCAATTTGTCCTTGCTTTATTCTTTTCAAATTCATAAAATCTCTCTTAATTTAAAAACGGAACACCATTCAGGGAAATAACTTTCCTGAAATCTAGATACCCTCTTGAAAGTGGTTGTTACTCCTATTAGTTATTGCCGTTTAAAATAGCCATTAGGTGTCCCAATCTTTCCCATAACCCATAAAGATCTTCTTAAACTTGCACACTGTTTAATATCCTGGGAAATAAATTTAAAAATCTAGGCACCTTGATGATTTTTAATTGTGTTCCTGACTGGTCATGCAGATTTTGAATGAAACCCAAATAAGCATTTCTAAGTTTTTATACGCTCCACCATAGGATGGGGGTATACTAATTTCATCATTCTGTTTGTAACTCCTCGAAATATTCGTCTAAGACCCCATAAAGTATATATGTACATTCTTGATCGTCATGACATTTTAAGTCGATCTAGCCATGTCCGTCCGTCTGACCGTCCGTCTGTCTGTCCAAAGCACTCTAACTTTCGAAGGAGTAAAGCTTGAAAGCCGCTTGAAATTTTGCACAAATACTTCTTATTACTGTAGGCCGGTTGGGATTGTAAATGGGCCATATCGGTTTATGTTTTGATATACCTGGCATATGAACCGATCATGGATCTTGACTTCTTGAGCCACTAGAAGGCGCAATTCTTATCCGACTTGGCTGACATTTTGCATGACGTGTTTTGCTATGACTTGCAAAAACTGTGCTATGTGTATGACTGTAATCGGTCTATAACGTGGTATAGCTGCCATATAAACCTATCTGGGGTCTTGACTTCTTGAGCCTCTACAGGGAGCAGTTCCTATCCGATTTCGCTGAAATTATGCATGACGTGTTTTGCTTTGACTTCCAATAACTATGTTAAGAATGGTTCAAATCGGTCCGTAATCTGATACAGCTGCCATAAAAACTGATCTGGGATCTTGACTTCTCGAGCCTCTAAAGGGAGCAATTATTATCCGATTTGGCTGAAATTTTGTGCAACGGCTTTTTTCATGACCTTTAACATACGTGTCGAATATGGTCTGAATCGGTTTATAGTCTAATACAGCTCCCCTATAAACCGATCTCCCTATCTTACTTCTTCAGCCCCTAATGGGCACAATTCTTACTAGATTTCGATGAAATTGTGCAGAATGACATCTACTATGGTATGGTTCTTTTCTTTTATCCTTTATTTACCTAAAAAGATTAGCCGGGAAAAGAGCTCGACAAATGCGATCCATGGTGGAGGGTACATAAAATTCGGCCGGGTCGAAGTTAGCACACTTTTACTGGTTGCAACTTTTGTTTATTTTTTGTTTTGTTTTCAAAACATATTTTTTTTATGTTTGCGCCAAAATGGGCCAAAGCATGTTTACACTGTGCGAAATGCTGCCGCCTTTAATCAGTTTTCTACTAATTTAGAATCTTGTGCGATAACCGTGAAACCGCTACTCACACAACTGACTAAAGTCGGCATATCGGTGGTGATAACACCTTTTTTGTTTCTATATTTTGCGCGTAAAGCAGAGAGACAGCAGAGAAATTCAAAACGATTTTTTGCCACAGTCGGAAGATAGTGTGTAACGAGCTCAGACATACGGAAAAATAAACAAAAAAAAAAAAAACGGAAGAGCAGTCGACATACAATTCAAAATAAACAAAATTGAGGATTTTCGTAATTAAAAGCAAAAGTAGTGAATCGAAGGACGAGTGCGCGAAAAAAGAAAAGAAAAAAAACTGCAACACCCACATCTGATAGCTGACCGCCACGGCCACAGTAAGCGTTTGGCTTTTGTGGGACCTAGACATCTCACGCTTGTGCCTCCCAAGACGATTGCCAATTCAGTTGGGGGACCGGCACTCAGACAGACAACATGTTGGGCGTTAAATATTTAACGGAAGCCCATTTGAAGGGCTTCGAGAAATACAAGGTAAGTACCTCAGTGTGGAATAGTCCAAAAGAGCAATAATTTAATTTAATTCTATTTACATACAATCAACCCCTCTGTAGACCCCCAAGGGTTGGTTGTTGGCAGCGAGGGAAACGAACCACATGCAAAATACAAACTTACAATTCACATGGTTGTGGCTTTTGTTCTAGGCATTCGCAATGGATTATTGTCCAACATTTGTGTCAATTATAAATGTCTATGACACTTAAGAGCATTTCAAGAGGGGTTAATAATACCCCATTTAATTATGCATAAAGTGTGGGTAGTGCATAAGAGATGTGCGAGTGAGTTTCTCCCGCGCTAACAAACTCACGTGCTAAAAGAGATAGTCACGCAAAACACACACTGACAAAAAAGGTTGACTTAATTTTAAAGATTCGAGCCAATTTTAAATTTAAACATGTTTTCCAACATTTTAAGGAACCATTTCCTTTGGGGAAAAGTATATCCTTCATATTAAAGATTTTTTATTTTAAATAGTGGGGTAATAAATCCTTAACTTTGCGTCTTTTCATTAAAGACGCAAATCTAAAATGAAGGTCAATATATCGTTGAAAGTTAGGAAAATGTCTTCGGGACAAGACAACTGTGAACCGTAGTTAAAGACGCAAAAAAGCCTCACAAATGGAAGCGTCTTTAAATGTTTTTTTTAGGATAAGATGCCAAGTTTAGGAATATAATTTTTCAAATAATAATAATTGGAGAGTCATTTATAAAGTAAAATAAGAATCATTTCATTCAAGTTTTATTCTTTGGCTCGTTTTCATTGCTAAATTCCCACGAATAAGAAGAATCTTAAATTTTGGGTCAACTTTTCTTCAGTACAGTTTTCAAGAACAAAGTTGTCATACATTTGGTGCTCTGAGAAAACTCAAGTACATACCAAACATTGGATATTAATTTTTATGGGAGTTAGTATAGAGTCGAGTGCTCGAGTTGTTGGCAAGCTGGGATTGACAGTGTGGTGAGTTCGATTTCCATCAGAGGCTTTGGTCTGTCGTCCCTGTGATATCACAATGGCCTACAAATTGGCTAGATGAGCCTTTGTTAAACCATGTACAATAACATTAGGAAAGAGATATACTGTTATACCGCAATATAGCTATTATGTTTTCTAGTTAAAACAAGTAAAAGCGTGCCAAGTTCGGCCCTGCTGAATCTTATATACCCTCCACCATGGATCGCATTTCTCGAGTTCTTTTCCCGGTTTCTCTTTTTAGGCCAACAAAGGATAAAAAAAAAATTATTGCTAAGTTATTGGAGCTATATCAAGTTATGGTCCGATTCGGACCATAATCGCGTTGAATGTTGAAAACCATAGTAGAAGACATTTTGTAAAATTGCAGGCAATTCGAATAAGAATTGCGCTTTAGGGGAGCTGTATCAGGCTATAGGCCGATTCAGACCATTTTTGACACGTATATTGAAGATCATGAGAAAAGCTGTTGTACAAAGCCAAATTAGCCCTCTAGAGGCTCAAGAAGTAAAGATCCCAGATCGTTTTATATGGCAGCTATATCAGGTTATGGAGCTATTTAAACCATAGTTGACACAGGTGTTGGAAGTTATACCAAAACACCACGTGTAAAATTACAGTAAATCGAGAATTGCGAATTGCACTCTCTAAAAGCTGATGAAGTCAAGACCCCAGATCGGTTTCTATGGCAGCTATATCAGGATATGAACCGATTTGAATCATACTTAGCACAGTTGTTTACAATCCCACCGACCTACACTAATAAAAAGTATTTGTGCAAAATGTTAAGCGCCTAGCTTTACTCTTTCGAAAGTTAGCGTGCTTTCGACAGACAGACATGGCTAGATCGACTTAATATATATATATGGGGTCTTAGACGTATATTTTGAGGTGTTACAAACGGAATGGGGAAATTATTATACCCCCATCCTACGGTGGAGGGTATAAAAATGATATCGGTGAGATGGTGTTCCACTTCCTTGAATGCAGATTTAGTGAAACGTTTGCAGGGTTAAATTACCTTAAACACAGTGTAAACGGTCTGGATTTAGTCACATAAATCAAGATCTATAAATTTGCATTTTAAACGTGCTTCAACATTGCATCGTTTCTTTTTATATTCATTGGACGTTTGCTTAAATCACCCGTGACTTAATAAATTCATTTCACGCTCCCACCTCCTTCAAAAATGTTTAATAAAATATACACATGTACGAGTATGTACATATTAAAATCCGAGCAAATTCGACATTTATAACCTCAGATTATAATTTAATCGCCGGCGAATCGAAAAATTCATTTATTTTTGTATTCCTCACTTCATATGAAGCGGATATTGCCCCATGGCTGATCATAATCAGAGAAAGGTGTAGTGAAACATCAAAATTTCAGCGAAGGTTTAGCTAGGCAAAGGCCAATGAAGTGATTCGTATGGCTCTACGATTTAGAGTACAGAATATAAATTATGGGATATATGTAAGTACATCCGAGTAAATGTCAAAAAATAAGAAGTTTTAAGAAATGTGGATCAAGTTCATACTCTAGGAGTTATTTTATAAGAGATACATATATGATTTCAATTCGAAAATTTTAAAGCAGACAGCATTTAAAATTTAACTTCTATCTTTAATATTCAAAAAATTTAAAAATTCAAAAAAAGTTTTAAAATTTTGTTCTTAATTTTTATACCCTCCGCCACAGGCTGGGCGGATCTGATCTGATCTGAGATCCAGCAAGGTATATTCTTGATCTTCACGATATTCTACGTCTATTAAGTCATGTCCGTCCGATATTAACTATCTTTAAGTGTTGGTCGGTTGGGATTGTGAATGGGCCATATCGGTCTATGTTTTGATAGAATTGCTATTTAAACCGACCTTGGATCTTGACATCATGAACCTTCAGTGGGCTCAATTCTTTTCCGATTTGGCTGAATTTTGTTTGAAGTGTTTTGTATTGATTGTTAACAACTATGCGAAGTATGATCTAAATCGGTTCATAACCTTATATAGCTCCCATATAAACAAATCTTCCCATTATACTTTCTAAACCTCTAGAGGGCGCAATTCATATCTGATTTAGCTGAAATTAGGCATGAGGTGTTTCATTTTAACGTCCAATATGGTCTAAGAATGGTCTTAATTGGTTCATAACCTTGCTTAGCTCTCATTTAACCGATCATAGGACGCCGAATTCTTATTTGATTCGACTGAAATTTTGTACCATGACGTTTTCAATGACATTAAACATATGTGCCTAGTATGGAATTGGAGGTCATACCACCGAAAAAAAAATCGCAAAATTTTTTTCAATTAAACTTAAGGCTAGTTTGTACAATATAATAGGTAAGGAGATATCAAAGACCCATAGTCGCACATTTCGACAAATCTATACCAATACCGTGGTTGCCATGCCGGATCAACCTGATGGAGTCCTTCATCCGCAAAGGGCTACCGACTTTGTGCACAAGACACTACTACGATAGCAAAATTAAATCTATAGGGCACCCCTACCATGGACCATTGCCCAAACAATGCTCCTCAAGTTCATGTCCCAGGAGGTAAACATCTGTGTACCAAATATAGAAATTAAATCAAATTTTCGAAAAATTTCAATAATTTTTTAATTGGATCAATTAACAAATAAATTCAAAATTTTAAAAATTTCAATAATTTTTTAATTAAATCAATTAAAAAATCAATTGAAATGCAATTTTTTTAATTGAAAAATTTCAATTACTTTCTTAAAAACCAAGATCGATATTATCACTTTTGTGATACAAGCAGTTTGAATCAAAAAATTTATTGAATCAGTTATTTTTGTGATTGAAAACGATTATTATTTTTTTCTGTGCGTAGCGCAGAGGTTAGCTTGTCCGCCTATGACGTTGAACTCTTCAATGTTGTCTTCCAATGCGTCAATTGAAGCGGGCTTGTCTGTATAGACACAAGATATAGAATAATATTATAATAACATAATATAATTATGTCAAAGTATAGACATGAGCTTTAACATAACCCCACAAAAAATAGTCTAATGGCATTAAATCGCACAATCTAGGCGTACAGGATCCGAAAGTGAAATAAAATGTTTACCGAACTCGCCTCTGGCATGTTGTGTGACATGTGTCACCGTCTTGTTGAAACCACATGTCAATGCAAGTCAAGCTCTTGGATTTTGGGCGATATCATCTCACGATAGCACTCATCATTCACAGTTATGTTACGATTCGTATCATCTTTGAAGAAGTATGGTCCAATGATGCCACCAGCCCATAAACCGCACCAAACTGTGACATTTTCTGGATGCATTGGTGGCTCTTGCAATGTTTCTGGCGGATTTTCACTCCAAAAGACAATTCTGCTTATTTACGTAAACTGACGTAAACTGACGTAAACTGACCATAAAATTGAAAAAGTGCTCGATGAACTTTCTTAACAGAGCACGCATTTTGATATTAAAATTCGATCATGCAAGCAAGCGTTGTTCGTTTAAAAGAAGATTCATGGTGAAATTATAGACCAAAGAAATCGAGAGGTCGACTTTTAATCTCTGCTTGACTTTATTTTAAAAATATTAATTTAAAAGTTCTCATAGCTGGTGGCCATAGTAGCCAAAGCTATATATCTAACTTTACTTACTTACTTTAATTGGCTATGACAGAACATTTGTTCCAGTAGCCGAACGCAGAATAGCGTTCCAAGCGCCTCGATCTTCTGCGCTCATTCTTAAATCTCTGACACTAAGTTTCGAGGTGTCTCCCACCATTTGATCTTTCCATCGGGCTTTTGGTCTTTCCGGTTTGCGCGTGCCACCGTTTTTGCTTTCAAAAGACTTCTTTGCTGGATCGCCGTCAAATTCTAAGACGATTTAACCATGTCCATGTGTCTGTCCGTCCGTCTGTTGTAATCACTTTAGAGCCTTTAAGAATTGAAATATTGAGCTGAAATTTAGCACAGATACGTCTTTTTGATGCGCGCTGGTTAAGTTCTTGAACGGGCCAAATCGGACCATATTTGGATATAGCTGCTATATAGACCGATTTTCCGATAAAGGGTCTAATGCCAATAAAAACTTTATTTTTCATTCGATTTTGCTGAAATTCAAAACAGTGAGTAGTTTAAGGCTTCCCGACAACTGACCCAAATATGGTTCAGATTGGACTATATTTAGATATAGCTATCATATAGACCGGTCTCCCGATAGAGGGTCTGAAGACCATAAAAACTTTATTTGTTACCCGATTTTGCTGAAATTTGCAACATTGGTTTATTTTAAGCCTCCCGATATCTAACGTCAATATGGTTCAGATCGGACTATATTTAGATATAGCTGTCATATAGACCGATCTCCCGATAAAGGGTCTGAAGACCATAAAAGCTTTATTTATTACCAGATTTCGCTAAAATTTAAAAAGTGGGTTATTTTAAGCCTTCCGACATCTGACCTAAGTATGGTTCTGATCGGACTAGATATAGCTGCCAATAAAGGGTCTGAAGGCCATACATGCTTTATTTTTTTTATCCGGTTTCGCTGAAAATTGGAATAGTGCGCAGTTTTAAGTCTCCCAATATCCGACCCAAATATAGTACTGATCGGACTATGTTTAGATATAACTGTCATATAGACCGATCTGCCAATAAAGGGCGTGAAGCCCATAAAAGCTTTATTTTTTAAACGATTTCGCTAAAATTTGAAACAGTGAGTTATTTTTAGCCTCCTGACACCCGATCTAAATATGATTCAGTTAGGACTATATATAGATATAGCCGCCATATAGACCGATCTGCCGATGAGAGGTCTGAAGCCAATAAAAGCTTTATTTATTACCCGACTTCGCTAAAATTTTAAACAGTGAGTAGGTTAATACCTCTCAACATCCGACCTAAATATGGTTCTGGTCGGACTATATTTAGATATAGCTGCCATATAGACCGATCTGCAGATAAGGAGACTGAAGCCCATAAAAGCTTTAAATATTACTCGATTTCGCTGAATTTTAAACAGTGAGTTTTTCTGAGCCTCACGATATCCGTCCTTAATGTGGATCAGATCGGTTTATAATTGTATATATCTGTCAAAAAGACCAATATTTTGTTCTACAAAATTGAACAGTGAAATATATATTAGACAACTTAACGTCCGTGTCGAATTTGGGTGCTTAAGTTATGGTGGGTATCCAATGCCTTTTTACTTGTTGTATTTACTATAGGCTTAGTATCTATTAAATTAATAAATAAAGTTCTCATCTTAAAAAAAGGAATTTAGCGTCGCTTAAACAGACGTTTAAAAACACTGACAACAAATGACCATTTAAATGCTATTCATTTGAATTGAAGGTAGTTATTAATTGGCCAACCAAATAGCAACAAGGTGCACAATTTTATTCAAGTTTGATAAAGAAAGTAATCAATGGTCGTGATAACAGGCGGGCTGCAGTTTTTTTCTTTGTCATTATATTGGGCTAATAAATCATGGATTTTCATAAAGTTTGCCTAGCAGACAGATTGATCGATAAAAATGTCTCTATGTTCTTATCGTATGCTAAAGTAGACGAAATATTATAGAATATCAAATGTGACAGGGAATCAATATTAAAGATCATATATTGCTTTTTTGGGGGCTACGTAAAGCCAATGGTAGTTAATGCATAATGAAATGCAAGCATAAGTAAACCGAAAAAGAACTGTGGAAAGCACCTTTGAGGGTTACAAAATATATATTTTCTGAAGAACTTTTTGATTTGCTGCTGAAAGTTGTGTCATTTCATTTAGGTCATCAACATCCGTGCAGCATTCCGTTAAGATTTTTTCAAGCACATGTACTTTTAAGGTAAAATCGTGTTATCACCATGACGAATGGAATGCGAAGTAAACCATCGGTTTATGGTTTTAAGTTTATTTCGATAATGGAAAATGATTCATTTGATTTGTGTAAAGGTTTTCAATTAGCTCAGCTTTTCCAAGCCAACAATATGCTGTAATAGAAAGTATTCCATGAACCGAAGTAAATTGAAATGTCTTTTAGAAAACTCGTAAATTTCTTTGAATAATCCAATACTTTTGGTTCCCCTAGCATACCGGTGTTGTGGATAACAGCTAATTGCAAATTTTCTCAAAAACATTCCATGAAGAAACAGCGAGGCTTATCCCACATTAAGCAAAGTTAGATAGGCAACCGGATATCAGACCCAAAAAGACAAATTTGTATACCACATCTAGTCGTTGGTGGTAATAGAATTTAAGCTCCCTACCAACGCGGTCGCCGAAAACAAAACTTCATCAAAATGTCTTTCGAAATATTTCATAGAAACTGTTGTTGAAAAAAATGTTATTGAAATGTTGTGTTTAGAAAAAAGTCCTCAAGTTCTTTTTTTGAAATTGTATATGGATTTTTTAAATTTTGTTTAGAGGAAAATGCTCTTTAAAATGTTTCCTTAGATTTTTTTAAATCCCTAAGAGATTTTATTGAAACTTCGTTTACATCTGGAATTCAATTTTATAAGGCCTAAAATAATATTGGGATCTAAAAGCAAGTTCGTTTTCAAACCGGATCCATCTGTTTCGTTTCCTATAGCATGATAATTGGCTCAAATTTAAAATTTTTCATTTTGAACCATAGACTCTGCTAGTTGGTTGCTCTTCTCTGTGGCTGTTATCATCTTATCATCACCAGTTCTTAGCGTTTATTCTATTTATTGTGCTGCCTGTCGGTTTTATTTATACTATTTTACCCATTTGTTGCTGCTGATGATGTTGTTGTTGTTGTAATTTTTCAAATGATCAGCAATCTTCCATTCATTCCTCCAATCCGCCTTAGCCAGCCTAACGTCGTTGATATGCAAAAAAGCGGGGCAAATTAAATGAAATGTCATTGACCACGTGAAGAGCTGAGCTGATATATTCTCTGGTTATGCTCTCTTCTCACAATTGTTTGTATTTTTTTCATATTGTCCAGCTACTTGATTAGAGATTTTTCTCAATGAGATGAGGTTCTCGACGCTTTCCCATGTAAATCAAATCAAAATAAATCCAAAGACACTGCGTCCCAAATGCGATAAGAGTTGTAGGCTGTTATCAGCATCATCAGCAGCTAATGACACATTGCTAACATACAAACTACATATTAATTAATTGTTGTTGTTGTTTTCTGTGCAAATGACCCTCAAATTAATTGCGTTAAATAGCTAATCATATTAAATCGATTTTCCTGGGACCTCATGCACACATGTATTTGAATTGATAATAAATGGAAGGAATGACTTAAAACATTCTCCGTCTAAAGGTTGTCTTTTACGTACTGAAGGCCAAGAAACGTTTTTACAAATTTGATAAGCATTGTGATTTTTTTAGACGAAAATATTAATACCATGGCATAAAAAAATTCGGGGGATTGGGGTCTCCCCCGTATGTATATTGAGTTGTGAAGTTACAAAACAAGTAATAGTTCGATTCGGACCATAAGTGAATTGAAAGTTGTAGAACATAGTAGTAGTCATTGGGTAATATTTCAGGGCATTCGGATAAGAATTGCGCCTTGTAGGGGCTCAAGAAGCATAATCGGGAGATCGGTTCATATGGCAGCTGTTTCAGGCTATAGATTGATTAAGACCATATTGGACATGTATGTTGCAGGTCATGGAAGAAGCCGTTGTACAAAATTTCAGCAAATTCGGATAAGAATTGCGGCCTCTAGAGGCTTAAGAAGTCAAGATACCAGATCGGCTCCCTCTACTGGCTCAAGAAGTCAAGATCCCATATCGGTTTATTATATGGCAGTTATAACAGGTGATTTGAACCATATTATATACCATAACCTGGTATAGCTGCCATATAAACCGATCTGGGGTCTTGACTTCTTGAGCCTCTACAGGGAGCAATTCCTATCTGGTTTGGCTGAAATATTGCATGACGTGTTTTGTTATGAGTTCCAACAGCTGTATTAAGAATGGTTCAAATCGGTCCATAACCTAGCTGATATTTTACATGAGGTGTTTTGTTATGACTTTCAACAACTGTGCTGAGAAAAGTTCAAATCGGTCAATAACCTGATATAGCTGCCATATAAACCGATCTGGGGTCTTGACTTCTTGAGCCACTAGAGGGCGCAATTATCCAATTTAGCTGAAATTTTTTACATACATGTCGAAAATGGCATGAATCGGTTTATAGCCTAATGCAGCTCCCCTATAAACCGATCTCCCTATTTTACTTCGTCAGCTAAAGTGCGCAATTCTTACTAGATTTGGCTGAAATTTTACACAATAACTTCTACTATGGTCTCCAATATTCAGTTCAATTATGGTCTGAAATGAACCATAACTTGATATTGTTCATATAACAACGCAATTCTGGGGCCAAATTACCTGGGGTCAGATTCGAACTCTACTCCCAAATACGCTCCATTTGAAACCTATTTTGTCCCTAATGACTTACATGCCTACTTAGTTGATTTTAAGGTAGGGCGTTCCTCCCGGTTGATGGACTCAAAATTGTTTATATTTTTCGTATTTTGGGTTACCACAAAATACTAAACACTACTCAACTCCAGAAAATTACACGTTTTACTAGAATCTACATATCCGTTGGGAACCAAGTCTTTCGAAATTGGTTAAATCATTTAATGCATCGATTAAACACAAATTTATTTGCACTTTCATGGTATCCCAAAACAAGAATTTTGTATAAAATTTGGTGTTCAGTAAACTGGGTTACACAAAATTTCGGCGGAATCGGACAGTAAATGCGCCTTTTATGGGCCCAAAACCTTAAATCGAGAGATCGTTCTATATGGCAACTATATCCAAATCTGAACCGATCTCGACCAAATTGATAAAGGGTGTCGAAGGGCCTGACTATCCCAAATTTTGGAGACATCGGACAAAATTTTTTTTTCACCTAACCAAAACGCAGGGTATGTCCCCTATATATGCAGTGCATTGCGTTGGCAATTAGGAAAGTTAAGGGTTGGAGGGGGGAAGAGAGAGTAGTGTTCATTGATATTAGTCTTACATTTCTGAACGTCGATGTCAGTGGGAAAGACATTAGCCGGAAGTCGATTCCACATACGAATGGTTCGGACGAAAAATGAATTTTCTCGGTAATTCATGGTTCGGTCGGCTGGCCAATCAATTATTAACGGGTGTGAGTTCCTGGCAAATCTTGTATTCCTGGTGAACAATCTAACGTCAGGCATAAGAAGACGAATATCCCTGGAACACACGCCATGAAAATAACGATAGAGCAATACAACGCTACCCACATTCCGACGATGTTCAAGGGAAGCAATAGAGTTGGATACCCTATCCTATCCCCAATCAACACCATCGCTCTCCGTTGAACCCGGTCAAGTAGCTCCAAGGATAATTTTGGAGCTCCTGCCCATATATGAGAGTTATATTCCGTCCTCCTTTGTTAAATAGTGTATTTAGCACTCATAATTAGGTTAGGTTAGGTTAAAATGGCAGTCTGCCATCAGACTAACTTAGACGTTTTTGTCCATTGTGATACCACAAATCACCGATAATTAGCCTCTTTCCAATGGGAGACATCATTTACTTTGCCCACCAAGGTCATTATTAGGTATATCTTGCCTGCTCTGTTCGTTTCTGTGCCAACCAACTTAAGTCAATAATTTTAGAAACTTTATGAAAACAAGTACTACTAATAATGAAATTCTCATCTACAGTACAGCAGTATTGACACAAGTTATCTGAGCGTCTATGTTATGCATCCTTTTTGGAACAAATGTGTGGAGGTATGTATGTCTAACATTTAAAACTCGATATAATTCTATATTCCTAAAATCCAAGTACATCTTATTAATTTCAGTTTTTACCCATGTGGCTGGCGCCGAATATCCTGACTTTTGTGGGATTTCTTATGACAGTCATTAATTTTCTGCTGTTGGCCTACTATGATTGGGATTTTGCGGCGGCGAATCCAGCTGAAAACACAGTTCCCCGTTGGGTGTGGTCGGTGGCGGCCTTGAACATAATGCTTTACTACAATCTGGGTACAGTAGTATCCATAGGCTTTATCTTCATTAACCGATTCTATGACATAATTCTTACTTGCAGATGGCATGGATGGTAAACAGGCAAGACGGACAGGAACCAGTGGTCCTTTGGGTGAATTATTCGATCATGGCTTGGACTCGTATTCAGCTGTACTCATACCCATCTATATGTTTTCTTTGTTTGGCACTGATGACCTGCCACCTTATCGCATGTTCTTTGTGATATGGAATGTGTTTCTGAATTTCTATTTGACGCATGTGGAGAAATATAATACGGGTGTTATGTTTCTGCCCTGGGGATATGATTTTACCATGTGGGTGAGTGAAGCAATTGTCATTGTCTGATTATCAATCTCTAATGCGGTGCTATGTTGCAGGGTGTAAGCATTACCCTTTTCTTAACTACAATTGTGGGGCCGGGTATATGGCGCTATCGTCTTGAAACCTATAACATTTCCATGGCAAACATCTTTGAAGTTATACTCATCGGTTCGGGTATTGTTACCAGTCATCCTATAATTCTGAAAAATATTTACATGTAAGTATTAGGGAAATGTATGCTTGTTATGTTTTTCAATGACAATCTTCAGCATGTCTCTATAAAATTATGATTTAACCTTCAGTTGGCTTAATTTCAAATAGGTCTATATTATAGAACTGTAGAATTAACCTATTTTAAGGCTTCATTAAGTTTTGTGAATACGGGCTTAAGCCTATTTTGTCAACCTCCCTGCAAATATTTTTAATAATTTGGGACGAGCGTTCGTCATCGTAATGAAGAAAACAATCTTCTGGAGAATATTTATGCAGTTTTTCTTCCGCATGAGTCACGAAACCCTCTTCTACGATATCACTAGGAAATACATTGCGTATGTGGTAGTTTTAGGAACTCTTCGCGACGGTTTTCATACGACACATTGCATTATAATCGTCCGTAAGAGTCGCGAAACACTCTTTTAGGATATCATTTAATAATCCATACGCAAGGTATTGCTTCAAAAGCAATATAAATCGGCTAAGTTAACTGTTCGCGATGGTTTTTATATTTGTACCTGGAGTGTAGGACTTGCATTGAATTATGTTATGTTTGAAGTGGACAACTTCCACAACACCAGGTATTATTCTTACTTTGTTTATATGATGATTGGTATTTAGTATGACCAATATGACGAGTAATAGAATATATATATATAAAGGGTGATTTTTTTGAGGTTAGGATTTTCATGCATTAGTATTTGACAGATCACGTGGGATTTCAGACATGGTGTCAAAGAGAAAGATGCTCAGTATGCTTTGACATTTCATCATGAATAGACTTACTAATGAGCAACGCTTGCAAATCATTGAATTTTATTACCAAAATCAGTGTTCGGTTCGAAATGTGTTCATTCACCGTAACGTTGCGTCCAACAGCATCTTTGAAAAAATACGGTCCAATGATTCCACCAGCGTACAAACCACACCAAACAGTGCATTTTTCGGGATGCATGGGCAGTTCTTGAACGGCTTCTGGTTGCTCTTCACTCCAAATGCGGCAATTTTGCTTATTTACGTAGCCATTCAACCAGAAATGAGCCTCATCGCTGAACAAAATTTGTCGATTCACTGAAAATGATTTCACTGAAAATGATTCACTGAAAATGATTTGCAAGCGTTGCTCGTTAGTAAGTCTATTCATGATGAAATGTCAAAGCATACTGAGCATCTTTCCCTTTGACACCATGTCTGAAATCCCACGTGATCTGTCAAATACTAATGCATGAAAATCCTAACCTCAAAAAAATCACCCTTTATTTCTTGACTCTTGGGTGAACTTGTCCGCAAACTTAAACTTAATGTGGAAGAATCGCGGAAAATTTTTTTTATAATAGAAAATGTTTGCAGGGTTGCTGGGTTAATGGGTTGTAGAGAAAACTTGTTTCATTCATTTCAATAAATTTTCAATATAAACACTGTGTTTATAATAGTTTCTTTTTTAAAGTTGACTTTGCGTGCAATTAATTGTATTTTATTTTAATAATGTTTTGAAATTAACGCCCAGTATTTAGCTGTGAGGGGGTTTACCATTCACCCCTCACAGCAAAGTACTGGGAAGTGAAATAAAGGAAAACTTTTGAAATGCTCACTTATTGTGTTTTGCGATATATATAAGCTGTGAGAAAGAATGCAAATTTTTCCGTTAAGGAACAGCGGCAAACTTCCCACCTATCAATGAGTGCCGATTCAAGCACTTCTTTGCGTGGCATAGTACCTCACAAATGCCGGCAGCATTATGGGGGGAAAACAACGACTGAAATTTTTTTTCTGATCAGGATTTGAACCCATACGGACATGATAATACACAAACCATAAATAAATTTAACCAAGTGTCAATTTTATATCGAGATCATCGGAAGATACATATGTTTATATGGCATATACATTTAAATATGATCAAATATTGACCATATTAGGTTAGCGTATCGAGGGGCTAGCACAATTCAATTTTCACCGGTCTATAGGACAGCTATAAAAAAGTATTGTCTGGTCTGGGCAATATTCGGTTCGGACAATATGATACCTAGTCCAACTCACTGTTCTAAATTTCAGCGAAATGCGTCTTCTATGTGTAGAGCGATTTCAACGGTAACTGTTGGTCGGTAAGAAGGCCATTGGTCGGTAAGAAGGCCATTGGTCGGTAAGAAGGCCATTAGACTCTAAATACCTCACATGATGGTGATAAACCATACTCTCCATAACCTTGGAGAGAGCGGAACATTTCGCAAGTGGCTGGTAATTCGCAGCAGTGCTACCAGTTTTGCTGATCTTCCGATTTTTAATCTAAAAATGTCGATTTTTAAGAAAAGAAAAAAAAAAATTTTTAAAGTGGTATTTTTATTATGGACAGATTTAGTTCGAAGATAACCGATCTTCAGATTAAACCGATCTTTAGATTAACCCGATCTTCAGATTAAACTTCTTCAGTTCACAAAAGGCGCATTTTTCACTAGATTCGACTAATGGGGTGCAGAGAGTAATAAGGGACCAAATGGTATATAACTGCCATAGATACAAGTCTGCAGATGAAATTTCTCTCTGTTAAAATCCATTTTTGACCCAATAAACTCCAAATCTGAAGTAATTTGGATCGTATTTTTAGATTAATTTGCGAGAATTCGGTTTACGGTTTATTTGACATCTTAAATCCACGCCAAATCCGGTCTAAATACGATCATATCTCCCCATATCTAACTTTTAGGCCTATCTCCTGTTTGATCACGTGAATGACGCATTTTTATGATTTCTCCAAAAAACAAATTTGGAAGAATGAGTTGTTTTGGACTCCTCTATATCCGTGGAAAATATGGTCATAGTTGAAGATCACATAAGGTGTATTTTTTATCCGTGTTCAAAAATATCTATTATGGTGGGTAAGTTTGGCTAAGGTTGGGTATAAACCTAAGCCAAACTTAAAACTTTTAATTATTTTTATACCCACCACCATAGGATGAGGTATACTAATATAAATCTTCCGTTTGTAGGGTTAGGTTAGAAAAGAGTGGCAGTCCTTTACAGACTCACTCAAACAATTTTAAGTCCATTGTGATACCACAGTAACGACAGACCAAGGCTTCTGGTAGGAATCGAACCCACGACCACTGCACTGGTAATCCAAGCACGATACAAACTCGGCTCCCGGGGCGCGTTTGTAACACCTGGAAATATTCGTCTAAGACCCCATAAAGTATATATATTCTTGATCGTCACGTCGTTCTGAATCGATCTAGCCATGTCCGTCTGTCAAAATCGGTCGAACGCGTAAAGCTAGCGGCATGAATTTTTTTACAGATACTTAATATTCATGCAGGTCATTGGGGATTGCAAATGGGCCATATCGGTTCAGATTTAGATATAGCTCTCATATAAACCGATCTCCCGATTTGACTTCTTGAGCCCTTACAAGCTGCAATATTCGTCCAATTTGGCTGAATTTTTGCATGTGGTGTTCTGTTATGACTTCCAACAGCTATGCCAAATACGGTTCAAATCGATTTATAACCTTATATACCTCCCAAATATACCAATCTCCCGATTTGACTTCTGTAGCTCATGGAGCCCCAAGTTTTGTCCGACTTGGCTGAAGTTTTACATGTGGTGTTCAGTTATCACTTTAAACAACTGTGTCAAGTACGGGCCGAAACGGTTAATAACCTGACATAGCTCCCATATAAATCGATCTACCGATTTGACTCCTTGAGCCCCTTGAAGCTGCAACTTTTGTTCGATTTGGCTGCAATTTAGCATACGGTATTTAGTTACGACTTTCAACAACTATGCCTAACACGGTGCAAATCAGTCTATAACCTGATATAGTTCCCATGTAAACCGGTCTTCTTATCATCCTTGTTCGGTTCCTAGAAGCTTTAAATTTTGCTGGTTTGACAAAAGTTTCGCATCTAGAATAAAATTATGCTCTTCAACTAAAATTATTTTGTATACATTTTTAGCAGAATCCATAGTGGTGGGTTCCCAAGATTCGGTCCGGCCGAACTTAGCACGCTTTAACTTTTTTATTACTCTTATGGTACTTTTTCACGATCTTCTTAAAATCATAAAATTTTTTACAGGTCATACAAAAACAAAACCGGCAAGATGAGACCCTTTTTGGAGGCAGCACGTCCCATGTTTGCTTTCCTATGGTTGTTTTTCATTACCACAATATGGGTTTTGTTTTCGCGCAACAATGTCATTAATTTAGAACCTCGCATTATGTTCATTTTATTTGGTACACTTTTCTCGAACATAGCGGTCAGTAGAATTATAATCAAATTATGAAAATATCCAAAAATGTTTGATCTGTATCGATTTTGCAGTGTCGTTTGATAGTGTCCCAAATGTCGGATACACGATGCGATGGCTTTAATATTTTGATGTGGCCACTGGTGGCCACAGTTGGTGTAAGTTGTTTTCCCTGGTACAAACAGGTAATGGGTAGTGAAATAGATGCCACTGTGGAACGATTGCTGGTGCAGGGTCTGACGATATTTGTGACAGTTGCCCATTTACATTACGGTCAGGGAGTGGTGAGTACTGCTTTAAGACATAAAATCCTTTTGAGATTTTAAGTGTCTTTTATTCTTGTTATTTATAGGTTCGTGAGATGTGTAGCCATTTCAAAATACGCTGTTTCAAAGTAAGAGAACGACCTGCTTTAACTAAGGAACCGAAGCATGAATAAAACTGCTCCATCAACTTACCCAAAACATTGAAAGGGTTTTTTCATACACTAATACCCAGAGGGCGCCAAAATGAATTAAAAAAAAGAAACAAAAGAAGTCGTATTGTTCGTGTTGGTTCATGGATTCCCCTGGTTGGCATCCTTGTTCTCTGTGTGTATTGTATTGTGTCGTCCGACAGAAGTTGGGGGCCTCCTCCATTATGCCTCAAATTTTGCCACTGGGATTTGTTTCAATAAGCGGAATGTGATCATTATTTATAATTATTTGTTTTGTTACTTCCATCAATTGTTTAATCATTTGTTTACTGTGTGTGTATGTGTAAGTTTGTTAATGTACATATGTATATGTTGGAATGTATTTACACTGTAGGTGTATACGTGGCGATCAATATTATTCCTAAGTTATTAAATCTAAGTAATTTATGGAGTTTTCCAAATTTAAAGGTGGGAGAATTGGAGCATTTGCTATGTGATAAGCTTCTATTTATGGGGCATTTGAAAAATTAGTGGTTATAGCTTTTTGGTTTTGTAACAAAATGTTCTTGGGTTTCTGGAGCATATGGTATTAATTGCTATTTTTAATGTAATTATCACTGGCTGATTGAACAAGTGGAATAATTATGATATTACGATATGACGCTCCTCACATATTGATTTGTTACAAAACTAATCGTCCAATGTTAACAAACCATGACATTTTAGGCTCACATTGTGGTTGCCCATTCTTGATATTAGATAAGGTTCTTTGTAAGTAAGGAATTGAGCCCATGGACTGTGTAGTAATGTAAAGGTTGCGTGTGATATCACAAGAAATATAAAAAAATCGATTTCAGTTGGTTTTTACTTTGAGGGGTTTGGTAAATCGATAAAGTTTTGCAACCATGCTTGTTGTAGATATTGACACCATTCGTTGACCATCTTTTAGCCCTATTTTCGATCGGAGAACTTAAAACTTCCATTTATATAATCGATACAAAATTCCTATCTATTTAACCCAACCATGAGATACATTTTCATACATCTTAATAGTTGCATAGAAAATTTTTACAAAATGTATACAATCTACAAAAATGAGCAAAAATATGACTTTATGTTAACGTCACATGGAGGATATATTGAAATATTGGTCTTATATTGAAAAGGTTATATATTGGTGCAGCCTCCAGAAAAATCATTTTCAGATTTATAATTCGGAGCTAAATGAATGCTCACAATGCTTACTGACTCTGACATATAATTCAATACCTTGAATTTGGTAAGGTTTGAAAAATCCATGCTGGTAGCTATACAAAAGTTTTACCTGGCCAGATAAACAGCCTTTCCTCATATTTCTACCAATAAACTCTGATATAATTTAAAATCCAGTGTGAGAACACTTGAGAATACTTTCTCCAGCTTATATCTATACAGCACTACAAAAATAAAAAGTTAGAATTTTGCGTATAATATTCGTATGTTCAGGTACCTGGCTTATAGGATAGGTACTTTATTTCTGTAGACCATTCACTCCTTGAGCGTTGTTTGTATCGTTTAATACAACCATTTTGATGCACCTGACTGCGAAATTTCTATAGTCCTGCAATTTTTGGCCTTGAAACTCCAAGGGACCTTTCAGAGATTTGATTGTTATTTTAAATATTTATAATAACGAAAATTTAAATGTATCTGCATACTAGCCTTATAGTAAATCCTTTACCTTTTCCATAGGCTCCATGTGGAGATGGTTCCTTGCATCAATTTATTATGCATGTCAGTTGTTTGAACTTCAGGGAGTTATCTTCAATTAAATTGTTGCATTCACAATTGTATTTTAAAAATATCATCACAATCTATTTTACTATTCTTAGCAAAAGTTTACAGAGCCCAAAATAAGGGTCTGCATTGAATCTGAATATGATCTACTTTTAAGATAATTTAGTTTTTTAGACTAAAAATATTTATAAACTTTATAGCTGTAAGTACTATTTAAAAGAATGCTGGGTTTTGCATGAGCTACAGGCCATATTTAAGACTACCAATAAGAGTTTACTGACAATGTGTCTTTTCTTCCTACTTCCATGTGTGGTCACAGATCGTAAAACCTGAACCAGCAGAACAGGAAATGGAAACGCCAGAGGAAATTGTTTAGTTGTATGTCAGACTTTCACACAGCAGACAAAGTCAAAAGTAAGGATCACAAAAAGATTGATCTTTAGCCATAGTGTAAACCAACCTATAAGCCTGGCAATATTATTTAGATTTAAGACACATACAAACAAGTACATCAATCATCTGAATTCTTTATTTAACATTTAATATGTGAAACTTATTTATAGTTGATGACAATGACAATGAATGACATACTGAATGACGATGACAGTGACGGCAATGACAATGACAATGAATGAGAAATAAAAAACACTTGTAAATTGTTAAATATTTCGTGGTTCACAAAATAAAATAAAGACCTTTTCGTGTAGACGAAAACCGAATTTTGTAAAAAGATTCATAGAGGTACGATTCATTTCGTTGATCATAACTCGCACGCATTCTCCCTCCTTGGCCAAGCGTTGGGAGAATTCATTGATAAGCAGCGATGCTAGTCCATGTCTGCGATGTTCTTCACGAACATGTAAAGTCCCCAAAAAACCACAAGGGCATCTGCGCAAAGACAAATTTAAGATTGAAAAGAACTTTCTTACGAGGTTCATGATACATACCTTGTGCACCATGCTATCAACTCGTTGGTGTCCTTGCGATAGACACCAAGGCTTATATTGTAAGTAATTACCGATTCCAGAAAGTCCAGGGAGCCATCTTGGCGAGAATACCATAAATTATTTACGGTTGCCGCGTCAGAAACACTAAGGGGTCGCACTTCAAATCCTTCGGGACACCTGACAATATTGTATAAATAAAGTTGCCCATGAGATGTTATAAAACAAATTTGAATGAATTATTATTTCACTAAAATAGGCTGACACAGAAATTTTATGGGATGTGTACCAGACTTCTCGGCAGATTGTTGAAAACAGCAATTGTGCAACTTTTTGATATATTGAATATAAAGAATTGCGCTATTCAATTTATAGGTAAGTATCAATCGAAAAAGTAAGTTTTTATCACATAACCAACACACGGGGGATGTCCCCAAGCTTAGGAATTTCCATAAGGGGAAAGGGAAGTATACAAAAGTATTGAAACCACTTTTTCAGTTATGATCATCCGGTCATTAATATTTGCAGTATTCCAGCTATATAGAGGTGTCGCTTTCAGTTTGGGACGTTACCATTAAAAGTAAAGTTACGAGGTCAGCTGAGCTAAAATCACAAAACGATTTGGTGTTCTCTCACCAAATATTTTTTATAATTCATATTATAACTTCAACTGTGGAATTGGGGTATACTATCTGCGTCATATTATTTGTAATACCTCGCAGTATTGGTCTAATTGTTATGTCATTTTAAGTCGATCTGGTCCTTCAGTTCGTCTATCGAACGTACGCTTGCTTTCGAATAAGTAAAGGATGCTACTCAAAATCAGAGATGTCAACTTGGTGCTTTTTAGATCACCAAAAACCAAAAAAGTTACCACCTAGTGCTTATCGAAAAAAAGTGAACGCTTTTTGCATTTCTAGTTAATGCTTTTTACCCTTTTTGTAAGATTGAATTTTTTCCTGTCGGAGGCCATCGTAGCGCAGAGGTTAGCATGTACGCATATGGCGCTGAACGTCTGGGTTCAAATCCTGGCGAGATCATCATAACTATGCCATGAAAAAACTTCTCCTCAAAAGAGGTGTCGCATTGCGTCAAATTTGCAAATTTATTTCCGTCAGTTTATGTCATGGGGACCTTTACAGCATAGTTCATTAAATGTAAATTTTCCCACAAACATTTTGCTCTTTTTACAGTTTTACGCTTGGTAATGTTTTTTGCTGGTAAATTGTTGCATTACCTTTCAAAATAATGTTCATTGAGATTGGAAATGGGCTAAATCGATCAATATTTTAATATAGCTGCCACATAAACCGATTTTCCGATTATAATCATTAAGGCGAAAAGAAAATTCTTATCCAATATGGCTGAGAAAATTGCAAGATGTCTTTTTTATGGCTTGCAACATCTGTACCAGGTTTGGTACGAATCGGTTCACAACCTACTAGAGCTACCTTACAAAACTTTCCTCCGGTTTTATTTCTATTATATGAGAAGTTTGCCACTGTTCATGGGCAAGCCACCAAAAAGTAATTGCTTCTCCGTTTATTTAAAAAGAAAGTTATTCGTGATGAAATTTAGGAGTAATAGTGTGATTGCGTTGTATTTGGATGGAAATCACAACTGGCTTTTGCTGGCGACCTCAAACAATTCTAAATGATCAAATTGTTTGTGTATCGCACCATAAATCGCAATAATGATACTGGCAGCGCTGGTATTGACCAACTAGTAAACTCGCAAATTGATCGTGTTGAAAATTTAAGTCTACGAATGCCCAAACGAAGTAATTTTCTACTTTTTAGGTGTGCTTATTTTGGCTTGTCTATGAATTATGTTTATGTTATTTCTCCCAAAGGCGAGTGAGTCGAGCTAACGTCATTGTTTTTGTTGAAGTCACATTTTTATGTGGAGGTGGCGATCCTCGTCAAGTTCGTTCCGGACTATAGGACCGATCGCCGCGGGAATAGGGTGGCCGCTGGTTATTGAAAGGCGGCAATAACCCGCATCATAGTATTTGTGCAAGAGCCGGTGCCGCCCGGCCTCTCACTGAGACTCTCCGCTCGAATACCGCTGATTGTCCGCGGCTGCAGGTACAGCTACTCCGAATGGAGCATTCCACTATCGGCAACCTGTGATCGCGTTCGGTAGCTCGCAGCTAAGCTTCTCGTTACAGCAATGAACATCGCACAGATCTGATCTCAATGTTCCGGCCTGTGTGGTGCTCACAGCTTTCCCGTGCCGGGAGTCGAGCTAATGCTCATGGTCAATGACTACCACCGGAAATCGAAGGATTTAAATGGCGACTAAAAATATATTGCCAGACAACAGATGGATTTGATCACAGACAACACGGGTTTGTCTTCTTTTTTTCCCGTAGAAATTTGCAGTATCGAACAATTGTTTTATGAAAACCAGCAGTTTAATTTAAACAAATAATAGCGTGCTAAGCTCGGCCGGGCCGAATCTTTGGAACTTACCACGATGAATTTTGCTGAATATGGGAGCTATATCTAGTTATAGACCGAATTGGACCGTACTTGGCGCAGTTGTTAAGAATCATAACAGAACACTATATGCAAAATTTCAGCCAAATCACGGCTTGTAAAGGCTCAATAAGTCAAATCGGGAGATCCGTTTATATGGATGTTCTTGACCGATTTGAACCATATTTGGCACTGTTTTCTAAAAGTCATAACAGAACACCATGTGCACAATTTCAGACAAATCGGATGAAAATTCCGGCTTCCAGTGGCTCAAGAAGTCAAATCGGGAGATCGGTCATAACAGAACACTATAACAAATAATAAAAGAGAGTAAAGGCTATTCTCACTCTCCTGAAAATTTTGTACTGAAAGAGTACGCGAACTGATCTAGTTACTAAAAAAAAGTAGGGGTTGTTCTTATTATCCTGCAAATTTTTCTGGTAATTACGGAAAAGGACGCGAACAGACCCAATATTTTGTTGGTGGCTTCTACACATCGGGTTCTTGTGCAGTCTTCTACTTATTATGGCTGCCTATTATGACAAGTGACGCTAGGGGCAACTGTGACCGCCGATGTACAATAAGACTCGGCACCGTTACATAAATCATGTATAAGCAAGCCAAGCTAAACATTCATGTTTCGCACTTTACTGTCAGCCATACCAGCAGATATTATTCGTGCAGCTTGCACCACGTATTTTGAAAGATTCAGACCAAATTGATTCTGAATTTAAGATTACTTCCACACATTTTTGTCGCTTGAATCAATAAAAAATAATTTCACACAAAAAAATGTAATCGTTTGAATTGGTAACACTTTGTGTCAGCTTCCGATCCCCCGATTTGACTTTCTAAGCTACTAAAGGGATCAATTCCGATTTTGAAGAAGCACCATGATTCCTTCTATCTCTAGTATATATACTAAGAGTGGTCTGAGCATATTGAGCAAACAAGGAAGCAAATCTTATCCAAGTATATAAAGAAAATCTTTTGGTAAATAGAGATCATGCAATGAACTGAATAAATTTTGAATATTCCACAATTCTAGCCGAACGGGAGCAAGGGTGGCGTTATATTAGATTCAGCCCAGTCGAACTTAACGCTTATACTTTTATAACATTCGACTCAAGAATAATATTTTGATTTGATTTCATAATGTCCGTCTTAACGTCTGTCTGTCCTTCTAATTTTGTTATCAAATCAGTACAATTGTCAACAAATTCTGCACATATCACATGTTTGGCCGAATAAAGAAAGCTATTTTTGACATTAGTGAATCAGTTTTGATTCAAATACATCGCTCACACTAAGTTCGCCCGACATGCATTTATAAAGGCATAGTTAAACAAATTTATCATCAATTTGCCCAAGATTTTCTGTCGTTTCAGTTTTGGATACAACACTTCTGCTAAATGCTACTAAAATCAGTTCAGATTTAGATACAGTGTCCCTATAAAGATACCGGCCAATGCAGACTGTAGGTGTAGGAGTATGTGTAAAAAAGAGGGGTGTTCTCTAGTCAGCTCCGTTTGACATTTGCCTTTCCTTCCATGTTGTTTTCAATTTTTTTTTGTCACTTACTGAGTTGTGTTGAGTTGTATTGCCTCTCGGTCTTGCTCGTACGTCCATAGAGTGGTGTGTCTGTATTTCACCGGTAGCCCCTGTAAGGTTTTCTCCACTATGTCCATGAGTATGGCCGGCAAAGCTGTGATTTTGTAGGCGCGTTTCCAATCCATGGAATTGATTCCCATTGTTATTTCCTCCTCATTATATACCACACAATTGATAAACAGTTGATATTGATCCTGTAGTGTGATTAGACAATTGGCTTCATGTGATCAGGAGAAGAAAAAAAAACATCTCCCATCTACTTACCTCTATGATATAAAAACCACTCTCACGCCATGTGCTACTTACCACATACACCTTGACAAAGTCCAAATGAGGATTTAGCTCGAACCAATTTATGAAATTGGTCAAGGTGTAGTAGCCATGGCGCGTGGCCAACGATTCCTTTTTGTACAAGTCGCGCAATAATTTCAAGTCTTCAATGTTTTTCAAAATTTGCAATTGTTTCATATTTTTCTTTGTTCGACTTAAGTGAGTTAAGGGGCTTTTGGGGGTATGTGTAAATGAAATTACAATTATGACAAACAGACAGGAGAACGGACAAACGACAACTAAAAGTTTGTTGTTCTTATGCTCTACCATCTAACTGCTATGCGTTGGAAAAGAGTAAGCGATCATGGCTCTTAATTACTCTTTGATTATTATTCGCCATCGGGCCATGCAAAGTTTTCCACGGTTGGATATGTTCGTAACCAATAACAGCGATCAGTAACAGTGAAACCCAAGTTTTCAAACATACCACGAGAAGGCCTGTTCTCCTCGTTCACAAGGGCCATTACATCGTTGCCTTGTTCGGCTAAGCGAAGAGATGTGGCTCGTGTAACAACACTGCCCAAACCTAAGCGCTGGTAATTGTCTTTGACTTGTAGTGCTCCAAGAAAGCCACCCTGTAGACTAAAAGAGAATAATATTATAGTGGGGAGTCAATCAATAGTCATTACATTTGAGAACTTACCGCAGACACCAGGCAACCAATTCATTGGTTCCTTCTACATAGACGCCCATATTTGTGTTCCAATCGATGAGACGCCTTATGAGAAACAAAGAGCCGTCATGTCTGTTTGGCCACAGTGTGTCAATAACCTCGGCATCAGAGGCAGATGATAAGGGCTTAACATAAAATCCTTGGGGACAACTGAAAAAGTTATGAACATTGGGTAAAGGGTGGTCCAACCTTAACGCATTACATTTATTTTGAATAAAATAATAACGGCCTTATTCACAAAATTTAATGAAGCATTAAAAAGGTTTATTTGACAGTTCTACAAAGGAATTTATTAACCTAATTAATATCTATGTATTTTGAGTTTTGTGAATACAGTTGTAAGTATTTACAGAATTATTTTTTTTTACAGTGGAACTTCCATAACTCGAACCACCATTGTCCCGAAAAACTTTGACTTATGGGGACTTCGAGTTACGTAATTATTAATAATATTTTTTGCACATTAAAAAACAAGTACATTTATTCGAATTAATACATTTTTGTTCTATTCAGTTATAATTAGTTGTGATAAGTACAATTATTCGAATTTATTCATGTTTATTCTATACATTAATAATTACTTGAAATATTGTGTATTTAAGGGATTACCTCTTTTTGTTGCGGTTGTAATGGTCATTAGTTGGGCTTTCATTCGAGTACAGACACAAACTTATATTTTTTAATGATATTTATAAAACTTTATTAGATGGATGAATAATAAACTCTTCTACCGAGTTCTGTTGTAGCCACATTTTCATGTGAAGGTGGGGATCCTCATCAAGCTTCTGTAGATGAGCAAGCTCGTTCTGGATCTCGCCGCGGGAACAGGGTGGCCATTGGTTATTTGAAGGCGCCATAACTCGCCTTGTCATCGAGCATCGATTCGCCCTTAGCTCTCGTTATGACGATGAAAACTTATTGTACTTTCTGCGTAAGTAGCAGATTCGGTGCACAATGTTCAACAATATCGTCAGTCTGATACGACAATGTAATCTTGAAGAGTAATATTGTACTCAAAGGTAGACCCACAAAAAAAAAAACTTAACACGGCTTTGTCAAAGTGACCATATTTGTTCATAAAGGCTGGTACTACATTCGCCTTTCGCGATATTTTTCGCCGATTACTTTTTTAGATAATAGATTTTTAAGGAAAAAAAACTTGCTGAGTTTATTTTCAGTAGGACATTCTCTCATTACTTATGGTAACATTCTAATAATATTGTTATTCTATCATTTTTATTTGTGTAGTGTTTCGAAAAAGTTATCGTAATAATATGGGTTTTCAACGGTGAAGAAAGTACCATAGTACCAGCCATAAAAGTAAATCAACACACAGATGTTAGCTGATCAACCACAAATGTTCATAAATCAACAACAGTTTTTGACTACTGGCGTTCACATTCTGTCAACGTCTTTGGCACAGGTTTTGCTTTTTGAAGATTGCAAAAAGATCTTGTGTGCCGCTGAGAATCGAACCTGTGTTCCATCCATCCCATTGTGTGTTTGCAAATGCCTTACCACATTGCACCACAGCGGCTTATGTACAAACAATGCTTTAAGAGTCATTTGAAAATAAGCTGGGTATACATACACATTTTGTACGGATGATGCTCATAACGGTCAGTGCATGAAACAACAAACAGCGTTCACAAAATCAACCCCGCATGTTGACAATATTTTCAACAACGCCTGTGTATGACAATGACACCATTAGTGCATGAATTTGCAACATCTTTTTTCTATCAGTGTATGTCATCTTCTTCTTTCCATACTGAATGCTGACCAAATCCTGCTTTCTTAAAGCAATTTGCAATCGTTTGACTAGTGACATCAATGTCCCATGCCTTGGTTATATGACTAATGGTAAGCAATAGTGTAGTAAAGTTTTTTTTCATCTATACGCTTCAAAGCATCCTTCATTAATTTCTATAATTAATTAATTAAAATTGATTATGTGGTTGATGTCATATGTTCAATTACATAAATGGATTTCAGTTTACTCTGTGAGTGACTCTCTCAAAATGAAAACCGGCCAATATATATGTTCGAGTTATAAACCGTGATTTTTATTAGCTATTATCTTTTTTGCAACAACTTTAAACTGCTCACTCACGTTTCGTATTTTGTTTCACTGTTCAACATCTTCAGTTTGGTCTATAACTTAACCATGAATCGTCTTGCAAACGAACAACGCTTGCAAATTATTGAATTTTATTATGAAAATGAGTACTCTGTTAAGAAAATTCATAGCTCGCTTCTTCCAGCGACGAAGCTAATTTTTGGCTCAATGGGTACGTAAATAAGCAGGATTGTTGATTTTGGAGCGAAGATCAGAAGCATTACAAGAGCTACCTATGCATCCAGAAAAAGTCACAGTTTGGTGCGGTTTATGGGCTGGTGGGATCATTGGACCGTACTTCTTTAAAGATGATGCGAATCGTAACGTAAGTGTGAATGGTGATGATACATGGGATAATATCCAATTTTTTTGCGCAAAATGCAAGAGCTTGGCTTGCATGACATGTGGTTTCAACAAGATGGAGCCATGCCACACAGCACGCGTGACAGTGGACTTATTTAGAGGCGAGTTTAATGAACATTTTATTTCTCGTTCGGGACCGATCAATTGGCCGCTTAGATCCTACGATTTAACGCCTTTAGACTATTTTTTGTGGGGTAAAAGCTCATGTCTATACAGACAAGCTAGCTTCAATTGACGATTTTGGAAGACAACATTGAAGCATTTATTCGTGAGATACCGGCCGAAATGTTGGAAAGAGTATGCCAAATTTGGACTAATCGTGTGGACCATTTGAGGCGGAGTCATGGTCATGGTCATTTGCATGAAATGATTTTCAAACATTTAATTATATGGACGGTACTATCGATTCAAATAAATATTTCATGCATTTTTCTGAATTTTATGTCTTTTTTTTATTTTCCCAAAGCTCTTAAAAAATCTCCCTTTGCGAAAAGAATTTAAGCGAATTTGCCTCCTTAATGCCATTGTCACTACATGAGCTTCGACTTAAAGAAAATTCGACTTATAAAAGTTGGACTGTATTTATTTTTAAAGGAATTTTCTTGATAGTCCCACATTTACACATATTTTCCTATGCCAGAGAAAAATAATATAGAATGGTCTATGTGTATGTCCATCGCTGATCGATAGCACTTACTCGCCAATTAGCTTGACTCACATTTGTGCATTATTGTTTTTTACTGCTTTATTGTTCGCAAATGTTCGCATTTAAAAGTTATTCAAACAATTTTTTTGACATTTTAATTTTTTCACGTTATCGGATTTATGTATTATCTCAGATTTAGTACTTACCCTATCTCCAGTTGCTTGGCTTTGTCACATGGCATGTAGTATAGCAGAGTCAGACTATCGTACTCACACTGCAGCCCCTTGCTTTGTACCACACTCAATACTGAGGGTCTGTGGCACTCTCGAAAAGAGCTCACCTTAAAACCAAGAGACCAATCTAATTGCTCCAAAGCATTTGTGAGCTTCGTACAGTCTGTTGTGTTGAGAGAGCCACAAAATAATTGATAGCGGTCGACAATGACATAGAGACCACTGTTAGCACCATCCTCTCCGCTCACAGTGTATATTTTCAAGTGTTTGTTGTTGCCATCCAAATTCATCCAGTTGTAGAAGTTATCCAAGCAATAAAAGCCAACACAATGCTGAGGCCAATCTTTAAGATACACGTCTCTTAGTTTTCGAACAGCTTGAACCTGGGTAATTTGCACTAAAGACATCTTAAATGTAATTTTCGAGATAACTACGAACTAATGAAAAAAATATTGAAACTATGCCAAAATATCTAAGGCTGAAGCAAATGCGAATACAAAGAAAAGCTGTTGTGCGTTACATCAATGGCAGAGTGCTTGCCCAGCGTATGATTCAAACTGAGATACAATTATAACTAGAAGAGACCAATAAAGAGTTGCTGAGTTGGTAGCAGGCAGTGTTGTCAGATTAGGGAAAATTTCCCTAAACATGGGATTTTTTCTCATTTGGGGAATTGGGATTTGATTGGGTGAAAAAATAAAAATTGGGGTTTTACTAGAGGAGATTCCATCAGCATAGCTTCATATTTAATTTTGTTGATAATACGCTTGGATTAGGTGTGATTTAATGCATATGCATATTCGCCTACGAGGCCTGATCAAAAAATAACCGTAATTTTAAATTGTTTAATATATATTTATTTTTTCATCAATAACTATCTTGTCCCCTTCAAATATTTTTCCAATCCTCGAAACACTTCTGAAACGCGCGAAAAATTGAGGTTTGTAAGAACTCAAGAAGTCAAATCGGGAAATCGGTTTATATGGGAGCTACATCAGGTTATAGACCGATTTGGACCAACCAGACACAATTGTTGGAAGTCATGACAGAACACAGAACATTGCGGCTACCAGGGGCCCAAGAAGTTAAATGTGTGTGTGTATAATACACACACAACCAAAACTCGTTGACAGACAGTGCACTTCTCGAAAAAAAATTGTACTCACCTGATGGGTACGGTACACTACCCAGTAATTATGTCATGCTTGCTACTGAAAACTTGTTTTGACAAAAACACTTACTATGTTACATTGATTGAATATGTAAATGTCTTTTGAAGCATTTAGTATGGCAACCATGTTGTAATTCTCTTATTTAATTCATTGTTCTCTTAAGAGACTATTATTAATTACAGAGCAATAGTTTGAGAATTCATTACCAGAGTTCGTTTTTGTCTCTTAAAATAGGGAACAAATGCTAAAGTTGTTGTATAATTAATGTAGGCTATAAATAAAGAGCACTGTTAAACATGACTTAACAGAACTAAGCTTTTTATAACCCTGGAGAGAGTTAAAAAAAGAAAAATAGTTTTAATATCGAGCAGATCCCCAAGGAACAAAATGCCCTTAAATACGCTGAGAAATAATACGCATGCAGCTTATAAGATCAATGAATGAAATACATTGGAAAAAAAGATTGTAGTATCTTTCATATAAAATGATCCCTTGATTTGCCTTTATGAACCACTAGAAATCTTAATTGTTCCTCAACCATCAACACCTAGAACAATATAGCGCCTATTTGTGACTCATACCACTATTTGACATTTTGTACATTCTAAAATATAATTCAAATATAAACTGAGCTAAAGCTGCCGTTAGACTATAAGACATGTCATATGTAATTTCAACAACAGAAACTCTGAAAGCTGTACAGATCGTGTGATACGTACAAAAAATTTTAATGTAATAATGCAGATAAATGCATATAAAAATGCAGATATATGCATATAAAAAAAGTGAAAAGGCATTAAGTTCGGCCGGGCCGAACTTTGGATACCCACCACCTCAGGTATATATGTAAACCCCCTTTCGTCACAATCCGGTGAACATTGGATTACTTATGAACCCAAATTCGGCACGGACATTGAGTGGTCTAATAAATATACATAAGTCACTGTTAAATTTTGTAATACAAACCATAAAAGACGCGAATATCGAAAAGCCTAACATAAGTCACTGCGTCAAATTTCAACGAAATCGAATAATAAATGCGTTTTTTATAGGACTTTACCAATCGCATTGTCTCATTTTGCCTAATCCCAAAGAAGTATTTCTTATTTTGTTTCCCGTTTTCATCCAATCTCCCACTGTGCGCACACATAAAAATACAACATATGTCAAACAATTATCTGTTGTTTGTCCGTAGGCATGCTCATAATTTATGCCGCCTTTTCTTTCCATCATCTATTTGTGGTGTTCTATTTTTAGCTTAAATTCCCACCAGCCATTATCGATTGCAGGGAATCCAAATTGCAACATGATGGAATATTCCCAAAGTCCTATGTTACAGCTGCTGTTATTTCAACACCTTCTTTGGGAAAATTCCATAGAATTTAAAAATAAAATTTCAGAAATAAATGTTAGGAACATGAGTATGAATCGTGGGCGGTCTTATCTATAAAAAAAACAGGCATGTGAATGCGTTTTGATATTTATGCACGCGTTTTCTTTTTATAAAAAGATTTTAAAATATTTTAAAATTTGTCGTCGACCATTGGGTAGTGGATTAGCAACATTTGATATAAAAATTATATCTTGCGATATATATTTATATATAGACGAAATGTTGCCGGTAGTATTGTCGGTAGTAGAATTGACAAAAAAACATTAAATTTAAACAGCTAAAAGGAGATTGACTGAAATTTCGGAACAAGAGACATATATTATAAGTTTGTAGAGCAAGTTTCAAGAAAGGAAGGAACTCGGAGGTTTCTGGTAGTGGAAACTTGTGTATCTTGTCAACTCAAAAAAAGAAAAACAAATAAAAAAAAGGGGCCCGAAATGTTAAGCCCACGAAGTTTAAATTGAAAATTCACGTTGCTTTTTGCCCACAGTTGATGGCACATACCAAATAAGTACATACCATTTTGTAGCAAAATTTAATAAAAATTGAAATCTAGAGACTCCAGACGGAAAATAGGCATCGATCTATTTATGAACTTATACGGACATGAACTAATTTGCCAGTGGAGGGCATTTTTATACTCACCATCGAAGGATGGGTGTATATTAATTTTGTCATTCCGTTTGCAACACATTGAAATATCTATTTGCGGCCCTATAAAGTACATATATTATCTAGACCGATACCTCTAATTAAAGTCTTGGCCCCATAAAAGGCGCATTTATAATCCGATTTCATTGAAATTTTACACAGTCACTTATATAAGGCTTTACGACATTCGTGTCGTATATGGTTCAGATGCGTTTATTTTAAGATATAGCTACTAAAAAGACCAATATTTCGTACTTATTATTAATTGATCCAAATCGGAACATATTTCGATAAAGCTGGTATGCATTTTTCACTGGATTTTGACGACAGGTGATTTACATATATACCAGAGATGGTGGGTATCCAAAGTTCGGTCCGGCCGAACTTAACGCCTTTTTTACTTCTTGTGCTTTAAATACCATTCAGACGGGAAAAGAAAACCCCTAGTTTCGGTACACTATATAATGGATTTTTGAAAATATTCACCAAAATTGAAGTTTGTACTTCGAAAAACGACCTGTACAACTGTAGGCCGATCGGAAACATGGACATGATTCACTATGGTATTCATCGAAACGCGTTCACCAGTGGTGTGAAATCTGTGTCCTGATTTGTCTGAAAAATTGCCAAAAATAATTTCTGCGTTCTATGTAACATTCTCTTGGCAATTAAAGCTCGACTCCCTTAGGGGTAGGCCCCGGTAGCCGAGTTGGTAGCATGCTTGGATTACCGGTGCAGGGGTCGTGGGTTCGATTCCCGCCAGAAGAATTGGTCTGTCGCTACTGTGGTATCATAATGGATTTAAAATTGTCTAAGTGCGTCTGTAAAGGACTGCCTCTCTTACCTAACCTAATAACCTAACCTAGGGGGTAATCAACGCAAGTATATGTATTTTTTTTAAATATTTTGAAACTCGGGCAAGACTTTCAGCAAACTTATTACCCATATTCAAATAAATTTCGTAAAAGTATCATATCGGATACGACATTTTTATATCCTCCACCATAGAAAGGGACATACAAATCTAGTCCCTTGGTATCACTTTAAAAAAGTGATCGAATGGATGTATACAAATCTAGTATGGTATCATTTCAAAATATTGATTTGTGACCCTGTAAAGCATATATACGTGCGACCCTCTGTCCTTCCATCGGTTGAAATCAGTACAGTATAAAGCAATTCACTTGAGATTTTACTCAAATGCAGGTCATTGTGGATCATCAACGTCCATAATCGGTAAATTTTTTTCAATTTAGCTGAAGTTTTACGCAATGACTTCTCCTGCGATCTTGCATGAGGTTTTTTGTTATGACTTCCAACAACTGTGCAAATATGGTGCAAATCGGTCTATAACCTGATGTAGCTGCCATATAAACCGATTTGGGATCTTGACTTCTTGAGCGTCTACAGGGCGCAGTTATTATTAAATTTGGCTGAAATTGTACAACGGCTTCTCTCATGACCTTTAACATACGTGTCGAATATGGCATGAATCGGTTTATAGCCTAATACAGTTCCCCTATAAACCGATCTTCTTATTTTACTTCTTCAGCCCCTAAAGTGCGCAATTCTAACTAGATTTGGCTGAAATTTCACACAATGACTTTTACTACGGTCTCCAATATTCAGTTCAATTATGGTCTGAAATTAACAATAACTGGATATTGTTCCAATAACATAGCAATTCTTTTCTTTTCTCCTTTGTTTGCCTAAAAAGAGATACCATGGCAAGAGCTCGACAAATGCGATTCTTGGTGGAGGGTATAGAAGATTCGACCCGGCCGAACTTATCACATTTTTACTTGTTGAATGTATAGAGGGTACAATACTTATCCAAATAGACTGAAATTTAGTACTATGGCTTCTTCTGCACGAATCGGCCCATAACCTGGCATGCAATTTTGAAATTGAAGGCAAACTCCTCACATATCAATTAGTGCTCCCCTATTAAAGTTTAAGCTCAATGATAGAGGAACTCCTTTTTATAGCCAAGTCCCCTTTTTGGGGAAATTTTAACATGACATGGTACTTTACAAATCTCGCCAGAATGAGAGGGGATAGTCACCGCTGAAAATGTGTTCTGATGTTTTCTCCAGGATACGAAAGCAGGCATTCAGCGTCATAGGCGGACCTATTAACCTCTGCTCTTCGGTGGCCTCCCATTCAACAAAATTTTAACCAAATTTTTTGTTTTATAGTATATTTTACTCGTCATTCTTTACATCGATTGGTATAAAATGATATCATAATTGCAGTTGATTTAACAAGAATTAATACATTTTTAAAGTAATACTAACAGATATTGATAAATATATAAATTTATTATTATTGTTGTATGTTGCAAGGTATCATATTACATTTCTACTATCTACATCTTATAACGTATTTATTCTCTAAAGGTCCAGTAGACATTTTCATTGGCTTTAAATCCAAGTTGTTGGAACATGCAACGGGAGGCCACATTACCAAATACTACAGCCGCCGCTACAGGAGCATTATTTTCGGCCAAATACTTGGAGATGAGTTTTGCAGCCAGTTTACCCAAGCCACGACGCTTGTGGGACTCTTCGACTTGTAATAAACTTAAGGATCCCAGGGGCTCTCTAGGAAATGGTAGAGGAAAAGAAAACTCTTATTTGAGCATATAAACTGTTAAGTTGATCAACTTACATCAAGCACCAAGCCACCAAATTATTGTCCTCAAATATACCCACACTCTTATTGTATTTTATGAGATGCTTGACATAGTTTAACGAATCCTGGCTTTTGTGGGGCCAAACATCGTTGATCTGTTCAGCATGACTTTTATCCAAATCTTTTGTGGTTATGTTATTGGGAAGACTAGAGAAATGAGAATAGTCACATTTTTTCAGTTTTACGTCTGTACGTTTAGAAAAAATCATTTTGCCTTACACTGTATTAAAGTTTAGGGCTTTTTCTCTGGAAATGGTTTTCCACTCTGCACCTACAGATAAAAACTGTTCCCTGGTTAAGCCAGAATCCAGAAAATGATTTTCTACAGCTGGCAATAAACGCTCCTGGAAACCTGCCACCATATTTGAATTATCAAAGCAATTTAATCCATGCACTAAATCGGACAAGTCATCTTTGAGGGTGTTACAGTATAGATAGTCGAGGGGAGGTAGCTGTTGTTGAAAACAATTTTAGCTATGAAATATCGTGTAATTTAAATTATTTGCCTTACTTACATGGGCTATATATGTTCCATCCTTGTCCCACTCGTCACTGGGCGTGTAGATGGTAAGTGGCACATTTGGATCTAGGCTATACCAATCGATGAATGTTTGTATGGTATTGTAACAAGAGGGACTATCTATGAGATGCCGATATAAGTCTCGCAATTGCGGCCATTTCTCAAATGGTATCTCTTTTAGTTTGTTTCCCATTATTTCTCTGGTGTTGACAGATGGTATGTGCACACAGTTCCTTACTCGTTCAAGTTCAGCAGCGAACTGAACTCAAATTTCCACGGGAGTCTGACATTGTTTCTAACAAACTCCCATATGGTCATTTATTTGTTTGAGTTGTTTTACAACAAGACTAAAATACAACGTCATGAGGACACGTTTCGTTTATACCTTACCATGGAGAATATGGTAAAATTAGATTTTTTGTTTATTTTTTGGTACACTCTCAAATCTCAGGAAAAACTATTTCCATTACCTGGATGGCTGTTAGGTGCTTAGCAAATTTAATTAATTACATTGTATGTAATTACATTGCAACTACGAGTTCTAATAGAGTAATAAACCATGAATGATTTTTGCTCTAGATTCAGCTATCACCTTATAATACTGATCTGACTCACCACAAGTATTGTGTATTAAGGTCTAAACTTTGTCTACGTTGATGCATACAAAGTCTTCTGGGTCCCAATAAATGAGGGGCCCCTGACATCTGAAAAATCTTCAAAAGCTTACATGCAGTCCGATCGAAGCAAAATGAGATTGAAATTGAAGAGTTTTTGGGAATGAAGTAGGAGTCTGACATAACGTTTTTGTTAAATTTCTGGGAGGCAGTCCCACCCTCAATATGGGACTCAAATGAGTACAGTAAGAATTTCTCCGCCAAAGATGGGGTCAAGTAAGTATTTCCGAGAAGTGGGGGCAGGTGTATCAAAAAAGGACACAAACACATTAAAAAATGAACATATAGTCTGACATATGGACTAAAAAAACACGTAAATCCAAATAGGGAATCTGAAAATTTTTGGATTTTGGAGTTTGAGAATTTTTTTTTTCAAATTTTTTAATAAAAAATTGCCAATTTTGTGGTACATATAGCTCCCGTTTAAGTTGACATATTTTTTTCAAGTTTCACTTTAAACGCATCTAAAATATGCACTCTTTACAAAAAATAAATAAAAGAGTATTTAAGCAAATTTTTTCAATTTCAATCTATAAAAAAACTTTTTTGACCAATAAATGCCAAAAAAAAATGTTTTTTTTTATATTTTTTGATTTTCAAACTGTATAACTTTTAACTTAATTATCAGGAACTCATATCCTGTTTAAAAAAAAAAAAATCATACCACAAATGCCTTCTTAAAAAAAATTAAAAGTCGTATATCCCCGAAAGCAGTGGAGATATTGTAGACCTCAAGCAGACTTTTTTGTAGGGATTTTTGAGCATTATCTAAATTTTTGGAAATCGGATCGCAAACCCCAACAAATTCTCGCAGCCCCAACAAATTCTCGAAATACCGAGGTGGCCAACTTTAGAGGCCTGCCAAAAGACGCCCGGGCAACCTAGGATCTTGAAATTTAGCACACTATCTCCGGCACCTCAGCTGTAACCATTCCAAATGTCAAAGAGATAGCTCTATCCGTTTCCAAGGTTTCAACAGAATTTGGTGTTTTTTTGCTGTGGAAATTTCTGTAAAATTGTATATCAAAAAAAAAAACTATAAATTTTTTTATACCCGTTTAAAAATCTAATTTTATGAATAGTTCGAATTTTTAGGAAAATATTGGTTTATATATGGTTGTAGTACCTAGAACAATTTATTTGACATATTGTAATAGATGCAAGGTATTTTGTATATACCAAAGTACACTCACTGCATCATAAAAGCTTGGTTTGAAATGCTCATTTAAATACTTGATATCCAATAAACGTGATATAAAACTGATTTTCATTTGCAGCATTTTTAAGTGATGATACTTTTCGAATAGAAGTGCTAGCAATACAAACATGACCAATTACTTTACGTTATAAAACATTCTTCTTCAAAGAAATTGATATTAATTGCACAGGAACATTATTTGAATTAAACGTTTTTGTACAAGCAGAGAAAGTTTAAGTCGTCTCTGTCAGCTCATTCTATAAGTCATTCATTAATAATAGTTGTGTTTTGTTAATCATTTGAAAACTTATTTTAAATATACAAAACCAATGAAAGGTAATGGAGGAAGTAACAAACGTTCGGTTTCGGCCAAAACGTGACACCTTGTTATTTTTACTATTTTCCAAAATTGCCACGTAACTGTCGCTGAAATCGTATACAATAATTTTGATGATTTTGTTAAGTCCTAAGGCTTTGCTAGTGTCTGAAAGAAAAATGTTATGACTCCCTTTAGAGTAAAAAAGGGAATAGTGCCAAAGAAAAGGGTAAATATCAAGCCAAGCTCAACGACAAAAAAGTTTATAAAAAGAACTGAATAAAAATAAAAAAAAATTTAGAGTGAAATATTCCTCAAATCATAACTTAAAGCGGCTAGTCTCTTTCTTTGGAAAATAAAACACGCCTAGTACAAAGCCAAGCTTCATTTAAGTATTTATATACTAAGGCGAGTCGAATGATAAAACTACACAGAAAAAATGAAAATCTTGATTTAATTAAGAAATTTTCATATTCAATTAAAAATTTTGCTGAAATTGGTCCTATAAACAATTAAACCGGTTATCAACTCAATTAGCCAATTTATTGGAAAATTGTTTATTCTTTCAAAAACACGTTAAATTGACATAATTAAAATTAAAATAAAAAAAACCACCGAAGCGCAAAAAATAGCATGTTCGCCTCAGACGCTAAGCGCCTGGGTTAGAATTATGGCGGGACCATCAACAAAAATTTTCAGCAGTGGTTATCCTCTCCCAATGCTGGCAAAATTTGTGAGGTACTATGACATGTAAAAACTTCTCTCCAAAAAGGTGTCACAATGCGGCACGCCGTTCGGACTCGGCTATAAAAAGAAGGCCCCTTATCATTGAGCTTAAATTTGAGTCGGACCGCACTCATTGATATGTGAGAAGTTTGCCCCTGTTGCTTAGTGGAATATTCATAGGCAAAATTTGCAGTTAAAATAAATAATTGGTACTTTTCCTAAAAATAAACCATTTTTTACTTCAGTCAATTAATTGCAAAAACAATATAAATTAAATCAATTGCATTAAAATATTTGCCTTTTTATTAAAAACAAAATACTAATTAGTATGACAAGAGATGAGGATCTTAAACCAAAAACTTCAAACCAAAGCAATATGCGCAGCAAGGTGGATTTTAGAAGGTGGTCGCATGCGAACATCTGTTAACAGCCGGCAAGATTTGACGGTATTAAGATGCCAGATTTTTGTTCGCATTATCTATGTTGTTAACTTCTCTCTCGCATATTCTCTGCTCACTTACGCACAATTTCCGCACACGTACACACATTTCTTTGTTTGTGTTGTGTTGTTTTATTTTGTTGTACAAATGAGACAACCTTTAAAATAATTCAGCCATGTATGCGCAGGTAGATGGAATATAAGCGAACGGATTGGACTGTACGTCGTTCACTTGGGTATTTCCTTTACGTCTTATAGAATTTTCATCGCCATCTATCTAGATTTTTTTGCCAATTTTATTATACCCACCACCATAAGATGGAGGTATACTAATCCAGTTATTCCGTTTGTAACACCTTGGAATATTCGTCTAAGACCCCATAAAGTATATATATTCTTGATCGTCTCGACGTTCTGATTCGAAATAGCCCTGTCCGTCCGTCCGTCTGTCGAAATCACGATAGCGGTGGAACGCATAAAGCTAGCAGCTTTTGCACAGATACTTAATATTGATGTAGGTCTTTGGAGATCGCAAATGGTCCCTATAGGTTCAGATTTAGATATAGCTCCCATATAAACCGAACTCCCGATTTGACTTCTTGGAAGCTAACATTTTTGTCAGATTTGGCTGAAATTTTGCACGTGGTGTTGTGTTATGATTTCCAACAGCTGTGACAAGTACGGTGCGAATCTATAACCTGATATAACTCCCATATTAACGGATCTCCCGATTTGACTTCTTGAGCCTCTGGAAGCCGCAGTTTTTATTCGATTAGGCTGAAGTTGAGCATGCGGTGTTTTGTTATGACTTCCAACAACTGTGCCAAGTACGATCTAAATCGGTGTATAACCTGATATAGCTCCCATATAAATCGACCTCCCGACTTGACTTCTTGAGGCCCTGGAAGCCGCAAATTTTATTCAATTAGGCTAAAGTTGAGCTTGCGGTGTTTTATTATGACTTCCAACAGCTGCGCCAAGTACGATCCAAATCGGTGTATAACTTGATATATCTCTCATATAAACCGATCTCCCGATTTGACTTCTTTACCCGGGAAGCCACAATTTTTTGTCCGATTTGGCTAAAATTTTCCATGCGGTGTTCTCTCGATTCTCCCCGGTCTCCCGATTTGACTTCTTGCGCCCTTACAAGCCGCAATTTCTATAAGATTTAGCTGAATTTCAGCATGTAGTGTTTTGTTATTAAATACTTTCAACATCTGTGCCAAATACGGTTTAAATCGGTCTATAACCTGATATAGCTCCCATATAAACCGATCTCCCAATTTGACCTCTTAAATCCTTACAAGCTGCAATGTTTTTCCGATTCGGCTGAAATATTTCATGTGGTGTTCTATTACAACTTTCAACAACTGTGCCAAATACGGTCCAAATCAGTCTATAACCTGATATAGCTGCCATATAAACCCATCTCTTGATTTGACATCTTTAGCCCCTGACATCTTTATGCCACCGGAAAGTTGTTCATTTTGTCATTCCATTTGCAACACTTCATATTATTAATTTTCAATCTTTAAAGTATACATACTAGATCGTCGTAATATTCACAGACTATTTATTGTAGCCTGTTTCGTAACAATGAGCTGCATGGTCCCTCAACATCCGAGTATGGAACAGATCGGATCATATAGTCCTATTTTCCGATTGAATGCACTGAACGCACAAAAGACGCATTTATTACCCTGAATTTATAAAATTTCGCACTTTCTTCAGTAAATTAGTTGGTATTTATATGTTGGAAAAACCTACCAAAAATTGAGGTAAGCCTACCAATCTATTAAGAGAATAGAAACTTGTCAATTTTGTTAGGAACCTAGGAACCAACCAAAAACGGCAACACTGGTCATGATTCAATGGCCAATGGAATTTCAATGTAAACAATTATCAAAGCTATTCATAACTTTGTTAAAAAGTCAATATTTTTTTCGGTGCAGTCTCGATTTGTAAAAGTATGCTCTAAAATTAAAAAATGGGTTATGGAGTTCGACTTCAACCATAACTATGGTATCATAGTTTACTAAAAATCGTATATGGTCATTTAGACATATATGGTCATTTTTATACCCTCCACCATAGGATGGGGGTACACTAATCTACTCGTTCCATTTGTAACTCTTCTAAATATTGATCTGCGATCCTCTAAAGTATGTAGATTCTTGATCGTTTGGACATTATAAGTTGATCTAGCCATGTCCGCCCGCCTGTACATCGAAAGCACGCTAACTTTCGAAGAAGTAAAGCTAGGCGCTGGAAATTTTGAAAAAATAAACTTCCTATTAGCGTGGGTCGGTTGGGATTGTGAATGGGCCATATCGGTGCATGTTTTAACATAGATGCCATGCCGTATAAACGATCTCGTACTGCACGTGGCTCTAGAGGGCGCAATTAATATGGGGCATGGATCTATTTAGCTATATCGACTTAGAATGTCAAGACAAAGAAGAATGCTTGAATTTTTTATTTTAATTGATTACGACAGAACCTAACCTAACCCTATAGGGTCCAGGTTGATATCTAAAAGTGCTTTAAAAGGAGTGAGTAGATTAGCATTCTCCATCGCATGTGTTGGGTATACAAATTAAGCCCGCCTTGCATATTTAATTACCCCTGATTTGCAATCCATGCTTGGATTGCAAATCAGGGGTATATAAAACATATATACCCTAGATATGTATGTTCTTGTTCATAAATTTTTAAATGCCACCTCACTTGACGGCATAGTAAAAGAGGTAAAAGTTTTCAATATGTTTACCATAAACATTTTGAAGAACACGTGACCAAAATGTTGTTTTGTCACATTTTAACGTTTTTTCTGCGACCTTTTTCTTATAAAAACTGAAAGAAAGCCGTTGAGGAAACGTGTTGAAGAATTTGACAATTGTTTATTTAGAATTTGGTTAAGTTGGATCAATTACAGTCTGCCCTAATTTTGTGTGCCCTCCGTCATGAAAAGTATGAAATACGTTCATAGGGCAGTTTAGGGTTTAGGAATACTTGAAAACCACCATTTAGACAACAATAAAGAAAAATATCCGAAATTTTCGTATAAAAACGTTTTATGAGTGATACGTCGAAAACTTTTAAATCTCAGGTTTGGAGGTCCCTTATGAACCTCCATTCAAATGCAACTCTATTGAAATTAAGTAAGTTCAGACCATGTCCAACATGGATCTTGAGAAGTCTCGTACAACTCCCGGTTGTATGACAAAATGGAAATACAAATTTGCCATGAACATTCCATTAAGAAACAGGGGCAAACTTCTCACATATCTATGAGTGCTGTCCGATTGAAGATTGCGGTCCTTCTTTTTATAGCCGAGTCCGTACGGCGTGCCGCAGTGTGACACGAGAAGTTTTTACATGGCGTAGTACCTCATAAATGTCGCCAGCTTTAGGAGGGGATAACCACCGCTGACAATTTCTTCTGATGTTCTCGCCAGAATTTGAACCCAGGCGTTTAGCGTCCAGGCAGACATGATAACCTCTGCACTACGGTGGTTTCCCAGTTATATGACAGCTATATGTAGCTATATTCCGATATGGATCTTCCTCAACACTGGTGTAGTGGGTTTTAATGTAACACGCTCTACCAAATTTAAGCGAAATCGTATGAAGAAGCGGGGCTATTATTTGCATTAAAACACTTACTTGGCGCTCTTACGGTCTGAATAGTGATTTTGCAAAACACTAATTATTAAGTCCAAAAAATGGTTTTTTAGATACTGAGAGAATTAAAAATACTTAAAGAGAGTAATACACACACACAGTCTCATTTTCATTTTGGACATCGCAGATTTAGAAAGAAAATGAGGAGAGGAGAAAAGGTTGAGCACAAAAGGATAACCCTTTGTTGTTGTTTATTGCAAAAGCTGTATGCAAAATAATTTTGAGTGTCTTTGCTCAAAATTCTTTTTGGGCACATGCGATATATTTATGATATTGTAAACAATACACAGCATACATGCGTCATAAGCATCAAGTAGGTATGAAGCACTTATGCGGCGTTTCCCTGTTTAAAATACCTTTGCTCCATTGTTGTTCTACTTTACTACACACGAGGAATGGATAATGGCAAAATATCAGAAAAACCAAATAAATGGGTTTCCTCGCAGAAGTGGAAAGTAAGAAGGGACAATACTTTGACATGCATTGCACACATCTATAGGTAGACAAAAAAAATTGGCACAGCCAGATGTAAGGACATTTTTTAATGAGATATTAACCAATAGGCAAATGGAGAAGTGTGTGTCGCATAGGTAGACAAACAAGAAATGTTGGCAGAGTCAGACTTAAGTAAGTTTTTGTATGAGGTATTAATCATTTGGCAGATGGAGATTTGTGTCTGAGTGGCTGCCTACATACCCTACAGCTTTTTTCATATAACACCCTCTGTAACACCTCGAAATATGCATCTAAGACCCCATAAAGTATATATATCCTTGATCGTTAAGACATTTTAAGTCGATCTAGCCACGTCCGTCCGTCTGTCGAAAGCACCGTAACTTTCGAAGGAGTAAAGCTAGCTGCTCGAAATTTTGCACAAATATTTCTTATTAGTGTGATTGTAAATGAGCCAAATCGGTCCATGTTTTGATATAGCTGCCATATAAACCGATTTTTGGTCCTGACTTCTTGAGCATCTAGAGGGCGCACTTTTTATCCGATTTGGCTGAGATTTTGCACGTGGTAATTTGTTATCACTTCCAACAACTGTTCAAATCGGTTCAAATCGGTTAATATCCTTATATAGCTGCCAAATAAACCGATCTTGGATCTTGACTTCTTGAGCTACTAGAGGGTGTAATTCTCATCCGATTTGGCTGAAAATTAGCATGAAGTTGTTTGTTATGACTTCAAATCAATCAAATCAATCAAATCGGTCTATAACCTGCTATAGGTGCCATATAAACCGATCTAGGATCTTTTTTTCTAAAGCATCTAGAAAGAATCTAAAAAAGATACCGGGAAAAGAACTCGACAAATGCGATCCACGGAGAAGGGTATATAACATTCGGCCCGGCCGAACTTAGCACGCTTTTACTTGTTGTATTTAAAGCAGCTGAAATAGCTGTACGAAATGTTTGCTTAACGAGCAGCATTATGTTTGCTGGAACAGCAGTCATGTATACTTTTCATAGCAAACAAAAACTGTTGTTTAACAAGCATTTGTGCAGTTTGCCACATTCTATATGAAGCATATCGTTATATACTTGGTTTAATTGTCTAGCATCTATTATGTACACCTTTTCACTTTTGTTCTTTTTGATGGCTCTTTTTTTAATCTCATTCTCAAGTTATCTTAGTGAGAAGAATTACGGCGCGCAGACAGCTGGACAGAGAAGATAAGTGAGTAATTCCCCCCTTTTTTGTGGCAGTTATAAAATTATTGTCTCAGCTACTTTTGTTCAGATAAATTATAACCATTAAGACTACAAACATTTTCAGCAGTTATTATTTTGGGATATCAGAATAAATACAGAAATGCCCATAGCACCCGTATGAGTGCGGGGCACACAATTGGTTCGGGATAAGAATCGACCTATCTTAACATTTATTCATCCATTGCACGTGCTGATAAGGCATTGAGCAATTAATGAAATTTGCGCTCACAGATTGACAATTTAAAACTGAGTTGAGTATAACGCCAATAGAAATTGCATTTGACAGCTGATTAGAAAAGCTTCCCTTGTTATTTTTTTTATTCAGTTCCCATCTAGACTTGAATTGGTGAAGAACTCGGCGCTGTTCTAGCTCGTTACAATTCCTAATGCTAAAAGAAAATGCAGAGCAAATTGATTGAGATACCATTTGAGAAATGGGCCCAATTACGCGATTTATATTTGCATCAAAAAGATCGCTCCTCCTGCTATAACACCATACAAATATTTATCGATTGGTATGAACAAGATTCCAATGTTCCTTTGAAGATTTATGCTCCAAATGACAAGTGGGTAACCGATGGAACCTATGTTGCCCATGTGAGTAGTGTGTGTTTGGAAAAGGTTCTCTGTTTTGAAATTAAACTTTCTTCCATTTAGCTCATACTCGGCAATCATTTGTACTGCAATACTTTGAATAAGGACTTCTCTGGGCTGTTGGAAGCTATGAAATGTTTTGATAATTCGAAGACAGTGGCCGGCTTTCAAGAGCGCATCCTGCCTGCAGTAGAAAAATTCTTCATTGACTCCGGCCTCAGCAGCCAACAATTCTTATCGGTGGGCACTACTTGGGTGCGCATATCGAGAGAAGATGCCTTAAAATTTGATACAGAGTGAGGAACATGAATATTTTTGTGACATCAAAACACTTAACCTCTCTGCTTTCTCATAGATTGCCAGAGAACATAACCGTTAGAGAATTGGATGAGACCCATGCAGAACAGGTCAACGCTGTGTGGCCCCACAGAAGTGAAGGTTCAGTAAATTTAGTTCGACATCTTATCAAATATAACAACAGTGTGGGACTGTTTGAGGGCGATAAGTTGGTCGCCTGGTGTTTGATGTATGTCGACTTAGTGTGCAACCTGCAAAGGTGTTTTGTATGTTATACTAGTTTCTTTTTTCAGAGTGGCTTTGGGGGCCTTGGGTTTGTTACAAGTCGAAGAGACCCATAAGCGCCGCGGTCTTGGTAAATTGGCCACCAAGATTATGGCCAAACATTTAGCCCAGAAAGGTGTTGAAGTTACTGCTGCTATAGTTTTTGAAAACTCACCTTCGCTTTGTATGTTCAAACAACTTGGCTTCAAGGCAATCGACAATGTCTATTGGAGTTTTAAAGTATAAACAGAAACAATGCCAAATATAGGGGTGGCATATATGGCCAGCAACATTTCCTTTCGTGAGAAAGTTTCTTTTTTTACTGTAATTAAACTTTGGAAAGAGTAATCAGTAATCATATGCAATGAAATGTCAACGTTAATATTTGCTGTGTTTTATTTCAGTACTGGAAAGACAAGCCGTGAAGTAGCAAAATAAAAAATGATTTGCAAAACTTGTGTGGGCATAGAAATCAAATAAAATTAATTGAGATTTATGCACGTAAATTAACAAATAATTGGCTCAATTTAATTTTGCCATTCACAATAGAGGTATTTCTGCAGGTGGCCACACTATTTGTGAAAAACATATCATGACAATCGTGACGACAGATGTTCTACATAAGCCTACACTGGTAATGTATCCAGAACTTCAATAATGAACAACAACAAAGAGAAGCAAATAGTACAATCCTTCGTGTATAAGAATCACTTTTTATACCCTCCACCATAGGATGGTGGTCTTCTTATTTCGTCATTCTGTTTGTAACTACTCGAAATATTTGTCTGATACCCCATAAAGTATATATATTCTTGATCGTCGTGTAATTTTAAGTCGAACTCGCCATGTCCGTCCGTCTCTCTGTCGAAAGCACACTTACTTCTGAAGGAATAAAGCTAGCCGCTTGAAATTTTGCATAAATAGTTTTTGTTAGTGTAGGTCGGTTTGGAATATGAATGGGCCAAATCGGTCCATGTTTTGATATAGCTGCCATATAAACCGATCTTGGTTCTTGACATCTTGAGACTCTAGCCGATTTGACCGAAATTTTGCACGTGGTATTCTGGTATCACTTCCAACAAATGCGCTAAGTATGGTTCAAATCGTCCATGTTTTGATGTAGCTGCCATATGAACGGATCTGGGGTCTTGACTTCTTGAGCCTCCAGAGGGCGCAAATCTCGTCCGATTTGACTAAAATTTTCCACGTTTTGGAATTTTTTGTTTTGGTATCACTCTCAACAACTGTGTTAAGAATGATTCAAATAGGTTCATAAACGGGTAAAGCTGTCATATAAACCGATCTTGGATCTTGACTTCTTGTCCCAATAGAGCGCGCAATTCTCATCTGATTTAGCTGAAATTTTGCATAAGGTGTTTTATTATGATTTCCAATAACTGTTCTAAGTATGGCGCAAATCGGTACATAACCTGATATGTATATTTTGCCTATGAACATTCCACTAAGGAACAGGGGCAAACTTCTCACATATTAATGAGTGCAGTCCAATTCAAGTTTAAGCTCAATGATAAGGGGCCTCTACTTATAGCCGAGTCCGAACGGCGTGCCGCAGTGCGACACCTCTTTGGAGAGAAGTTTTACACGGCATAGTACCTCACAAATGTTGCCAGCATTAGGAGGGGAAAACCACCGCTGAAAATTTTGTTGTGATGGTCTCGCCAGGATTCGAACCCAGGCGTTCAGCGTCATAGGCGGACATGCTAACCTCTGCGCTACGGTGGCCTCCTCACATAACCTGATATACTTGCCATAAAAACCGATCAGGGATCTTGATTTCTTGAGCCTCTAGAGGGCGCAATTGTCATCCCATTTGGCAGAAATTTTGTTCAACGGTTTCTCTCATGACCTTCAATATACGTGTCTAATATGGTCTGAATCGATCAATAGCTTGATACATCTCGCATATAAACCTATCTCCCGATTTTGCTTCTTGAGCCCCTACAAGGCGCAATTCTTATCCGAATGAACTGAAATATTACGCAATGACTTCAACAATGTTCAGCATTCATTTATGGTCCAAATCGGACTATAACTTGATATAGTTCCAATAGCATAACAGTTCTTATTCAATATTCTTTGTTTGCCTAAAAAGAGATACCGCTCATAGAACTCGACAAATGCGATCCATGGTGGAGGTTATATAAGATTCGGCCCGGCCGAACTTCGCACGTTTTTAGTTGTTTCTTCATAGAACGTTGTCTTTAGAGAAAATTACAAAAAAAATATCTTTAGAGAACATTTCAAAAAACTAATTTGAATAATGTAACACTTCCATGAGCTAGAGAAAAATGTCCGGAAAATTTGTTTTGTTACAAAAAACCGTAGCGCAAAGGTAAGCATGTCCGCACTACGGCATAGGTGTCACACTGCGGAACGCCATTCGAACTCGGTTATAAAAAGGAGGTTCCCTATGGTTGAGCTAAAACTTGAATTGAACAGCGCTCAGTTCCTTATTGAAATGTTAAAGGGAAAATTTGTAATTTTGCAAAAAAAAAAAAAATGGTGAAAAATTATTTGCAGAGAATATTAAGGAAATTTTGTTTCTAAAAAAAATTTGTTAAATTTGTTGTACAATTTTATAGTAATTTTATATTTAGCTAATATTTTATGGACATTTTATTTAAAATTTTTTTTTAAGAAATGTTTGCCTTTAGGTAAAATTTCATGGAAATTATTAACAGGAAAATTAGTGAAAATTTTCCCTTTAAAAAAAGTTTCATAAAAAAAAATTAAATGTTTAGAGAAAATTTTATGAACATTTTTAAGAGAACATTAGATGGAACTTTTGTCGTTAGAAAAAATATTTGAAAGAAATTTCAGGGATTTCTCTGTAGAAAATTTAGTAAATTGTTTGTCCTTAGATTATATTTCATAAACATTTTAGCTTTAGAGAAAATTTTGTTGGCAATTTACCTTAAAAATTATTTTTTATTAAAATTGTAGTTTTAGGTAAATATTTCATTCAAATGTTGGTCTATGGAAAACTGCAGAGAGCTATTTGTCTTTGGACCACTTTTTTTTCCTTAATGAACTAATATAAAAGTTTGCACGTAGACACTGTTCCCAAAGAAAATTTTCGCGCCTAATCACTCTGGCATTCGACGTTTTTGATTATTTTGGCAGCAGCTCAGTACTGACAAATTTTGTTTCTATACGCCCCATAATTTGATCTGGCAACATCCACCACATGTCTGCTTAAATCAGCTTTTGATGATGATAAATTTCGATTAAAATTATCTTCTCCATCATTGTGACCGCAGTATAAGAATGTCTTTCTTGGAAACAATATAATTGAGAATTCTTTTAATTTTAAAAATTTAATAAAAGATTCTTTCAAAAACATTTTTTTTTTATAATTTTTAAAAATAAATTCTTGTTTATTTCTTTTAAATTTAAAGTGAGCGTCAAATGTCTAGTCAACGTACGCAACTGATTGCATTTTTGTTTGTTTGTTGAAATGCGATGAGTTGGTCATCATCTATTTATTAGAACATCAAATTCATGTCAAAGGGGACCTGTTTCAAACAAACAAACACGAAAAAACACAAAGAAAATACAAATTGTTTTTATGGAAATTTTGGTTGATGACATTTTTTACGCCGATTTGAAATAAAACACAAACGTGAAAAAATCAAATGGAATTTCTGTGACGTCAGAGGAAAATTTAAAAGCATGGCATTCTCGTTTTCGCCACTCAAATGCCGATGATTTGTGAATCTTATCCAAGAAGTACTATGTGTGCTACGAGGTTTCGTTGCTGAGATACCGGCACAGTCTGAATGCTTCACGTGCGCTGCGTGTAGGATGTGCAGAATATTCTATCTGAAGTGCGCATAAGTCGTATGTATCCCCCATGGCAGATGTATTGAAATTTGGTACATATTGAATTGGGTGGACCGAAGGGTGTTTTTTCCACAAGCTGGTTCAAAATATATACTATGTCTATTATCGCCGATTACTCAAGATATATGCGCGTTAATTATTTTTTCAATGCCTGTTAGCGTCAATCAATGGATTTGTATACCCTACACCAATTCTACTCCAGATAGGTGTTGGGTTGCCCAAAAAGTAATTGCGGATTTTTTAAAAGAAAGTAAATGCATTTTTAATAAAACTTAGAATGAACTAAATATATATATATTATACTTTTTTTCTAAAGCAAGCTAAAAGTAACAGCTGATAACTGACAGAAGAAAGAATGCACTTACAGAGTCACAAGTGAAAAAATTTGTCAACGCCGACTATATGAAAAATCCGCAATTACTTTTTGGGCAACCCAATATAATTGGAGTGTGAATTAGTCTGAAAGATGGTGCTCTTGAGTGCACGGCATCTTGGGTTGCGAATTGCGGGCTCAGGGTGAATGCAAGGGAGAAGAGCTGGGCCTATTTACACGGATGAGAAGGATTCCAGAGAACCAATTTTCTGATTTGATACGATCGAATACTAAAATGTTTCTGGGGATTCTTAGGTTTTTATGCCTATAGCTCCCACATAAGCCTTTGTTGGGATTTTACTTGTTGGCTCACAAAACTCCAAAATTATGTTGAGTACCCAGGGACTGAGATCTGTTTTTGAGATACGATTCTGCAGGCAGAGATCCGGGCGATCATGGAATGCCTGAGGTGATGTAGTTTTCACTCGAGGACACCGAGTGTGAACATCTTTACGAACAGTAAACTAGCCATCAGGGCAATAACAACCAGGACGGTAAGGTCACGAACAGTCTTGGAGTGTAAGAATGAGATTAATGCCTTCTCTGAGGATAGCACGATCAGCATCGTATGGCTGCCGAGCCATAGCGGAGTAAGAGGGAATAAAAAAGCAGTCGCCAAATCGTGATGACCAGAGGATTGCCATCAATAAACTTGGTTAATCCGAAGCCATTCTGGTCGACGCAGTTCGAGTTAAGGGCGTGGGCTACGAACGTGTATTTAACACTGGGAACAGCGAATATGTCGGTAGGATGGCGAAAATCCTATGGGGAGATCCGGATCGTGAGAAAGGAAGTATAGTGCGAGATAAAAAACTTCCATGAGGCAAATTTTGTAAAGACTTGTCAATAAATGCTTATACAATTACAATAGTATGTAAATGCATTTAAGACAATGCGTGTATGAGACAGGTATACCTAAATCTTTACCAATTGCGACGAAATGTGATATGTGTTTTAGAGGTACAAAAAACTTTGAACGATGGATCCTTATGGGTGGTACATATATATTGCAGCTATATCCAAATCTGAACCGATTTGTACCAAATTCAGTATGCATAGATGCTAAAGAAAAGAATCTTTGAAATTTCCGGAATTTTCGAAAATCGGCCGTACATGTAAATGATATATATTACTAAATCTGAACCGATTTCTATAAAATTCTTCGGCTACATTAAGAGTCTCAAGAAAATAGTCTGTGTCACATTTCATGAGGATTGTGCACAGATGTGCATGACAAAGCAATTTTAGTCCAATCGGATGACATATATATGGTAGCTAATATCGCTCTTTATAAGGCACAATAAAGTATATACATTTGACTTAATTTTGTTCATCTCGATGAGTTCTTTCGATACAAGAAAGAAATTATGCGATTTGGTCTTGTATTTCAAAAGTTATAAGTCTTTGAATGTAAACAATGATAACAAGTGAAAACGTGTTAAATTCGGTCGTGCCGAAATTTGGATACCCCCCACCATGGATAAATTATTCATCCTCTTTTGTAACAACTCCACTATCGTATCCCTTGTGATATGCAAATCGGAGCTGGTCTGGTTCATATTTGATTGAGGTACTGGGAACTCTTATACAAGTCACAGTTTCAGCGATATGGGGCAATAAATCCGCTTTTATGGGATTAAGACACTTAATTGGAAGATCAATCTGTATTAAATTAAATATTGGGTTGACCAAAAAGTAATTGCGGATTTTTCATATAGTCGGCGTTGACAAATTTTTTCACAGCTTGTGACTCTGTAATTGCATTCTTTCTTCTGTCAGTTATCAGCTTTTACTTTTAGCTTGCTTTAGAAAAAAAGTGTAAAAAAAGTATATTTGATTAAAGTTCATTCTAAGTTTTATTAAAATGCATTTACTTTCTTTTAAAAAATCCGCAATTACTATAATCTAATCTGAACCATATGCTGGTTGGATGAGATTATAGGCTTAATACAAGTCACTGTGTCCAATTCCAGCGAAATCGGTCAGTAAATTCAGCTTCTATGGGCTTTAGACCCTAAATCGGGAGAACGGTCTATATGTCAGCTATATCTAAATATAGTCCGATCGAAACCATATTTAGGTCAGAGGTTGGGAGGCTCAAAACAACTCACCGTTTTAAATTCCAACGAAATCGGATAAAAAATAAAGCATTTGTAAGCTTTAGACCCTTTATTCGGCAGATCGGTCTATATAGCAGCTATATCCAAATATGATCCGATTTGGCCCATTCAAGAACTTAACCAGAGTGCATCAAAAAGACACACGCACATCGTTAAATCGCCTTAGAATTAAACGACGATCCGCAATATATATACTTTGTAGGGTCGGAAATTTATATTTCGATGTGTTGCAAACGGAATGACTAAATGAATATACCCACTTTCCTATTTTTGACACCCAGTTTTGCACCCTGTACCAATGCAGGGTGTCTTAATGTCAAAATAGTAATATACAGTATATTGTATTTTCTGCAATTGTTTCAAATTTCATATAAATCAGAGAACTTTTGTGGGTTTTATCGAATTTTTGCCATATTTTCGCATTTCCCTCCATAGGGAGTGCGCATAACTGACTGCCTCACTTCTTCGATATTCCCTAAGTTCTGATGGTCCGTTAAAGTCCATTTCTGAGCCACACTCCCAAAATGAGTTAACCCCATACAAAATCAAATTACGGCCAGGAACGGGTCTGTGAGGAGGAATTAAAATGCGAGCGCGGAAAGCACGTTACGTAGCAACAAGTGAGCGAGGTTTTGGAGCAATTCAGACCACGTATGTTGTACAAGTCATTGTACAAAATTTCATTCGAATCGAATAAAATTTGGGAGAATTCTCTCATATCAACCGGGAGATCGGTTGATATGGGAGCTATATCAGGTTATGAAGCGATTCAGACCATACTTGATATAGTGGTTGGAAATCGAAGCAAAACACTGAGTGTACAAAATACTTTAGCCAAATCGGAAAATAATTGCTCTCTCTAGTGGTTCAAGAAGCCAAGATCCGAGATCGGTTTATACGGCAGCTATATCAGGTTATGAACCGACTTGAACCATACTTAGCACAGTTGTTGTAAGCCATAACAAAGCTATTGATACAAAATTTCAGACAAATCGAATAGAATTCTTCGTCAAAACACGAACCGATTTGCCTCATTTGCAATCCCAACTGACTTACACTAATAGGAAGTATTTGTGCAAAATTTCAAGCGGCTAACTTTATTCCTTAGAAAGTTAGCGTGCTTTCGGCAGACAGGCGGACGAACCGACGACCGGACATGAAAACATTTTTCAGCGGTGGCTTTCCCCTCCTAATGCTGGCAACATTTGTGAGGTAATATGCCATGTAAAACTTCTCTCCAAAGAGGTGTCGCACTGCGGCACGCCGTTCGGGCTCGGCTATAAAAGGGAAACCCCTTATCATTGAGCTTAAACTTGAATCGGACCGCACCCATTGACATATGAGAAGTTTGCCCCTGTTCCTTAGTGGAATATTCATGGGCAAAATTTGCAATTTGCAAGATACGTAAATAAGCATACTTTTTGATTTTGGAGTGAAGATCAGCCAGAAGCATTGCATTCAGAAAAAGTCGCAGTTTGGTGCGGTTTATGGGTTGGTGGCATCATTGGACCGTACCTCTTCAAAGGTACGGTGAGCGCTATCATGAGATGATATCTTACTTTGTTCTGCCCAAAATGTGAGAGCTTGACTTGCATGACATGTCAAGCAAGCAAGAGCTTGACTTGCATGACATTTTCAATCTTTTAATAATATGGATCGTACTTTAATTTGTTGGGGCTCAGTTCGATATATCGATGTGTTACAAACGGAATGACGAAATTAGTATATCCCCCATCTTACAATGAAGGGTATAAATAACATCCATTGTGGCACATAGGATTGGATGTTTGCCTATGTCGCCCCTTATGTCTGCGAACTCAAGCTACAGCTTAAAAGTATTTTCAGTGGTCGTCGTCCCCTCATTAGATGTTGGCTCCTCACGAGTAACTTTGCTTTGTGAAACATTTCACACTCTTCAATATGAGAGGAGGTGATTTGCAATGCAGTTTGTGTCTAGGTAGCTAGACACTGTATTCTGAAGAAGTTAAACTTTAGCTCTTTATTTTTCTTGGGGTCCATCGTGACGCAGATGTTAGCGTGTGAGCCTATCATACTTAATGCCTGGGTCATCCTGACGTTTGAATCTGTGGTTGTCATTCCTTCACTAATGTTGGCGAGGTTTGTGAGGCCTTCAGTCATGCAGAATACCTGACGTTTTGAATCAGTGGTTGTCATTTCCTTACTAATGTTGGCGAGGTTTGTGAGGCCTTCAGGCATGCAGAATACCAAACGAAGATGTTGTTTAGCAACTTTTAGCGAATTCAGCCATAAAAATGATGCCTCTTTAATAAGCAAAAATCTCCCTGTTCCTGTGTAGTACAGATTTTTAAAAATTTCTAGGTATGTATACTTTGGTGGATAAGATGTGCACCTGAGCCTTCTGCGTTACAGTTTTCAATGATCGCCTATAACACTGAACGCCCTCTTTGGACTCGTTTGTATGAGAGGCTCCTTTTCACTATGGTTCTGTTAATCACAAACTATGCTAGAAATTTCAAAGTAGATTTCAACGAATGGTGTAGGATATACAATAAACAGTGTTAGCCGACATTTGCTTTTCCTAAAGAGATTCTTGTCAAAGTTCATTTGGCAGCCATAATTTCAAATAAATCTAAAAATATTTCGACATACTACGTTTTCTATATACTAAACATTATACACTCAAAAAAATATGTATTAATTTTAAACAAGGAAATTTCTGCAGTATTATTTTTTAATTTCAAATCAAATTTCAAATAGATATCGTCCATTTTGAGTCCTCTTATGTATTGATTACATTCATGAAACGCATAGGCAAATATTGTTAAGGAAGTTTGGCAACCTAGATTTCAGAACCTCAGGACTTTCGAAAACCTAGATTTCAATATTCCATTCATAATTTCTACTCCTAAAAATTTCTTATTTTCCATTATTTGTAGACCACAAAGCTAAATAAAAAATTTTGTTATTAAAGAATGGTTTTTATAGTTTCTCAATATTAAAAATATTCAACACAGCTTCCAAAAGGAGATTTACAAAATTTCTTAGGTACTTAAGCTTATTAAGGAGCTTGTCAATGTCAAACAATAAAGATTATGAGTGAGCCTTTGAATAGCCGCATATCATTGTCTACAAATGTTTTACCTGCCGCTACCACATGCAATTTTCTTTGAGTGTATTGCGTTGCTTATTTATATCCCTTGTTGCTAAAAATTTTAATAGCTTTTATTCAAAATATTGACAATAATTTATGTAAACATTTTATTTTGGTCACCAACATGTAGAGAGGGACACAATACAACTTTTTGGTCAGCTGATGATCGCATGCTTAACTCGATACAAAATATTCTGAATACGGTTGTAAATTTAGTTTCAAATGATTTGTAACTTAAGTTTTGTTGATCTTGACCTGCATCAAACCATTGGTATGCTCTAGCATTATGAATGTCTTATTGACAAGCATTCAGAAAATTTGTTGATCAAATTGTGAGCGCAAAGTTGTCTTATGGAAATGCGCCTCAAAATCACCCTTGGAAGGGATACAAAAATTTGGCAAGTCAGTTATAACAAAAGAAGAAAAAAAGAAGACTTCGCTGTGATTATTGTTGGAGGTGCAGTTTGACGTCAAGTGAGTCTGACGCCAAAACTGCTGTTGAATTTTCTTTTGATGGCTTCGTTGATCAGCGTCTGCTTCGTTTTTGCGTTAGTACAGGGACGCTGCAATTGGGCCTTGAAAGGCGGAAAATAGTGCAAGGCATAAAAAAGGTTTTAAAAATTACGGTTCTGCAGGTTAAAGCACTCTACATTACTCGGAGCTAGGTGTTGAAGGCCACCGTGGCGCAGAGGTTAACATCTGGCCTCGAATACTGGCGAGAACATAAACTCTTCAGCGGTGTTATTTGCTTACTAATGTTGGTGACATTTGTAAGGTATTCGGCTATTTAAAACTTCTTCGTATAGTCTTTTGTGCCAATTGGTTGACAATTTTAAGTCTTAGTATAAATCGAGGAAACTGGGAACTGCATTTAAATAGGAACCGATTTTTACAACAATCAAAAAGTTTTGGTCATTAGACCCAAAAATAATAATTTTAGTGGCTAACAAATACAATAAATTACTATTACAATTACTTCGACAGCCTCACGATTTCTATATTTGAGGTCTTAGTCTAAAAGGAAGAAGTCGTAAGGTGTTGAATCGCAAGATCTCGTTGGCCAATTGTGATCACCTATTCCAGAACTAACATGGTCCGGAAACTTTTTCCAAAAAAGGATAACCCCTTAAAGCCATCACACCTAATATGGTTGAAAAGTCTTCTAACCAAAGACGAAACGTGTCCCATAGTGGTTGCTATGTGTTGCTATGTGTTGCTATCTTTGGCTTTCCTTTTCCATTTGCATCTCCGATCATTGAGCTCGTCTCGAAAAAGAAACAAACAAGAATTGTAATGATCTCGCCCTAACAGGCAAAAAACTTGAAAAATGGATAACTATTAATCCAACTTCATTTTCAAAAAAGCCAGGTCCAATGACCTAGTCGGACCTTAAACCACAACTAACAGTCACACGTTGAGGATGAAGAGGCTTTCCAACAATAGCTCTTAGTTTTTCCAAGCCCCAGATGCGATAGGTTCGCGATACGACCCGAAAATGTTTTAGTTTTTGAAGTTTGACTGCGAGTTTTTCACCATTTTTGTAGTGAGTTTGATAATTTTAAGGCGTTGTTCAACCGTATGGGGCATAGTTTCCAAGATCTTTAAGATATTGGACTTATCATAAAATTTCATTGAAATGTGGATCAGTGATGTTAGACAATTCGGCAATTCTCAAATATCTTCCATCTGAGTCCCGTATTGTAATGATTGGTCTATATATCCCGTTGTGGTTGCGACGGTGTCACAGGTATTTCAACACAAATTAGTATACCAAACTTTTTATTTAGGTTACTAGAAGATCAAGAGATCTGGAGTCTTTCGAAAATTAGGGGAAGGATGAGGATATTGAGCAGAAATTTTACACAGATCTATATTTTTTTTCAAGTCAGGTTCTTGAATAGACCAAATCGTACCATATTTCGATAAAGCTGCCATGTAGACGTACATATGTCCCGATTGAGGGTCTTGAGCCCATAAAAGACACATTTTGTTATCCGATTTTTTTTTTGAAGTTTCAAGCAGCAAGGTTCGAATCCTGGGGGAATTTTGGCTACATTTGTGATGTACTATGCCATGTAAAAACTTCTATCCAAAGAGGTGTCGCACTGCGGCACGGAATTCGGACTTGGCTATAAGAAAGGAGAGTTTTTATCATTGAGCTTAATCTTGAATCAGTCTGCATTCATGAATATGTAAGAAGATTGCCCCTGTTCCTTAGTGGAAAGTTTAAGGAAAAATTTGTAATCAGAGAAATCGGATTATAAATGCGCTTGTTATCACCTTAAGACCTTATACCCCAACCTAAGCATACCAAAACCATAGCTCCCATATACACCGATTTCCCGGTATAAGTTCTTAAGGGCATAACAAGCCCATATATAATCCGATTTCTCTGAAATTTGGAACAATAAGTTGCTCTTAGTAGATGGATATCCGATTGCCATGTAGACCGAACTGCCGATTTAGAGCCTTAGGCCCATAAATCCGATTTCGCTGAAATTTGAAACAGCGAAATTTCTCAGCTTCTTGACATCCATGTCAAATTTGGTCCCAATTGGACAATATGTTGACATACCTGCATATAAGTCAATCAGCTCATAAAAGGTCTTAAAACGCATTTTTCACAGGATTTCGCTGAAATTTGAGGCAGTGATTTGAACTGACCCTCCAGATATCCAAAGCGAATATGGTCCAGATCGCACCTTTATATATAGAAGATCGTACTGCCAATTTGATGTCGATACCCCTTTTAAAGTACGATTTGTGTTTAGCCCAAAAATGGTCTACATTTCTTTCAAGCAAGCATTCTCCTAAGGTCTAAGAACAGAAAAAGCCTCTGGGGATCAAATCTGGAGTGTAGGATAGAAGTGTAAACTATTCATATATTTTGTCACTTTTTTATTCTTTTTTTTGACGATGCGTTGTCCTGATGAGAGAGGTCTTCCTTCGTCTTCAATGGCGCCGTTTTATTGTGATTTCGTCCTTCAAACCCTCAAATAATTACAATACAATACTCGCTGTAGTCGATTCATCACGCGTAGTTCACTTGGCTGACAGTTGATTGGACTTCTTTGTGAAATGTGATAAAACAGGATCAAACACATGGCACAATAATCAATTCTATGTTGTTTTTTGCACGTAGTGTTTTATTACGACTTCCAGCAACCTTACAATTTAAATCGGTCAATAACCCGATATAGCACTAATATGCACCGATTTTCCAAGAAGCCTTATAGGATCGGTCCATGCATTGATACTGCTTCTGCATAAACCGATATACTGATTTTTACTTCTCATTTTCTTTTTAAATATAGGTGATAGGAAATAAACTATAGTATTGATACAGTCGATATTTAGAATTAGAAATACCGAAAATATCGAATGTTGCAAATATCACGAAAATATCGAATGTTGCAAATATCAGTAGTTTACCAGTTCTACTCATTGGGACGTCCACTGCGTGCATTGTAAATTTTGCCTCGTTGAAATTGAGAAAACTTCAAAGGTTGATTTTCTCAACTGTGGATTTTCCATGTGCAGAGTCCGAATGATGTTATTTAACCCAAGTCTTGGATTCCACAGTTATTCGGTACAGTATTTTGTTTCCAAACTAACGATAGTTGTTTGAAAACTTCGTACCCGAGCTCGCTACTAGCTCAGCTACAGGGAATAGCTGGCAAAATATCGATGGTATTATCGATACTATCGATATTTTAGTTTTTGTCTGAATATCGACTTATATTTTTGCTATCAATTATATCGGCAAAGTTCGGCTATTTGCAAAATTTTTCAAAAAGTTATCAATCCGATCGTGAATATATCTCAATCATAGATTCTTCAATAGTGTTAAGTATTTCAATTATCGTTCGAATCGACTCATAACCTGATATAGCTTCCCCATTAAATCTCCCGATTTACTTCACCATTCTTCAATGGTGTTAAGTCTTTCAATTATCGTTCGAATCAACTCATAACCTGATATAGCTTCCCCATTAAATCTCCCGAGTTTACTTCCCGCGCCTATAGAGGGAGCAATTTTCATCCCATTGGGCTCAAATTTTATACAATGATCACTCATATGATTTCCAACTGATTCGTTAAAAATATAGGTGATACGAAATTACCGATAGTATCGATATCTATTCCTAGAAATATTGAATGTTGCAAATATCGATAGTTTGCCAGCCCTACTACAGGGCCGTTTCTCTTTTTATTTTATACCTAACTAAGAATAGAATTATGTACTACTGGTACAGCTATCCATGAGTCTCGAGGTTAATATTAACTATGGTAAATTCCATAAAGTAATCGAAGGATCTTTGATACAGGTTAGTAAAAACTTGGCTGACCCCCTTGTTTTTTCTTAATATTATTCGGATTTAACTTTTATTTATTATTAATTTTTTATTTAAAATTGTACTTTGTATTGGTTTATATTTATTAAAATTTTAAATTTAATATAAACAATTTTATTTCGGATTTCGGGTTTGCCTGTCATGGCTGGTTTATACATTCCATATTAGGACTAAATTTAAATTTTAATATATATTTTTGTTTTTGTATTTGTTTATAAAATTTGCAACTGAAATGTCGATTTAAGTATTTTACAACAATCCATTTTTAAATTCCTTATTTTTAACAAATTAATTCCTTATGTTTGTTTTTAATTAGATATTTGTATGGTTTATTTGTTTGTTTGTTTACCATATTGCTTTGTCTTTTTTGTTTCATTGGAGCATTTCAAATAATCAAAGGTCAACCTTAAAATGTTCAGTTTTATCATTGATTAGGTTATTTTCATAGTTTTCATTTTATTTTTATTTTCAAAGTTAATAATGTGCTTGGCTGTCGCTTTTATGACAACCGTTTTTCCCTTTCAGAAAATTATTCTCAGATGAATATGCTACAAAAGTATTTATAAAAATAAAACCGCTTGCACGACTGGTACTACATGTGTACTGTTGTTGTTGTTGTTGTTTTTATTATTTTGTAAATTTTGCAATAAATTCTAGGTATTTGGGAAATAATATATTTTTGGAGGTCATTCAGATAGATCTATCTGTTCTCGCCACAAACTAACCGAAAGCATAGAATGAAAATGACCTTGGCAGCACAGAGAAAGTGCGGTAATATTGGCGTTTCTTCACCATTCGGCCGACCAACACATGTCGCGGCGTGTGCGTGTGTGTGTGTGTTGGTGCCACGTGACCAGAGGATTGCGGGTGAGAATAGCCCTTAGGTAGCCATGACGAAACGATTGCCACTATAAAAAAGAACATGAGTTGCGACTTACATGGAATGTGTCGTCCAAATGGGCCCCAAAGAATCACCGGTGTAAACAAAAAGTGAGCTCGTGAGATTCCGCTTTAGCATTGCCGCACACAATGCACAGTGGGCAAAATTGGCAGCATATACAGTGAGAGAACATAGTGTTATGAAAGCGTAGCGGCACAGACACAGACGCAGACACATGTTAGTCTGTCATATTCAGATATGACAAACTAAAAGTATTGAAATTTGGCTATTAAAGAAAATTTCAATGAAATATTATCTTTGGAGGAAATATCTTCAGAGGAAATTTTATCTTAAGAGAAAATTTTATGGAAACTATTTTCTACAGAGTATTTCATGATAAGTTATTCCTTATACAGGGTGGCTGATGAAAGCCGCTACCAAAAAAAAATGTAATAACTTTTTTTCTATTTAATAATAATAATTTAATAATTAATTTAATTAATTAATTAATTAATTTAATTAATAATAATTTAATAATTAATTTAATAATTTAATTTAACATGAATAAAAGAAAAATGTATTCCATACACCGAAAAAAAAATGTAGCAATATTCATCATTGTAGCAATATTCATCAGCCACCCTGTAGAACATTTCATGGAAACTTTGTCTTTAGAAAAAAAATTCATGAACTCATTCATGTCTTTAGAGAAAATTTCATGGAATGTTAGTCTTGAGAAATTTTAATTAAATTTTGTCTTAAGAAATTTTAATGGAAAATTAATCTTTTCAAAAAAAAAAATTATGAAAATTTTGTCTTTAGAGAAAACTTCGTGGAGAATTTGCCTTTAGAGAAAATTTCAGGGAAATTTTGTTTTTAGAGAAAATTTTGTCTTTAGTGAAAATTTGTCTTTAGAGAAATTTTCAAGAAAATTTTGTCTTTAGAAAAAATTTCAAGGAAATATTGTCTTAACAGAACATTGATGGAAATTTAATCTTTAGAGAAAATTTCATGAAAATTTAGTCTTAAGAGAAAACTTTGTGGAAATTTTGCCTTTAGAGAAAATTCATGGAAATTAAGTCTTAAGAGAAAACTTTGTGGAAATTTTGCCTTTAAAGAAAATTCACGGAAATTTTGTTTTTAGAGAAATTTTCATGGAATTTTGTTTTGGGAAAATTTCATGGAAATTTAGTTTTTAGAGCAAATTTCATTGAAATTTTGTATTTAGAAAAAATTTCATTGAAATTTTGTCTTTTGAGAAAATTTTATGGAACTTTTGTCTTTAGAGAATATTTCGCAGAAAATTTGTCCTAAAAGAAAATGTTATAGAATTATTGCCTTAGAGAAAATTTCGTCGAAATTTGGATTACGGGAAAAAATTCATAAAAGTCCTTTACAGACTCACTTAGACAATTTTAAGTCCATTGTGATACCACAGTAGCGGCAGATCAAGGCTTCTGGCGGAAATCGAACCCAAGATTCCCGCACTGGTAATCCAAGCACGCTACCAACTCGGCTACCGGGGCGCCCAAAAATAAAAATGTTATCGCTGTGGAAAGTTAGTTTTTAGAGGAAATTTGAAGGACACTTCTCTACCTCGGCATTGCCGTAACCGAAACGAATGACATCAGTTTTGAAATAAAGCCAAGAATAATACTGGCAAGCAGTTTAGAAACAAGGCCTCGGCAGACGAAGATTAAACTATACAAGACACTGAAAAACGCGTGATGTTACATGGTTCCGAGGCATGAGTACTTGTGAAAGCAGACGAGGCAGTGCTATGAGTGTTTGAGGCAAAGATTCTTCGTATAATGTATGGAGCAGTTTTGATGGAGAATATCGGCGTCATATGAGCCTCGAACTGTAAGACGACTTTAGCATAGTTAAACGTATCAAAATACAACGTTTGTGGCTAGGTCATGTTGTCAGAATGAATGGAAAACCTCGAACACTGTGGTACACGCAAACCCGGACGATGGAAAGACATGTCGAAAATTAGTGTAAGAGAAGGAGCGAAAAAGATCGAGACGCTCGAAACTCCATTATAAGTTCGGCTAATGGGACAAATGTTCTGTCATAGTCAATTAAAGTACAGTAAGCAATATCAGGTTATGGAGCGACTTGGGCCTGCTTACCACGGTTATCGGAAGTAACCAAAAGAAAAATACATCCTGAATTTTACACAAATCCGATAAAAATTACTGAATCTAGGGGTCCACGAATTCAAGTCGAAGAACCACTTTGTATGGGAGGTATATCCAAATCTGATCCGAGGTGGCTCATTTTCATTGGGCCATAGATTATTGGGGCTGCACCAAAAAGAAGAATCTGTGCACATTTCAAGCAGATATCTTTATTCGTTCGACCGCTATCGAGATTTCGGACTGATGGACGGACATGGCTAGACCGACTTAGAATGTAGAAACGATCAAGAATTCAGAACAATATTTCGGCGAAATCGGTTAACAAATAAAGTTTTTATGGGCTTCAGACCCTTTATCGGCAGATCGGTCTTTATGGCAGCTATATCTAAATATAGTCCGATCTGTGCCACATTTGGGTCGGAAGTTGAGAGGCTTAAAACTGCGCACAATTCTAAATTTCTGCGAAAACGGATAATAAATAAAGCTTTTATGGCCTCAGACCATTTATCGGCAGATCGGTCTATTGTAGACCGTGATTAGAACAGAAGGACGGACGGACGGACAGACACACGGACATCGTTAAATCGCCTTAGAATTTTACGACGATCCGAAATTTATGTACTTTGTAGGGTCGAAAATTGATATTTCGATGTATTGCAAACGGAATGACTAAATGAATACACCCCCTATCCTATGGTGGTGGGTATGAAAATGTGATATTTTGTTGGTTTTTTTCTTCGTCACCTTTTTTTATAGTGCGTTTTAACAGTTAATATATTATTATCAGAGAAAAACTTATGAAGGGTTTTCTTTTGACAAAAATTTCATGGAAAAATTTCATATATTGAAATTTTATCTTCAGAGATAATGTCTTAAAATTTTGCCTAAGAGAAAATATTTTCGAAATTTGTCTTTACAGAAATGTTCTTTTATTTTTAATATATCCTTAAATATCCTTATCCTTATTATATCCTTAAACGAAATTGGTTGTTTGTCCATAGCGGCATCGATTATTCTTTTTCCTTTATTCTTTAATGTGCATAAAATTTCTTAGTGTAACTGAAAGTCTAAAGAAAAAACCTTAAGCACCTCAAAAATTATTAAGGAAATTATCCTTTGCAACCAGCATTATCAGTTGCATTCAGTTTGGAAGCCTTAGAAGCTCTTCTGCCACAAAGGGCATACAAATTAATTTTGTCCTGATTGTTGGTCATTTTTGACCACTGTGCAATAGACGAAAAATAAAATTCAATTTGCCAGTTGGTTTTAGGCCGTTTTCTTTGTTTCCTGGGATTTTTCAGTTTAGTTCTTTGCTAAACTTAGACGAGTGAGGAACAGTGCGCGCACTTCGGTCGCCAATCGGAAGACAATGCAAACCAAGTTAATTGAGATACCATTCGAAAAGTGGTCCCAGTTACGTAATTTATATCAACATAATAAAAATCGTGCCATCTCCTACAACACAATACAGACATTTATCGATTGGGCTAAAAAAGATCCGAATTTGCCGTTAAAAATCTACACCCCAAGCAGAGAATGGGAAGTCGACGGTACATATGTGGCCGCGGTGAGTATCAGCGGAAGCACATCAATGCAGAGCAGCATTCAAAACTAAAGCAGCGTGTGTTGTCATTTCCCTCCCCCCTTCCGCGAAATAGGCCCCTATGATAAAACAGATATTCTGCAATACCTTGAAAGATGACTACAACATTTTATTGACCGCCTTGAACTGCTTCGATAATTCACACATGGTCGGAGGCACGCCGGAACATTTAATGCCTGCAGTGGAACAGCATTTCCTTGACTCGGGTCTAACCAAGGATCAAATTATGCCTACCGGCACCTGTTGGCATCACATCACAAGAGAGGAGGCCTTAAAGTTTGACACAGAGTAAGACAACACGCTATTCTCGATTTTTGTTTACACTATGCCCATATGTCAAGAGAGTTTTGTTGCCAACGGAAATCTAATCTAACATATGAGGAAATTGTTGTTAAGAACGGAAACACAGAAAGTGAATGCGTAAGGGTTGTGTGTGGTATTCAAACAAGTTTTCTCTTCTTTTGTTTTTTCATAAATTCAAACATTTTTAAAAGTCTTTTAGTGCTTCCTTCTAAAAATTCTATGCGACAAGTGAACATTTACACTCACGCAAAACTTTTAAATGCCATTCGTTCGAGTGTTTTACTTGCGGAATGTTGAATGAGTACCAAGAAAATAATAACAAGTAAAAGTGTGCTAAGTTCGGCCGGGCCGAATCTTGGGAACCTACCACCATGGATTCTGGTTAAAAAATTTTACAAAATAAATTTAGTTGAAGTGCATAATTTAATTCTATTGGGTTGCCCAAAAAGTAATTGCGGTTTTTTTAAAAGAAAGTAAATGCATTTTTAATAAAACTTAATATGAACTTTAATCAAATATACTTTTTTTACACTTTTTTTCTAAAGCAAGCTAAAAGTAACAGCTGATAACTGACAGAAGAAAGAATGCAATTACAGAGTCACAAGCTGTGAAAAAATTTGTCAACGCCGACTATATGAAAAATCCGCAATTACTTTTTGGGCAACCCAATACATAGCAAATTTCTGCACAAACTTTCGCACAAGGATATTGGAGAGACCCGTTTATACAGGAGCTATATCAAGTTATAGACTTATTTGAATCGCACTTGCCACAGTGGTTGAAAGTCGTTACAGAACACCGTATGCAAAATTTCAGCGAAATCTGGCAAAAATTGTGGCTTGTAAGGACTCGAGAAGTCAAATCGGCAGATCGGTTTATATGGGAGCTATATTAGGTCATAAACCGATTCGGACTTTACTTACTACAGTTGTTGGAAATCATAACGGAACACCATCTGCAAAATTTTAGCCAAATCGGACAAAAATTGCGGCTTCTAGGGTCGCAAGAAGTCAAATCGGGAGATCGATTTATATATGGGAGCTATATCCAAATCTGAACCAATATGGCCCATTTGCAATCCCCAACGACCTACATGAATAATAAGTATCTGTGCAAAATTTCAAGCGGCTAGCTTTTCGCGTTTGACCGCTATCATGATTTCGACAGTCGGACGGACATGGCTAGATCGACTCAGAATGCCGAGACGAACAAGTATATATATATATATATATATATATATATATATATATATATATATATATATATATATATATGCCCAGCGCATTGTTCAAGGACATTTTTTCAGTCTCCCGCATTCTTTGGGGACATTTCCATTGTTTGGGGACTGTCCTCACTTCTTTTGTGGTTCTAGCGCATTGTTTGGGGACATTCCCTGTTTGGGGACACAAAAATTTTTTTTCGACCTTTTAATTTTTCATGAAACCTCTTTTCTTTTCAAACTAATTTTTGCCATTATTAGTTCGTTATAAGCTCATTTTCTATTTAATTTATTTTTTTTAATGTTTCATATGAGAACTCTATGTTGCCACCTGTCTTAAAAAACAGTTGAAAATTAACGCCGTTCACTAACCACTCAACTTGCGGCTTCGAGTTGTGCTGTTGACTGCATGCCTTCAAGTGTTGTTTACACTTGGAACAAAATCAATAAGTAGATTTGCTCACACTGAAAATGTATGGGAAACCTCGTCGCAAATCTAGATTTGCTCCAAGTGTAAACAAGACTTTACTTCGTCATCAAAATGTGTAATAGGATGGTAGCTCAGTGGTAGTATTCCGCACCAGCGAACAGCTGTCAATATCAATGCTGACGACTTTCGTGTCTATACATGAAAATGGCGATATTTTTTCCCAAACTAATTTTTAATAATTAGGGCAACATGGGTATCGAATGAAAGGTGTGTAAAAGTAGATTAAGATTTTTGAACACAACTTTGGCCCCTAGCCTCAGGGGGTCACCCCACCCTCAAAACTACCTACCAAAAAACATTTTTAACGATTAAGCTCCCATTAGACGAGCCGACATGTCATATGTAATTTAAATTGCTGTTTTGAAAGATGTACACATCGTGTGATACGTAAGAAAAATTTAATATGACAAATGGATTTTGGAAAAAATATCCAACTTTTTCGATTAAATCGAGCTTTTATTTCATCGAACATACATGTAGACACATGTCTATAAAAACAAAGTGCAAAACATACGACATTTCATGGCGATTAGATACACAACTTTGACCCCTAGCTTCAGGGGGGTTACCCCACCCCCAAAACTACTCCCCCAAAATGTTTTTTTATCGATTGGACAATATGGGTATCGAATAAAAGGTGTGTTAAAGAGGAGTAAGAATTTGATGCATAACTTTTGCCCCTAATATCAGGGGGTCACCCCACCCCCAAAATACATTTTTTGATTAGACCAATATGAGTATTATATGAAAGGTTGTTCAAAGTAAAGTACAATTCTGATACCCAACTTTGTCCCCTAGCATTAGGGGGATCACCCCTACCACAAAAATACCCCCAAAAAACCTTTTTATCGATTAGGGCAATATAGGTATTACATGAGAGGTATTTAGAGAGTAAGATTTTGATTTTACATATCCGATCCATCGACATACAGATTATGTGTGAGACAGCCACCGACTCCCTGATGCTTAAGACGATAAAGGAATGAGGGTAATAGAGGGTACGAGAAGTTCATACCTTTGCGTATTAGCGAGTCGACGGTAGGAAAACTGGATGGAATAACTGAGATGACACTTGATGACCATTGCGAAGCACAGCTGCCACTGGCACAGTCTTGGATTGACGAAGCTTTGGTATCGCCATCTGGAAGTACATGCTACACGGACCCAGGAACTGACATCTGTTTCCGAATCCCTGACCATAATACGGTCCTGCAGAGAGAGATCCGGACGATCACAGAATGCATAAAGTTGTGTAGTGCTCAAGCGAGGACGTCATGTGTGAACACATTTACTGCCGTCAATAAACTTGGTTAATCCGAGGCATTTGGAGTCGCATGTAACATTTTAGAAGGTCGAAACGATCGGTAGGTCGACGATAAAATACTACTGTAAGGAAATAAGGAGTTTAGTATAGTTTTCTTATAACAGGATCAGCGTTACCGTTGGTAACCCTAAAGGGTCATCGGTGTCATAGTATATTACCACTGTGTGCACACTTACACCCGTATTCACAAAACTTGAAGTAGCGTTAAAGTAGGCTTATTTGACAGATTTCCTTTAAGAACTGTCAAATAACCCTACTATAAAGCTGTTCTAAGTTTTGTGAATATGGGCATTAAACTCCGTTTACATTGGCCACTAAATCCGGATTTAAGGCTTTCATCAGCTGATTTTATAAAGGGAAAACAGGTGATCGAGCCATTAAATCCGGATTTAGTGGCCAATGTAAATGGGGTTTAACACCCGCATTCACAAAACTTAAATCAGTTTTATAGTAGGTTTATTTGACAGTTCCATAAAGGAAGTCCGTCAAATAACCCTACTTTAAACCATGTTTACACTAACACCCAAATCTACTTGATTTAAGATAATCTCCCAAACCCGTTTACACTACGATTAAAGAGATTTGCTTTTGTCAACAGGGTTGTTTTTGAAAGCATTTTTATGCTGATCAGAATTTTTATTGTGTTTAACACATATATTGTGGTCTGCAATTTAATATATGAAACGATTTTATTAAATTTAACACCAAATTTTATAAATTCAATAAGAAATTGTCAGATGTTGGCAAAAAGTGCTGGCCAAAACTACCAATAATAACCGGTATTCAATACAAACGCAGTGTTGCATTTCAATTTCGAAGGAAGTTTGCTGCAAAACACCTCAACTAAGTAGATTTGCTCACACTCAAAATGTATGGGAAACCTCGTCGCAAAACACGAGTTTTGCGAAAGCTCGTCGCAAATCTAGATTTGCTCTAAGTGTAAACAAGACATAAATAAGACTTAAGCCCCCATTAGACGAGCCGACAAGTCATATGTAATTTCAAAAATTGCTACTCTGAAAGTTGTACACATCGTGCGATAAGTAAGAAACATTTTTTTATTTTTATTTTTTTATTTATTTATTTCAGTATAATACAAAAGCCTTACGGCCAAATATCTGTATTACAAAGTAGGATTCCTGAGCAAAGTTATTTCATAATTATAATTATACAATAAAAAAATGTATAAGCATATAAAATCTATATATGTATGTACATATTAAGGGAAATTATTCAAATATTCCTAAAAAAAACTACAATATTAAAAAAAAATTTCGCTTAGAAGTTACAAAATTGGCTCCCCAGCCGTATTACACAAAAAAATATATACAAATTACCATGCTTGAAGGATAACAACCATAAGAAATTAGGTAGGTCAATGATTTTTTTATATGAATGATGAAATATAATATGACAAATGGATTTTGGAATATATATGCAACTTTTTCGATTAAATCGAGCTTTTATTGCCTCGAACATTCATGTTGAGACATGTCTATAAAAAAGTACAATACATTTCAGAATACATGGCAATTAGAGCGCGCTCTATTCGTATTTGACGTACATAAGACAAGACTTGTCGGCTCGTCTAGTTGGGGCTTTAAACAAGACATTAACGCCACTTTAAGTTTTGTGAATATGAGCATTAATTTGCGAGCAGTTTTTATAACACGCCAGACAAACTCACCACTGTTGGCAATAAGGATTTCATTGATTAGTCGTATTGTGGGAGCATCTTTTCCCGAATTGTCTTTGATCAAAATCATACTCTGTCACTTATTTTGATATTGTACTCGGTATTTTGTTGTTGGCCAACTGCCACTACCTGGAAATGGATGTTTTGACAAAGCCCAACATGTCATTCTATATCGAACAATGATAAGTTTACACGGTACATCTACGTTTATTCACCGTTTCTACTATTTGATTCAGGCTACACGTAACGTCTTGTTTAAGCCTTGTTTCCACTTAGATAAAATCTAGATTTGCGACGAGCTTTCGCAAATCTCGTGTTTTGCAATGAGGTTTCCCATAGATTTTGAGTGTGAGCACTACTTATGTGAGGGGATTTGCAGCAAATCTCCTTCCAAATTCAAATGCAACACTGCGCTTGTATTGAATACCAGTTATTATAGGTAGTTTTGGCCTGCACTTTTTGTCAACATCTGACAATTTCTTATTGAATTTATAAAATTTGGAGTTAAATTTAATAATATTGTTTCACACATTTAATTGCAGACCACAATATATTTGTTAAACACAATAAAAATTCTGATCACCATAAAAATGCTTTCAAAAACATCGCTGTTGACAAATGTAAATCTCTTTACTCGTAGTATAAACGGGCTGGTGAGATTAGCCCAGCAGAAGAAATATTGCAATCTCAGAGTTGTACCCATGCATAACTAACAGGTAGTGTACCGCAAACAGCTGAGTACAATTTTTTCTCGTTGAGTACACTATCTGTCAACGAGTTTTGGTTGTGTGTGTGTATTATAGTTAAGAACCTGCAAATGCAAATTTGCCCATGAATATTCCATTAAGGAACAGGGGCAAACTTCTCACATATCAATGAGTGCAGTCCGATTCAAGTTTATTCCCGAACGGCGTGCGGCAGTGCGACACCTCTTTTGAGGAGAAGTTTTACATGGCAAAGTACCTCACAAATGTTGCCAGCATTAAGAGGGGATAACCACCGCTAAAAAATGTTCTCGCCGGGATTTGAACCAGGCGTTCAGCATCAAAGGCGGACATGCTAACCTCTGAGCTACGGTGGCCTCAATAGTTAAGAACCTAGCATACAAACACAAAGATGTATGGCGCGAACCAGGATTCACTGAATAAGGTTAGGCCAAGCAATCAGCCGACATACAATTTTTTGAATTTTTGACAATACTTGTCATTAAGGTTGACAACTTTTTTCTCTTTGTACATTCATTCTTTGTTTAGATTTTCCCCTATTTGTGTCATTTTTATTCGGCACATATGACAACCTTAATGATATTCATGGGGCCTATACAGGTTATGATTTCGAAAGTGACCTAACCTTCTATTAGTGAATCCTGGGCGCGAACTAGTAAAGACTCGATCAGACTATATGGGCAAGTCTTATGACATGTCATTTTTTATGTATCATTGGTACTTCGTTATGTGTGTCAAAATTTGTTTAATTACATAGGATTCTTCATTTTTGCTATCACACTAGCATGTTATTTTTGTATGACATAATCTAAAAATGTTAGTAAAAGTTGATTTTTTTACGGCTACAAATTGTTTCAGTTGTGCGAAAGCTGTGTATTTTAATTTAGAGTTGATTTCATTCGACTAACAACAAAAACAACTGATTTCTTTATGTATTTGTCAGAAGGAATAGAGGGCCGCTCTAATCGAAAAAAAATAACAAAGCTATTTTGAAAAGTGATTTTCATGTGTTAGTTTCATTCGTATCACACTATGTGACAACTTTAACAAAGGCAAAATTTGACATGTCGTAAGACAAAAACATATAGTGTGATGGCAACTTAAGATACTTAAAATCAGAATTGCACTAATCACTGAATTTGACAGATAGTGTACTCAATACTTGCGTTTGTTTACTTTCCAATAAAAATTTGAAGGAGAGTAAGAACAGCCTCAATTCTACTTTTGCCAATTAGGTGAATAAAACAGCTAGATTTCAAAAAGCATCTGTTCGATGCTGCAAATTGCTGCTGGAAAAAAACCCCTAGCAGAAACTTGGAAGCTCTCATTTAACAAACTCTCAAATTTGTGTTTGCTCTCACGCACTCTCCCGTTCTTTTCTGCTGGCAAATAAAGTACGCGAACGATTTCTAGTAAAAATTTGTGCAAATTTGTACAAATTGTTGGGTAAACGAATACAACTAATATTTTGTTGTTGGGCAACTGCCACTACTTGTAAATGAATATGTCTTGGTTGTACCCAAAAACAATCGTATGTCAAATGCTTCGTTAGGAGTTTAAAGTTTTTTCAACAATTTGCTTATTTTTCGATATTTTTATTGTTTTAATTTATACGTTAGTAAGCACAAATCTAGAAATTTGACAGAAGAGTTGGAAATTCTACCCCCAACCCCACAGGGTTGTATCTTTGATTTCGTTGTTGTTAGGCTCGTGACGCTACCTTCTTAAAGCACGTTTACATTGGCCGCTAAATCCGGATTTAATGGCTCGTTCACCTGTTTTCCCTTTATAAAAACAGCTGACGAGAGCCTTAAATCCGGATTTAGTAGCCAATGTAAACGGGGCTTTAATTGTACAATGAGAACAATGTCATTTATGAGAACAACGTCATCTAGATGACGAGAGAGCGGATTGCACCGTATGACTTGTGGTTGTTGTACAAGTGAAATCACCTGTAATTATTTCGCAATGGTGACTAGGATAGGATGGAGAATATCGCACTTTAAATCAGCTGCTATCATACAAAATATATTGATTTAATTATTAATTAAAGCCTTGTTTCCACTTAGAGCAAATCTATATTTGCGACGAGATTTCGCAAAACTCATGTTTTGCGACGAGGATTCTCATACATTTTGAGTGTGAGCAAAACTACTTATGTGAGGGGATTTGCAGAAAATCTCCTTCCAAATTCAAATGCAACACTGCGTTTGCATTGAATACCGGTTATTATTGGTAGTTTTGGCCAGCACTTTTTGACTACATCGACAATTTCTTATTGATATTATAAAATTTTGTGGTTAAATTTAATAAAATTGTTTCACACATTTAATTGCAAACCACAATATACTTGTTGAACACAATAAAAATGCTGAACACAACAAAAACGGTGTAAAAAAACATCACTGTTGACTAATAAAAACCACATAAATCGTAGTGGAAACGGGTTTTGGAGACAATCTCAAATCAAGAAGATTTGGGCTGTAGTGGATATATGGTTTAAAACTATTCCACTAGAGCCCAAATCTACTACGAATAATAGCCGGTATTTAATGCAAACGCAGTGTTGCATTTGAATATGGAAGGAGATTTGCTGCAAATCCCCTCACATAAGTAGATTTGCTCACACTCAAAATGTATGGGAAACCTCGTCGCAAAACACGATTTTTTCGAAAGCTCGTCGTAAATCTAGATTTGCTCTAAGTGTAAACAATACTTAAGTGCTTTAATTACTTAATACTTAAGTGCTTTAAAAAATGAATTACTAAGATATGATTACATATGCAGCAATGTATTATATATAACAATTTTAAAAAACATTTCCAAATTATAATAAAGTCAGTGCATTTATTATCAATTCGCAGAGGCAAGTCTGATCCATTTCAAACAGCAAATTTTTTGCGATTTTCGATTGTCAGAACGTAAATAAAGCTGAATTCGCCAAATTCTTCGATTGCGGTTATCGGAGCATGGGCCTATATAAAGGGTGCTTAAATTTTGAAATCACGTTTACTCTTCAGCCCAACTCTAATTGATTTGGGAATATCCCCAAAACCCGTTTACACTACGATTAAAGTGAGTTTTCATTGTGAACTGCATTTTTGTTATATTCAGCATATATATTGTGGTCAAAAATTACTTGGTGAAGCAATTTTATTAAATTTAAATGCAAGACTTTATAATTTCAATAAGAAATTGCCAGATGTTGAGGAAAAGTGCTGGCAAAAACTCCCAATAACAACCGGAATTTAATACAAACGCAGTTTTGCATTTGAATTTGGGCAACTGCCACTACCTGTAAATAAATATGTCTTGATTGTACTGAAAGAAATCAGCACGTTTTTTGCTCTAATATTTATTATCTAATATCTGGTACTATGTTCGTTTTTCACAGTTGAAAACTCTTTTTTTCACGATTACTTTTTTAATATTACGAAAATTACAATGATAGAATAACAATTTTATTAAAATTTTACCATTAGTTATGAGGGAATGTCCTACAGAATAAAATCAGCAAGTTTTCTTGCTTTAAAATCTATTATCTAAAAAAAAGTAAGAAAAAAGTATCGCGAGAAGCGAATAAAGTACTAGCCATAATTTCGGAAGTTAACATAGTCATGTCACGTCGAAGGTGAAGTTTTTTACATTAAACTCTTCCATTTTGTCAGATAATATAAACAAATGAATAAAACTTGTTTGATTTTCATTTGCAATTAACTTACCACATTAGTTATTTACCCGTCAATCACATTAATTTGATACCCCTATTGACTAGTTTAGGGGGTCCAAAATTATCAAGGCCCTATAGTTCCTTCCCGAGTCCAATTGTTAGACAGTTTTTTTCATATTTGTAAAGTACTCGTTAATACCTTTCGTTTCATATTCATTTTGTCTAGGTTACAGCATTTCCCAACGTGAGGGGTTTTTGGCGTCTATGGGGGTCCACGGGCGTTTGACCCAAAAACGGATTTCAGATTCGTATTCCTGGGGTCAACCCACATCTGCATTAAAAGTTAGTTTTAGCCTTCATATGTATCGTACGTTGTGTAGAAAATTTTAATATGCTAAATTTAACATGTCATATCTCGAATACATGACGCCTGATAGCAATTATTATCAAACATAAAGCTTAAATAAATAATTTATCCTCAGTGAGCGTGCTAAATACAAATACGAATTTACATTGTTTCAAATGTTGCTTTTACCACCAATAAATCAACCTGTTTCTCTATCTTGTATAAAACTACCTTGATGTTTGATCTTAAATGGTATTTTGACATTTAAGTTTTTGTTTACATTTTGTATTGCATTTTATTACATTATAGTTGCCGATCAGGAAGGCGAAAATCTTAGGCGTTACAAGGAACAACTATTGGGAGAGGTTCTAGCGGAAAAAAATATTGTGGTCCCTAATGATGGACGCAGTCGTAGTAAACAAATTACCTCTGGTATCTGAAGAACGGCCTGACATGAAATTAGACTTATCCGAAGAAAACCATCTTAAGAAAAAAGTTTTTGTTATCGAAAAGGGTGTGCAGTACAATATACGCATTGATTTCATTGTCCAAATAGAAATCGTGCAAAAGACGTATCGTTTAGGTGTCCCTGTTGGATACGAACCACACATGGTTGGTTCGTATCCTCACAAAAAGAAAATGCAATGTTATACCACACTTAACGAGGATGGCACATGGTACATACTCCGTTTCTTCCCTCTTCATCAATGAGGACAAACACAATCATCTCAAATGGGAGTGGACATTTGAAAATTGAAAAAAATTTAGCAGCCAAACCATTTTTGCTAAGGCAGGACAACTACGTTTTTTTTACAGGAGGATGACTTTTTCACGACTCTATGAGCTTTAGTTTAAAATAAAATTAGAAAAAACTTACAAATAGGGTGATTCAATAAAAAATCTCACGCACAAAACATTTTGGGCAATTTTTTGAAGTTACCACAAATTATATAATTGAACACAAGTTTAAGAGTCACATTAACATATGTAACATCACATAAGATCATCAAACACACATGGAAGTTTAATATTCACGTTATCATTGGAGAGGATGAATCTTAGTGGGAGGTTGTCCTTGTTGCGGCAGATGATGATAGACACCTGTGTGAATATGGTCTAGCCCAACATGTTATATCTTCTTCTACGTTATATCTTTGTCTATTATATAAAAATGAAATTATTGCGCTTTGTTATACCCACCACCGAAGGATGGAGTATACTCATTTTGTCATTCCGTTTGCAACACATCGAAATATCCATTTCCGACCCTATAAAGTATATATATTCTTGATCGTCGTAAAAATCTAAGACGATCTTGCCGTGTCAGTTCGTCTGTCTGTTGAAATAACGCTATATTCTTTAAAAATAGAGATATTGAGCTAAAACTTTGCACAGATTCTTTTTTTGTCCATAGGCAGACTAAGTTCAAAGATAGGCTATATTCGAACTATGTTTTGATATAGCCCCCATATAGACCGATCCGCCGATTTAAGGTCTTAGGCCCATAAAAACCACATTTATTATCCGATTTTGCTGAAATTTGAGAAAGTGAGTTGTGTTGGGCCCTTCAGTATCCTTTCTCAATTTGGCTCCGATCGGTCCGGATTTCAATATAGCTGCCATATAGACCCATAGCTCGATTTAAAGTCTACGACCCATAAAAGGCGCATTTATTGTCCGATTTTGCCAACATTTGGATATGGCTGCCATATAGACGGATCTCTTGATTTAAGGTTTTGGACCTTTAAAAGGCGCATTTATTGTCCGATTTCGCCGAAATTTGGGACAGTGCGTTATGTTAGGCCCCTCGACATCTGTCAACAATTTGGCCCAGATCGGTCCAGATTTGTGTATAGCTGCCATATATATCGATCTCTCGATTTAAAGTCTTGGGCCCATAAAAGACGCAAATTTGGGACCGTGAGTTGTGTTAAGCCCTTCGACATCCCTTTTCAATTTGGACCAGATCGGTTCAGATTTGGATATAGCTGCCATATAGACCGATCTCTCGATTTAATGTCTTGGCTCCATAAAAGACGCGTTTATCATCCGAATGCGCTGAAATTTAACGCTGTGACTTCTGTTAGGCTTTTCGACATCCGTGTCGTATATGCTTCAGATCGGTCTTTATTTGATATTGCTACCAAAAAGACCAATATTTTATTCTACAAAATTGAACAATGAGTTGTACTTGTTAGACCACTTAACGTTCGTGCCAAATTTGGTCCAAATCGGACCAATTTGATATAATTTGAATTTGATATAAAAATTTGGCCCCAAATGTCAGGGAACCCACTCACCCCCAAAAATTACATGTTTGGCAAAGTGGGGCAATATGTGTATCAAATGAAAGCTAAATGGAAGTAGAGTACGAAACTTATATAAAAATTTGGGATGAAGTCCTAGAGGGGCCAACCCACCCTCAAAAATATCCCCTAACTGACATAGTAAGTGATCGGGACAATATGGGATTCAATCAAAAGGTACTTGAAAATAGAACACGAAACTTATATAAAAATTTGGGTCCATTCCCAGGCGGGTCGCCTCACCCAAAAATTATGCCCCAAATGGACATGTGCACTGAACGGGATAATGTGGGACGCAAACGAAAGGTATTTGAGAGTACACACGTCTAAATTTATGCCCCAAAGGAACATGTAGGCTAAACGGAACAATGTGGGATTCTAATAAAAGGGTTTTGAGTACGAATTATGTATACGAATTATTTTAACCATGTCAAAAAGGGGCAGCAAAGGGCACCAGGCCCTTATTTGTTTATATGTTTCTCTGTTCCGTATAGACTCAAAAACGACAGAGCCGATTTTCATGAAATTTTCACATATGATAGTCCCAGCCCCTGGTGAAAATAGGGCACTTCGTTTTTGATATACGAAGGGGGGCTGGAATATCCCCCTTATTTTATTATTTTTTTTTTATAACGCCCAATCTCGGAGATTTGTGCTCCGATTTTAGCGAAATTTTGTATGGCCAGTTATGGTAACTCAAAAACACATAATTGTTAAATTATATAGGTACCAAGCAAAAAGTATTCGTTCCATGGTGTATTCGGAACTTCCCCAACCCGGAAACCGGCATGTATGTATACAACGTTACAAAATAGGCTTCAAATTATAGGTCTTTGGGAGTAGACTACGAATCTGGTATATAAATTTGGAACAGAATCTGGTGACTGGACGTAAATGAAAGATATATGATAGTAGAGCACGAATCTGATATTAATATTAGAATCCTAGCGCCTGGCTCATGTCCAGCCCATTAACAGAACATGACGATCGGGACAATTATAACCCAAATGAAAGTTCTTTGACAGTGGAGTAATAATTTTATATTATTAGTTGGGCCATATTGGCCGACCGGGACTCTATTCAACTAAAATTAAAGGACAAGTATCTGGAGATGACTATGACCATACAGGTTGGAACTCTCAGCTCAAATTTGTGTGGCGTTAATCGCCATTACGAGAAGCTCAGCTGAGAGCTACCGGGCGCGTCCACAGGTTACGGATAGTGGGATTAAATTAAATCAAAGAAAAGAAAAAAATCTATATACCGTTTGTGGCAAAGGCTGTAATCAACACGTACACACGATGAGTACGACCATGATGTGCCATCTAAAAGAGCCATAATTGATAGCACATTTATGTTTCTAAACGGTATCGATTGACTTCAATAATAGAAAAAATCAAAATGAGATTAAGCGCTACAAGAGGCATCAAGCGAGTTTGGGCGACATTCATGCGGACACGGTGGCAAATATGGTGGACGCAAGGTGAATGTTGTCCTTGGAAAGACGGCCACCGGTTGCACCTGAAGAAATTGACCTCCCCCGGCAAACCAGAGAAGTAGCCGTATCAACTCCTACATAGCAAGGATTGATGCCAACGTGATGAATGTGTGTCCCGATTGTGACCAGGGACCATATGACACGTGTCATCTGTTTAACTGCCCAGCCAGATCCATTCCCTCTAGACACACTCCATTTTAGTCGCAGAGTTCCTGGACCTGGATATTCAACAGAACCAGTAAACGAAATTGTGAATACAACAGACTGCTGCAACAACAACAAATGTGGGTTTTACTTTAGCACAGCATTAAACTGCAGAAGAGCAAATAATTATATATTTAGTAGTTCAAACGGCAAAGCCGACTTCTTTACAAACAATAGAATTTATTTCTCTATTGAAACAATTTTTCGTACTGTGCTACACATTCACTTCTAATGTAGTAGCTCGGTAACCCAAATATACCAATCGCATAAAAAATGTTCATTCACGGAGCTGGGAGAAAAGCCCAATTAAAGGGCGGGCTGCAGCTTTAAAGGCTGTATTAGCCACAATTTTGGTTCGATCTTTACAAAATCTAGCATGAAGTGTTTGATTTGATATTCCAATATGTGTACAAAATTTTATCATAATCAGATCAGATTTACATATAGCTCCCATATATCTTTCATCCGATTTGGACTTTTAATGTTATAGAAGCCACAATTGTTATCCGATATTTACAAAATTTAGCATCATGTTTTTATTTAGTGTCTTAATATGTGTGCAAAATTTTATCAAAATAAGATCAGATTTACATATAGCTCTCATATTTATCTTTCATTCGATTAAATTTTGGTTGGATTTTTATAAAATTTTGGTGTTTTGATTCATGTTCCAATATGTTGCAAAATTTAATAAAAATCGTATCAGATTTGCTTATAGCTCCCATACACATCTTTCATCCTATTAGAGCTTTTAAGGCTGTAGTAGCCCTAATTTTGGTCGGATCTTTACAAAGCATAGCATGAGGTGTTTCGTTTGACGTTTTAATATGTGTGAATAATTTCATCAAAATCGGATCAGATTTAAATATAGCTCTCATAAATATATTTCATCCTATTGGGCCTTTTATGGCTTTTGGCACAATTTTTTATCAACATCTGTATATTTGACGACCTAATAGGAGTTCAAAATTTCATCAAAATAGGTCCAGATTTTTATTTAGCTCCAAAGTATAAATTTTAACCGATGTACGCCCTTAAGACTGCATTAGCCAAAATTTAGGACACAAATTTCGACATTTACTGGATGTCTTTGTAAGACTGCATGGACAAAACTTGGGATAATGTATTCTCAAATAAAAAAAGAAAACAATAACCGAAGTAATTTAATTTTTATTGACCTTTTAAATAAGTATGTTTATCTGGCGCACTATGTACTAAAGGGGCCGCCTGGCAAAGGGGAAATAATAGATCATAAGTTCATTGTGGCCATCCTAGGTAGAACAATAGCCGTATCCAGGATTCTGATGAAAATGCACATTATCGTAGCCTAGAACGCAATTTTTGTTGCGTTCTAGTTGGAAATTTGTTCCATTAATCATAAAGGGTGTCCCAACTAGATCGAATTTTTATTGCGTGTAATAATAAAACACGTTATTATTCTAAAGTTGCTTTTTAATATAATACTTACCATAAACATTACCCCCTCTCCTTACTTAAAATTTGGTGAGTAAATTTTTAAACACAGTCCTTTTTAGCGAAATGTCTGGTGTTGGATTTTATTGTTTACATCTGTTAAGAACATAACTACCTTACAAAATTGGCTTATCGGCTATAAATATGTAAATTTAGTAAGAGTTATTGGAATGCTACAAATAATGAAAAAAAGAAGAAAATTATACAGATTTTTTATTTTATTACATAACATAAGTATTTCATATTTCATTACATAACATAAGTATTTTCGACTGTAAGTCGAGAGATCGGGCTATATAGTGGCTATATATAAATATAGTCCGATTTCATGAGATCAGAAGATCAGTTTTATATACAAAGAATAAAAAGTAATACAAAAATGGTACAAAATGTTTTCAATTACCAAAATATCTTAACATTTATAAATACCCAATGAAGGTAGTTATTGAGTAAATACCCAAGCATTGGAATTTTAAACGACAAACTTGAATTTGGTTCTATATATACAGTGTGAAGCAAAACCGAATGTTTCTTTCAGTTTGCATTTCTTTCGAATATTTAAAATCGAGAATATAGCAATATTATGCTATGTCTACATTGACTCGTTTTGCTTATGTTGTTTTCGAAAACATCTCAACCGTTCACACCAGCTGAGATGTTTTGCAAATTTCATTTTTAAGCACTACAATACATATTTTATGGTGGATTATTACTAAGATTTATTTTCTCTTGCTTCTGCTACTGTTGTTTATTTTATAAATTTTTTGACATTATTGAGGGCTGTGTATATTTAGTACAATTTAGGCATTTATTTGGTCTCACATGCTTTGAATGACTTTTTTTGTGGCAAACGAGTCGTTTTTCCCTTATAAATTTCAATGGAAAAACAAGTTGTTTTCAATGCTTTATAAAGGGAAAACGAGTCGTTTGCTCAAAACAGCTTTGGTTTGAACAGGGTATTAAGTTCTGTTTTTTTTTCGAAAGCTATTTTACTTAAAACGTGGTGACTAAAATCAAAGAAAATTTAAAAAAAAAGGAATAGAAAACTCTGAAGAGTATGGTGCAAACGCACTCATATAGTGCACATGCAATCATTTTAGACTAATGCCCTGTTCAACCCAAAGCTGTTTTGAGTAAACGACTCGTTTTCCCTTTGTAATGCATTGAAAACGACTCATTTTTCCTTTGAAATTTATAAGAGAAAAACGACTCGTTTGCCATAAAAACGAGTCATTCAGAGCATGTGAGTTTAAAAAATGCCTAAATTGTGTCAAATAAACACAGCCCCTAGTAATGTCAAAAAATAAAAATCTAATTTCTTCATAAAAAAAAAAAAATAAAATAAACAACATTTTGCAGCACAAGCAAGAGAAAATATATCATAATAATAATCCCTCATAAAATTTGTGTTGAAGTGCAAAAAAAATTAAATTTGCAAAACATCTCAACTGTTGTGAACAGTTGAGACGTTTTCGAAAACAACATAAGCAAAACGAGTCAATTTAGACATTGCATAACAGTTTTAGAAAGTATTTTTTTTTTGGTAATTAATTCAAAAAGCATTACTTTTTAAATATACGTCTGCAAGTATTGATTGTGACTTCCATCAATTTCCAAGTTATTTTCTATGCGATTTTTGTTGGAAATAGTATCCAAACTTTGTAATTCTTTTTTTGGAACAAAAGAATTGTGTATTTAATTTAATCATAGACAGAGTCACGTTCGGGGGTAAAGTTTCTGAAATATTCCAAGCCATCGGATATATTCTCCTATGATGCCACTAAATACTAACCGTAATCATCAGTTTAGCATGTTTACAATTTGTTTTACATGGCGTTTTTGGTGTAACACAATTATACAATATATGCATATTTTTGGTTGATGAATGTACATTTTCCATAATTTTAATGTCGTAAGAAAAGAATTACAAGGTTTGGATCCTATTCAACAAAAATCTCACAGAATGTTGCGAATGTTCGTTTCCATATGCATGTTAAATGCACTTTAGTTAAATTCATTTAGTTAAGTCCATGAATTTCTAGCAAAATAACTGGGACATTCATGGAAAACAATCAACACTTTCAGACTTATCGTTAAAAAAATGATGGTATGAGAATAAGTTCTAAAAAATAAACCATTTTCTGAAATTATTGTCAAAGCATAAAAATTGAGTGAGTAAAGGTGCATATCTTATTTGAACTATGTTCTATGAGGAATACTTTTCTTTTTTTTTAATTTTCATTAAGATTAATCGAAATGTGTAAAATAGCTTTATGCAAAAAGCAGTCTTTAATTTCGATCAAATATTCGCTAGAAATGGAAAAAGGGAATCATCCACTTGGTTTTGCTTTCCATCGTATATGGAACCAAAAATTGCGTTTTCATAATTGATTTCTTAGAATTTTCATTATTTAGCTACCTTTATTTGGGTGTATTTTAAATTTCACTTTCCATTTAACGAGTTGAAACAAATTCTTATTAAAACACGAATGAAGCAGTAAACCAAAAGTTTGTCAACACAAGAAATTAATTTTGACTTTTTATTTACTTGATAGTTTTAAAGGAAAAGTGAACCCCTGAATATATCGGAAAATAATAAGGCTACAGAAAAAATCCATGGAATGATTTAAGTGATGCTATTCAGACAATCCAATAACAAAGAACAACATGAGGTACTCCAAAAGTTTATCGTCCAAAGTGCCCAAAGGCGTAATCCTCATTATCATAATTTTACAGGAAAAGCAAAAAACGTTATAAAATGAGAACTGTTTAATTTAAAATCCCGATTTCTTCACATTTTATCTTTAGATAGAAGACAAACTTATTTCTGTTAGAAAAAAATTTTATTTTTCGGAATTTCGGATGTTATGTGGGTTACGTCTTTTGCACTTGTTTTTTCTGAAATGCCAAAAGCCGTAAGTTTGGTGAGTTTGTAATTGATCGTCTGGTCGCATTTATTATCCAATCATCACAAATTTATACACGTATCAATTTTTTGGTCTTGAGACAAACGCTATGAATTTTTATGAAAATCGGTTCAGATTTAGATGTACCTCTCATATATAGTTTATCGCCCGATTTTAATTTAAATTGTCTTAGTTGCCCCAATTTGTAACCGATTTGCACGAAATATGGTATGGAGAGGTGTCTTACCCAACTTAAAACCTCCGTTAAATTTTATCTAATTCTGTTCAGATTTAGATATAGCTCCCATATGTATTAATCGATTGATTTACACTTATAACGCCACAGTAAAAACAATTTTCGATCTTCGCGAAATTTGTTAAGGATTGTTTAATTAAATATCTACCCAACTATGCTCAAATTGATCAAAATCGGTTCAAATGCGCATATAGCTCCCATATATACAATATAATTGTCCGACCTTTCCTCATATTACTGCTAAAGGGCATTGTAACCAAGCTTTGGCGTAACCAAGAGAACTGAGAGCTTAGTAGTGTTATTTTTTGAATAGTAAAGTGCTCTTGCCATCTTTGCCATAAATATTCCTTTTTAAAACTTTCAAATACTTGGTGACGACATCTGAATGAAGTGTCTGTTTAAGAAGAACCCAAGAACAATTAAAACGACCTGTACTTGAATTTGCAACTTGTGGTCAAGGTTCCATTCACCAATGCTTTTACAAATCGCATGGATTTGTTCACGGCCAGAAGAGTCGTCCAGTTTCGACACCACAGTAAGATGTTCTGTACCTTTATAAGAAATAACTAGGTAGACGTTACAATGCCGTTAGCATGGTTACAATACCCTTTAGCAGTGGTATGAGGGAACATCGGATTATTATATTGTATATATGGGAGCTATATGCGCATTTGAACCAAATTTTATCAAGTTGAGCATAGATGGGAAGATATTTAATAAAACAATCCTTACCAAAATTTCGTGAAGACTGAAAAATTGTACCTACTGCGGCGTTATAAGTGTAAATCAGTCGATAAATATAAATGAAAGCTATATCTAAATCTGAACCGATTTAGATGAAATTAAACAGAGTTTTAAGACGGGTAAGAGACCACTCCATACCGAATTTCGTGCAAATCTGTCACAAATTTGGGCAACTACAACCATTTAAGTGAAAATCAGACGATATATATATATATATATATATATATATATATATATATATATGTGAGAGCTATATCTAAATCTGAACCGATTTTCATAAAAATTCATAGCGTTGGCTCTAGACCAAAAAATTCATATTTGTAAAATTTCGTGATGATTGGATTACAAATGCAGGAGCATGTATTTTAGGCTTGTGTACTAGATTCAATCAATAAACGATTTTTGATTTTTGAGGGTTACGCCTTTTGGCATTTTAGGTGACGAAATAAAACTAACTTTCTCAACATGAAAAATACATTGTTAAAATGAACAATAATTACAATACTTCCCTGAGTTCTGGACGAACATATTGGCAAAACAAAAAATTTGGTTTTCAGCTATAAACATGTCTTCTACTTTATAAATTTAGGTTTGCTTGTTGTTTCTCACTATATAGAAATATGGTTACAAAATGCTTTCAACCATGACGATATAGATAAGAAAATCTTTTATTTTACGAAATCGCATGCCGTAAAAAAGATGATTATATTGTAGCCTACAATGTTTAAGAATAACTTTGTTCTTACTGTTTCTTTTTTGTTTGCTTTTGTTTCTGTAACTTTGACTCCTGAAAACGCTTCTTTCTTATATCTTTTCTTCGCTGATTGTCTATCCATGTTTTTAGCTGTTGTGGTGTACGCTCGCTTAAGGCCGGACATTTGTTTATTGCTGAAAGGCATTCGCTGTTGCTGGGTAGTTGATGTAAAAGCAATGGGTCACCAAAAGCCGCTAAGGCTGCTGCTTTTTCATCATCCTTCCAACTTCGATGCGTAGTTTTTCCAAATGGTGAGGCTATTGAAAAAAAAAGACATAAGTAACTTCTTTTTCGTTAAAAGTAGTGATACTCAAAGCCGTATCACTACTTTAAGTACTCAAACCAAAAAACAATAAATGTATAGACTTTTTATACAATCGGATATTGTCCGGCTGCAGACCATAGGGTTCTCTGTTTCTATTTCAAATAGAAAAACAAAAACCCAATTTTTAAATATGTTGTGCTTGTAATAGCAATTGACTGGTTCCCTAGATCGCGATTTCGCCTGGTTACCAACCAGCAGCTCATCAGTAGCGGTTTGTCAAAAAGCTTAAATGTTTATACATAATAAGAGCGTTCCACTATAATCGACGATATATTTTGAAGTAAAAATACGATTTATAGAACGTTCTACATGTATAAAAATCCACAGATGTTTTCATAACTTCTGTGACAAAACGTCTATCTATAATACCATTACTTACTATTACTACTACTAAAACTTACTACTTCTTTTCCGTTTAGAGGGGATAAAATCTTCATCCGTACTAAGCTCTTCGTCTAATTCGCTTGTAGCTATACGAGTTTTTTGACGATGTACTATACTTAAGCATTTTTCTTGAATGGGTTTACCATTCACAAAATCGTTGGGACTACCCTCGTTAGAAGCATTTTCGGTGAGATTATTTTCGTTGGGAACATCATCGTTGGGAACACCTTCGTTGGGATTATCTTCATTGGGATCATCTTCATTAGGATCATCTTCATCTCTTATAGCTGCCATTAAAATTTTTGCCACACAAGTTATTTCAGCCGCTGGTATAGATGTTCGATAAACATTTTTATGTATATCTTTGTGATGGCCCATAAAATCTGCTAATTTGTCGACCGCCGCATCTTCCGCATTAATAATAGACATATAGGTTGCTATTTGCTTTCTCAAAGCTGTCCCTCTTAGACTTTCTGGTATTTTAGCGCCGCATTCCTTCGAGTATTGCCTAAGGAGTCCACATGCTCTAAAATAAGGCTTGCCTTGCTTAGAAGCCAAGGGGTTGCTAAATATGTATTGATTTTTGTTAGTTATCCCTGCCTTTGATCTGTATTTCAATATAATGTCTATAGCCCTTACATTTACGGGGCTGAGCAAAACCGGCACTGTGCGGCCTAACTTTCCTCGAATCGAAATTTTTACATATTGTTTGGCAAATGAAATGGAGCTCTTTGATACTGATTGCAGCAATTCTTTTTCCATATCATCAGTAATGACTTCTTTGTTTAAAAAATTAGAGATTTGCAGCCGTTCGATTTCTCCAGCTCGTCTTCTGTTGAAAGTTTGAATTAATATCATAGTAGCCTTTACCAATTGTATCCAGGACTCCAAACAAAACGATTTTTCTAACGATTCAATACATTTGTGTACTATGTCCGTCAGATATCTGTATAATATGTCAATATCCTTTTTACTTGGCAAAACAACTTTTTTAACACGTTTGTGATTTGCTTGGTCTTCAACAGCTTTTTTATTTATATCAGTCGGTGCATCCTCTTCCCACAATAGAAGGAAGTCGGCCACCTCCATCTTTTTCTTTTCGTCCTGGACTTTGATATACTCTGATTTTTGCTTTCTGGCCATTTTTTTCAATAGAGACGAAAGTGTTATAGCAACTTGTGGATGATCGTACCAACCTAAATTTTCGTTCCAGCTCGCAATCTTCCGAATGGCCAATATGCAGTTGTCGTACATTTTTGGATGTAAAATATCTTTAAATTCGATAATATTTGGATCTAAAAGAGCCATTTCAATTTTAAACTTCCCTAGGTAACGCAGCTGAGCTCTTATCATGTCATGATGGTGAGGAGACGTGTATTTTTGTGATAATCTGTTTCCGTATTTGATTATGAGCTCGTCATACCTCACAGCATTTGAAACAGGTCCATCTCGCAGAATAGGTAATATAATTGTTTTTAGTGTAACATTTGCGGCTTCGTGAACATACTGTGTCAATTGCCTGCCAGCAACTAAATTTTGCCTAGAATTTTTTCGTGCATTTTTTGCGCACACTTTTATGTGATCTCTTAAATTTTTCTTTGCATAGAATCCTTTGCAGTGTTTACAACAGCTGTAATGTTCTGGAACATTGTTAAATTTTCTTTGTCTATTTCTAGTTGTTATAAGTATGCCGCTATTGTGCTTTTTTGACGTATTGTGAATAAAGTCGCCTTCTTTTCTAATCCGATCAATAATCTTCCTACGCTCCAGACTTCTGATTGGTAATCGGAACGCAGTACTTATTTCATTTTCATTCCTATGTTTTAAAAAAATATGTCTTGCGAATTTTGACTGCAAAGTTTTGCAATATTTGCAAAAATGTTTTTTTGTTCCGCTGGCTGAATTGCGAACCGAAAGTTTATTTAATATAAGTGGGTCCTCTACTATTATTATTTCAGAACTGTCTAGGGTTTGTGTCATTTCGATATTTGAGCTAAGTACGTACTCTGAATGACTAGTCTCTACATTTGTTGTGTCCGGTTCGTTTGTGTTACTCAATTTTGTTGTATCGTTATTAGGTAGACAGAAAGACACATTAACATCGGAACTTCCAATGATCTTTTTTTCAATGCTAATAGGAGTCGAGGAAAGAGGTAATTCATTTTCCAAGTGGAGAATGTTTTTATGTTGGTTAAAGCTCTCACTGCTGCTGGAATCATCATAGTCTAATACTGGAGGCGTATTTGTAATAGGTGTATTAATATTTTCATTTGACATATTAGTTTCTGGGCTTTCAAGGCATATATTTTTGTCCTTAGCAAGGGTCGAAAAAGCAGTTAATTCTGATGAAGTCTCAGGTAATACTGACGGAGTCACAGGTAGTACTGACGGTATATACCGAAGGCATATATTTTTATCCATAACATTGGTTGAAAAGGCAGGTGAGACTGACGGAGTCGCTTCTAAACGGCTATTTGTTAATGCCTGATTTTTTAATTCAAGAATGCCCTTTTCGCATTTTTCCACCTTTGTTTGTGGAAATACATCAGGCGTATTAGGAACATAGTTTTCTTGCGTTTTTTGGTCTACACAAGAAGATAGTAAAGCTTTTCGTTACTTAATCAATTAATAATTTTGAAGCCAATTTTTTTCACTGTGCTACTCAAAGGCAAATTATTTCATAAAGGTAAGTTCAAATTAATCAAATATTTGATCCATTTTGTTTTATTTTTGCCCAAAATTACCTAATTTGGATATTCTTGATTTTGTATTCCTGTTAGACAAATTTATTTAACAAATTTTGTATGTCCAAAAACAAATCAAATACCATTAACCACTAATGTCTTGTTTACACTAAGAGCAAATCTAGATTTGCGACGAGCTTTCGCAAAATTCGAGTTTTGCGACAAGGTTTCCCATACATTTTGAGTGTGAGCAAATCTACGTATTTGAGGTGATTTGCAGCAAACCTCCTTCGAATTTGTAATGCAACACTGCGTTTGTATTGAATATCGGTTATTATTGGTAGTTTTGGCCAGCACTTTTTGTCAACATCTGACAATTTTTTATTGAATTCATAAAATTTGGTGTTAAATTTAATAAAACGTTTCACACATTTAATTGCAGACCACAATATATGTGTTAAACACAATAAAAATTCTGATCACCATAAAAATGATTTCAAAAACATCCCTGTTGACAAATGCAAATCTCTTTAATCGTAGTGTAAACGGGTTTGGGAGATTATCTCAAATCAAGTAGATTTGGGTGCTAGAGTAAACATGATTTAAATCAAAAAAGGCTTTCAAAAGGCTTTGCCCTACATTTGAGGCATGTACAATTTTTGTTTCCTTTTTTGATTGAACATAAAAATTGTAGTATAAAACAAGTAAAAAGGCGTTAAGTTCGGCCGGGCCGAACTTTGGATACCCACCACCTCGGGTATATATGTAAACCACCTTTCATCAAAATTCGGTGAAAATTTCATACCTTATACTCATATACCTCATACCGATCTGAACTATATACGACACGGATGTCGAAAAGCCGAACATAAGTCACTGTGTCAAATTTCAGTGAAATCGGATTATAAATGCGCCTTTTATGGGGCCAAGACTTTAAATCGAGATATCGGTCTACATGGCAGCTATATCCAAATCTGGACCGATTTGCGCCAAGTTGCATAAACATGTCGAAGAGCCTAACACTAAGCACTGTCCCAAATTTCGAAATCGGACAATAAATGCCTCTTTTATGGGCCCTAAACCTTAAATCCAGAGATCGGTCTATATGGCAGCTATATTCAAATCTGGACTGATCTGGGCAAAATTGAAGAACGACGTCGAAGAGCCTAACTAAACTCACTGTCTCAAATATCAGCGACATCGGACAATAAATGCGTCTTTTATGGCCCCAAAACCTAAAACCTAGATATCGGTCTATATGGCAGCTATATCCAAATCTGGACCGATCTGTGCGATATTGCAGAAGTATGTCAAGGGGCTTAACTTAACTCACTGTTCCAAATTTCGGGGACATCGGGCTATAAATGAGCATTTTATGGGCCCAAAACCATAAATCAAGAAATCGGTCTATATGGCAGCTATATCCAAATTTGAACCGATCTGGACCAAATTGAAGAAATATGTCAAAGGGCCTAACACAACTCACTGTCCCAAATTTCAGCAAAATCGGATAATAAATGTGGCTTTTATGGGCCTAAGTCCATAAATCAGAGGATCGGTCTATATGGCAGCTATATCCAAATCTGGACCGATCTGAGCCAAATTGACAAAGGATGTCGAAGGGTCTAACACAACTCACTGTCCCAAATTTCAACAAAATCGGATAATAAATGTGGCTTTTATGGGCCTAAGACCCTAAATCGGCTGATCGGTCTATATGGGGGCTATATCAAGATATAGCCCATTTTCGAACTTAACCTGCTTATGGACAAAAAAAGAATCTGTGCAAAATTTCAGCTCAATATCTCTATTTTTAAAGACTGTAGCGTGATTTCAACAGACAGACGGACGGACATGGCTAGATCGTCTTAGATTTTTACGCTGATCAAGAATATATATACTTTATAGGGTCGGAAATGAATATTTCGATGTGTTGCAAACGGAATGACAAAATGAATATACCCCCATCCTTCGGTGGTGGGTATAACAAGCAAACACAAATTTTACATGCAATCGAATGTAGGGCAAATGAAAAGACTTTTTTTGTTTTAATGGTTAATGCTATTCGATTTGTGTTTGGACATACAAAATTTGTTGAATAAATATGTCTAACAGGAATACAAAATCAAGAATATCCGAATTTGGTAATTTTGGGCAAAAATAAAACAAAATGGGTCAAATATTTGATTAATTTGAACGTACCTTAGCTCATTTGCTTATGAAATAATTCAAAAGGGCTAGCACAAGGAAACTTATTTCAAAGATAAAAAAAATTTATGGTCAAGATCATTAAAATTTTGTAACTCGATTCTTTTAAGCTGATTTCATAAAAAAGGAAAATTGTTTTTTTTTTTTTTTGAATTGACGAATGAATCGATCTAAAACATTTTAATGACATTGGCCGCGTAAGCCTAACATTTTTCCCTATAATTGTCCTAAACCATAATTACTTACAAATATTACAACACTTACCACTTTTTTGATTCTCCAATTTTTCCTTTTGGAAGGACAATGTCTTGTAGTCTGAAATTTATATATACAGAGATAGGTTAGGTTAGGTTGAAAAGAAGTTGCGGATATTAATCCGGCCCATGCCCCTAAGGACATACACCTAAGCCAGTAATCGGCTTGTTGTGCGCTCTAAATACTAATAGTAACCTCGAAAACAAAAAATAAAAAAACCTAGGTTAGGAATTCTGTGCTATTTACAAAATCCTTAATTGTTTTGCATGGCACGCCCCTGAGTTGTTTCATGTCTGGTATTATGTCCCCACCTAAGTGTCGGTTTCTGTTAGCCGTGAAAGCCGGGCAATGACATAGAAAATGCTCCAACGTCTCATCATCTTCCCAGCATGCCCTACACATGCTATCACTTGCCGCACCGATTTTACTTAAATATGTTCGTAGTCCTATGTGTCTCCTTATGACACCGAAAGCTAAACTGACCTCCTTTTTATTTCCTTTCAGTAATAAAAAAAGTAAAAAAACATCGAAAAGTCGATATGGATTTATTTATAGTATAAAGTCGATTTTTGTCGCCCACTGCTTCGACTTTGTTTTAAAGCTGTGGTTGCAATAGTTACTTGTGAAAATACCAAAAATAACTCGAAATGGAGTGTTTTAAAAAAAGAAAATAATAAAGCCAATAACACCACCCACTATTACTCTTAGAAAAATACCTTTTATTTGATACCCATATTATCCCAATTAGTCAAAATGGTGCGTTTTTGGGGGTATGCCGACCTCTAAACACTAAGGCTTACTTTCTTGCTATAGTCAAAGAAAAATGAATATCGGTGTAGCGCTGAGTTTCAGCGATAAATGCGATTTTTATTGAATTAAGACCATTAACTGGAAGATCGGTCTATATGGCAATTATTTTTAAATATGGTCAGCTCTGGACCATCTTCTGGTCGGATGACGAAAGGTATAAAGAAACTTAGAGTTTCGAAATTCCTCGATATCGGATTTTTATAGACTTAAGACCTGGATCAGTCTATATGATAGCTATATCCAAATATGGTTTGATCTGAACTATTTTAAATTTGGACGTCAGAACGCTTTATACAGCTCTCAGGTTCCAATTTCCCAGAAATCGGTTAATAAATGCAGCAGTTATCGGCTTAAGACCCTAAATCGGTACATCGGTCAATATGCCAGATATAGTTAAATATAGACCATATTCGGGTTGGATGATGGGAGGCATAAAACAATTCACAGTTGCCAATTTCAGCGAAATCGGGAAATAAATGCGACATTTACAGACTTAAGGTCCAAAATTGGGCAAATATATCTATGACAACTAGATCCAAATATGTTTCGATCTTCACCATATTTGGTTCGGATATCGTTGAACTATATGGCAGCTACAGTTATGTGAAAAAAAATAGGGCCAGCGGCTGGACAGACAAACAAAAGATTCTAAAGTGCACAAAATGAGAGGTAAATTTATGGTTTATACCAATTTGTCATTTTGTCATTCCGTTTGCAACACCTCCAAATATTTGTCTAAGAGCCCATAAGCAAATATATTCTGGATTGTCTTGACATTTTAAGTCGATCTAGCCATGTCCGTCCGTCCGTCTGTCGAAATTACGATAGCGGTCGAACACGTAAAGATAGCCGCTTGAAATTTTGCACAGATACTTCTTATTACTGTAGGTCGATGGGGATTGCAAATGGGTCCTATCGGTTCAGATTTGGATATAGCCTCCATATAAACCGATCCCTGGATTTGACTTCTTGAGCTCATAGAAGCCTCCATTTTCATCCGAATTGGCTGAAGCTTGGCACGAAAGCTTCTGTTTAAACTTTCAACATCCATGCTAATTATGATCCAGATCGGTCTATATACAGATATATAAACCGATCCCCAGATTTGACTTCTTGAGCTCATAGAATCCTCGATTGTTATCAGATTTGGCTGAAATTCGACACAAAGACTTGTTTTATAACTTTCACCATCCATGCTAAGTATGGTCTCAATCGGTCTATATACATATATTACTTATATGGCTATGACATACGCATATTTAGCCCCCATACAAACCGATTCCCGGATTTGACTTCTTCATCTCATAGAAGCCTCAATTTTCATCCGAAAATTGGCAAGAAGACTTCTGTTTAAACTTCCCACATCCATGCCAAATATGATCCGAATCGTCCCCCATATACAGATATAGCCCCCATATAAACCGTTCCCAGGATTTGACTTCTATAGCCCCTAAGATCCTCAATTGATATCCGATTTGACTGATATTTTAACATCCATACCAAGCATGATTCGAATCGATTTATAAACAGTTATAGCACCCATATAAACACATCCCCGGATTAGACTTCTTGAGCATGATTTGGCTCAGATTTCGCCCAAAAGCCTATCTTATAACCGGTCAATATGGTGATATAGGCCAGCCTAAGCACTGCTATCCCGATTTGATACAAAATACAACCTCAGTTTATATTTAGCGGAATCCATGGTGGTGGGTACCTATGTGAGATTCGGCCCGGCCGAACTTAGCACGTTTTTACATGTTCTTTTTTACCATACTCGATTTCTTATGACTTACCACTTTTATTAAGAAGGAACGCAACGCAATTTTTCCCATTATGATTGATGATTGCCGTCCTTGATCCACTCATCTTGACATCTTTGGATTTGAGTATGATGAGGTTTTTTTGGTATTTCACCAAAGAATACATCTGTAAAGAAAAAATATATATATGTAATATTAGAAAAATTGGAACAGGTTACATATGTATTTGCAGTCTAAACAATTGCTGTGTTGTAGTTTAGCACTATATAGTGCAGTGCAATGAAATTTTTATAAAAATTACATTTATCCAGGACAACGAAGTTCTGGCTAGATGTTATTTCCATTCAAATTTCGCTGCACTGCACTAAAATAAAACACAGCCAAAATTTATTATAAAATATACATACCTTATTTATTTTATTTCCTTGGTGTTCAATCCTCAACAGCGCGGTGACCTCTGCAAAACATAAGTTATTTTAAAATTAAATTAAATAGTTAGCATTTTGTCATACTAACCTTAGCCTACCTTTTCATCCAACAGCTAATCAAGAAATGCTGTACTCATACCACTTGTCAAAAATACGAAGCACGTATACATTAACATAACGGTTCTTGTGCCGTTAGTTTAATGATGATCACATATACATAAAAATATCTTCTCGTTTTTAGTAATCGGTAATTCGGTATTTATCAGTACTTAATAACTGCCTACAGCTATACGCATGTCAAAGCAATGGTTGACATATACGAGTACTTGCGGTTTTTGACGAATAAGCGATTGATAAGCCATGAAGTTTACATGGCACATCATTATGTAAGGTCATAAGTATGGTCTCAATAAACCCCGTTTACATTTATCACTAAATCAGGATTTAATGGCTCTAATGGCTTTTTTTTATTTATTGGCCAATGTAAACAAGGTTTTAGGGTATGTGTCGCATGGTAGCATTCTCCTTAATTAACGGCATGTTAATTACACGGCATGTATTTGTCTTACGACATGTCAAATTTAGCGTATGCAGAGTTGTACATGCCGTGTGATACAAACAAAACTAATATATGAGAATCTTCAAAATAGCACATGTAATTTCGTTCAATTAAGGTGGAGTTACATAGCATTTTATTTGCGTGCTTGCGTTTCAAAACCCCATCTCTGCAAACAAATGTCAAAAAAGCGACGCGCAAAAGTTAAAGTATTTTCAACTTTGACGATTCCACTTGAGCGTCATACTGTTTTGATATGCTTGAAGTAGTGTTTTTAGGCGTCAAAGTTGAAAATACTTTAACTTTTGCACGTCGCTTTTTTGACATTTGTTTGCAGAGATGGGGTTTTGAAACGCACGCGCGCAAATAGAATGCTATGTAACTCCACCTTTAGAGCGTGCCCTATTCCTCCTGACAAAAACATAAAGAAATCAGCGGTTTTTGGTATCAGTCGGATGAAAGTAACTCAAAATTTAATTGTTTTCGCAATTTTATAGTTTAACCAGCTTTTTCACAACTTTAACAATTTTTACGCATAAAATAATCAGCTTGTGCTCCAATTTGTAGGTTATGTCATACGAACATAACATGCAGATGTGATAGCAAACATGATGAATCGCTATTACACGGAATGTAGATGTCTTATGGCATGTCACTTTTTGTATTCACATGTTATTGAAAATGTCTGTCAAAATTTGTGAATTGACACAAATTTTGACAGAAATTTTCAATTACATCTGAGTACAAAAAGTGACATGCCATTAGACATCTACATTCCGTGTAAAGGCCGAAACAGAATGAGCGCGTTGAGTTTTATTTTGAGTATCGCGTTGCAAAAATACAACTCTGCAAACAAATGCCAACAAATCAACACGTTAAAGTTTAACACTGCACTGGATGGCGCTCACTTTCAAGCGTCAAAGTTGAAAATATTTTAACTTTACCGCGTGGTTTTTTTGGGATTTATGGGCAGAGTTGTTTTTGCAACGCGACACTCAAAATAAAATTCAACGCGCTCATTGTGTTTCGGCCTCAATAGCGGCTTTAAAGTTGCCATCACACTTTATGTTTTTGTCCTACGAGATGTCAAATTTTGCCTTTGTTAAAGTTGCCACATAGTGTGATACGAATGAAACTAACACATGAAAATCACTTTTCAAAATAGCTCTGTTATTTTTTTCGATTAGAGCGGCCCTCTATTCCTTCTGACAAATACATAAAGAAATCAGTTGTTTTTGTTGTCAGTCGAATGAAAGCAACTCCAAATTAAAATACACAGCTTTGTCACAACTTAAACAATTTGTAGCCGTAAAAAAATCAACTTTTACTCACTGTTTTAGGTTATGTCATACAAAAATAACATGCTAGTATGATAGCAAAAATGAAGAATCGTATGTAATTTAACAAATTTGGACACACATAACAAAGTACCAATGGTACATAAAAAGTGACATGTCATAAGACTAGCACATATAGTCTGATCGAGCCTTAAGGGGGGTAAATTTTTGTATAAATAGTAAAATATGCCAAACTAAAGGCTCATTTACACGGAATGTATTTGTCTTACGACATGTCAAATTTAGCATATGCAGAGTTGTACATGCCGTGTGATACAAACAAAACTAATATATGAGAATCACTTTTCAAAATAGCACATGTAATTTCTTTCGATTAGAGCGCCCCCTATTCCTTCTGACAAAAACATAAAGAAATCAGCGGCTTGTGCTACCAGTCGAATGAAAGTAACTCAAAATTAAATTGTTTTCGCAATTTCATGGATTAACCAGCTTTTCCACAGCTTTAACAATTTTTACGCATCAAAAAATCAGCTTGTGCTCAAATTTTTAGGTTATGTCATACGAACATAACATGCAGGTGTGATAGCAAAAATGATGAATCGTATGTAAATTCACAAATTTTGACAGACATTTTCAATTACATGTGAGTACAAAAAGTGACAGGTCATAAGACATTTACATTCCGTGTAAAAGCGGCTTTAAGCCGCTATTAATGTAGATGTCTTATGACATGTCACTTTTTGTACTCACACTTAATTGAAAATGTCAGTCAAAATTTGTGAATGCACATACGATTCATAATTTTTGCTATCACACCTGTCTGTTCGTATGACAAAACCTAAAAGTTTGAGCAAAAGCAGATTTTTTTATGCATATATATTTTTAAAGTTGTGAAAAAGCTGGTTAAGCCATAAATTTGTGAAAACAATTTAATTTCGAGTCACCATGGTGTAACAAATTAAAGGTGGTCTCACTTATACAACAACCACAAATCATATTGTGCAGTCCGCTCTCTCGTCACCTAAATGTCACTTCAAAAAAGAAATTGTTCTCAACACGTGTGCAGGTAAAATGAGAGAAAGAGAAACACTAAAAAAAGAACGTTGCTGTGAATTGGTCGGTTCGCAAACATTTGCAGTAAAAATATGCCAATTTGAGTACGCGAACACATACAATGTTAACATAGAACTGACATCTTAGTACCGTCAAACTGGCCGGCTGTTTTCAGCTGTTCGCGCGAGATCACCTACCTAAACCCACGTGTGGAGTCACTTTCATTAGACTGATAACAAAAACAGCTGATTTCTTTATGTTTTTGTCAAAAGAAATAGAGTACGCTCTAATCGAAAGAAATTACGTGTGCTTTTTTGAAAAGTGAATCTCATATAATAAGCACCTATTAGACAAGCCGGCTTGTCATACGACATGTCACTTTCTGTAATCATAAAATCATGTTTATACTATCACCCAAATCTACTTGATTTGAGATAATCTCCCAAACCCGTTTACACTACGATTAAAGAGATTTGCATTTGTCAACAGGGATGTTTTTGAAAGCATTTTTATGGTGATCAGAATTTTTATTGTGTTTAACACATATATTGTGGTCTGCAGTTAAATGTGTGAAACGATTTCATTAAATTTAACACTAAATTTTATAAATTCAATAAGATATTGTCAGATGTTGACAAAAAGTGCTGGCCAAAACTACCAATAATAACCGGTATTCAATACAAACGCAGTGTTGCATTTCAATTTCGAACGAGGTTTGCTGCAATCTAGATTTGCTCTAAGTGTAAACAGGGCATAAGACTTGTCTTATGTACGTGAAATACGAATAGAGCGCTCTCTAATCGCCAAGTATTGTCGTATGTATTGCACTTTTTTTTATAGACATGTGTCTATATGTATGTTCGATGAAATAAAGCTCGATTTAAGGGCGGAACTAACCTCTTTTTACTTTTTTTAGATAACAGATTTTAAAGCAAAACAACACGCTGATTTCATTTAGTAGAACATTCCCTCATTACTTATGGCAAAATTTTAATAAAATTGTTTTTCTTGATATTTGATATTTTTTTGTAGTTTTTCAAAAAAGTAATCGCGAAAAATATGGGTTTTAACCGGTGAAAACTGAGGTTAGTACTGGCCATAAATCAAAAAAATTGCATATTTATTCCAAAATCCATTTGTCGTATTAAATTTTTCAATCAGCGTGTTTGTTTGCTTTAAAATCTTTTATTTAAAAAAGTAACCAGCGAAAAATCTTGCGGAAAAAGAGGTTAGTACCGCACTTTTGGTAGAACCGGTGAATAGACGTTGTTGTACCGTGTAAACTCATCATTGTTCGAAAAAGAACAACATATTTGGCTTTGTCAAAACCATTTACAGGTAGTGGCAGTTGGCCAACAACAAAATACCGAGTACACTATATGTCAAACTCAGTGACAGAGAATGATTTTGATCAAAGACAATTCGGGAAAAGCTGCTACTACAATTCGACTAATCAATGAAATTCTTATTGCCAACAGTGGTTAGTTTGCCTGCCGTGTTACAAAAACCGCCCGCAAATTAAGTGTGCGCACAGTGGCCGTATACTAGACGCCGGTGAGAAATATTTGCATACTATTCCGGCGAATCTATTTCTACCTTATCTTATTTGAATGCATTATAGAAATTGTCAAGAAACCCGGCTCCAAGGCCATACATTCCGGTTATGATTTCCTCTCTGAGTCGGTGGAGTTTGCTAAATAGTGGCAAAAGGAAAGTGTTGTTTTCATGGGTTCACCGGCCATACGTGCTAAGGGTATTAAGAACACCAGTAAACATATAATGGACGCCGCTGGAGTACTCATCATCAGCTTTGGAGAAAGTATTAATAAAACCTGGGGCCAGCGTTAATAAAGAGGACAATATTGCTGTCTAAATTATGATAAAAATAGAGCTGGAGAAAGATGCCCAATATTGTCAAGGTTGCTAACATTCGAAGGGGAAAAGTAATCTATTTTAGGAAGGACATAAACAATAAGAATATCCATGCCCGAGTACCACGGTACGTGGCAGATTGACCCGATGGACTCCTCCATCGGCAAGGGCTGCCGCCTCAGTGTGCAACACACTGCTACAACAACAACAGAGTACCAGAGCAAATATTGCATTTTCTTCTTACTATGTAAACCTTTATATTTTTTTATTTTTGTAGAATGCTTATAAAATGTTTTAAAAAATATTATCATAGTGATGTTTAAATTGTAGGTGAAGTATAATAAACTGTTAAAGTTTTACTTTACTCCCGCTGTGCGCAGTCACTATGGACATACACCTAAGCCAGTAATCGGCTTTTTCTACGCTCTAAATAATCTTGAAAAAAAAATCCAAGTAAGGAATTCCGTGCTGATAAATTTTTCTCCATACCACGCCACTAAGTCTGTTCATGTAGGATATTGTGTCACCATCTAGGAATAGGAAATGCCCCAACGACTTATCATTTTCTCTATATGCTATCACTTGCCGCGCCGATTATGCATAAGAAATCTCGTAATCCTTTGTCCTGTTCAGGGTTACCGTTGACAATTTTTGGAAAAAGAGTCGTAAAAGGGTTTTTTTTTTCAAAAAAAGGTCAGTCTTTTTATACCCACCACCATAGGATGGGGAGTACTAACCTAGTCATTCCGTTTGTAACACATCGAAAAATTTGTCTAAGACCCCATAAAGTATATATATTCTGGATCGTCTTAACATTTTATGTCGATCCGTCCGTCTGTCGAAATCACGATAGCGGTCGAACGCGTAAAGGTTTGCCCAGATACTTCTTATTACTGTAAGTCGTTGGGAACTGCAAATGGGTCATATCGGTTAAGATTTTGATATAGCTCCCATATAAACCAATCCCCGGATTCGACTTCTTGAGCCCCTAGAATCCTTAATTTTTTGTACGATTTGGCTGAAATTTGGAACAAAGACTTGTGTTATGACATCCATGCTAAGTATAATCCGAATCGGTCTATAAACAGATATAGCCGCCATATAGACCAATTCCCGGATAAGACTTCTTGAGCCCCTAGAAGGTTCAATTTTAATACGATTTGGCTAAAATTTGGCACAAAAACTTGTGTTATGATTTCTAAAATCCATGTCAATTATGACCCGAATCGGTCTATAAACAGATGTAGCCCCCATATAAACCGATTCCCGTATTCGACTTCTTGATACTGATTTGGCTGAGATTTCGCTCAAATGATCGGTCAATAAGGTGATATAGGCCAGTCTAAGCACCGCTACCCCGATATGCTATTAAACACAACCTCTTCTTCTTGTGCGATAGTGTTGGCGACACTTCTGATGTATTTACCTAACTTAATACGCTGGCATTAAAAAGAAGTTCCCTTATCATTGAGCGTAAACTTGTATCGGACAGCACTCATAGATATCAGAGAAGTATCCCCGCTGATTCTAAATGGAATGTTCATAGGCCAATTCATGTACTGACATATCACATATTCACATCTTTTGGAAAAGGTTCGAAAATTCATTACGGGTAAAATCGATTGTTCAAAGTTTCTTTGCTCTGCATCAGTGTGACATCTGATTCAGAGCTTGTTTCTAATAATTACTGGAGATTTTTTTTCAATTGATCACTGCCACTGGGAGTTCATCGTTTACCTGTGTTTATACCCTACACCACCACTGGTATAGGGCTTAGTGCATTTGTTTGTAGAAGGAAGAGAGATAAACCCATTGATAAATATACCATTCGACTAAGAATTACTTCCTGGTTCGATTTAGCTATGTTCATCTGTCTGTCCACGTTAATTTGTGTACAAAGTACAGGTCGCAATTTTCATTCGATCGTCTTCAAATTTGGTACAGGCTTCTTTTTGTCCTAGAGACGAAGCCTATTGAAGTTGGAAAAAATCGGTTCAGATTTTGATATAGCTCCCATATGTTCGCCCGATTTGCGATAAAAATGCAATAAAATCGTCATTTCTTAACCAATTACAACAAAATTTGGCACAACGGATTCTATTACGGCTTTTCACATAACAAGTGAGTTTCATATAAATCGGTTCAGATTTAGATATAGCTCCCATATATATGTATTGACCGATTTTCACTTTTAGAGCCTTTGTCAGCGCATTTATTAACCGATCTTCTCAAAATTTTGCAAAAGGCTTTCCTTTGCAAATAGCACAACCTGATAGGATTTATGTCAAAATCCGTTCAGATTTGCATATAGCTCCCATATATATGTTCGTCCGATTTGCAGTAAAAATTCAATAAAATGATCATTTGTTAACCGATTCTCACGAAATTTGGCACGAAGGGTTCTCTTATGATTTGCAACATTGCTGTTGAGTTCTATGTAAATCGGTTCAGATCTAGATATAGCTCTCATATATATCTATTACCCGATTTTTACTTTTAGAGCCATTTTGAGCGTATTCCTTGACAGATTTTCTTAAAATTTTGCATATTCTTTTATAAGTTTTACTATGTGTACTGATTTTGATCCAAAATCGGATCAGAATTATATATAGCTCCCATATATATTTTCATCCGATTTCTAAAAATACTGCATTTATGCAAATTTGGTCGATATTCTTTGTTCCAAATCAAGGCAAATTTTAACTCGCACGACTCAGAGAGCATGCCCAATGTGGTGTAGGGTAGCAAAAGGTCGGCTTTGCCCGACTTTAGCCCTTCCTTACTTGTTTTATTCTATAAAAGCAGCGTCCAAAATGCCTCGGATTAACCAAGTTTATTGACGGCAGTAAAGATGTTCACACATGACGTCCTCGCTTGAGCACTACCCAACTTTATGCGTTCTGTGATCGTCCGGATCTCCCTCTGCAGGACCGTATTATGGTCAGGTAGTTGGAAACAGATTTCAGTTCCTGGGTCCGTGTAGCATGTACTTCCAGATGGCAATACCAAAGTTTCTTCAATACAAGACTGTGTCAGTGGTATCTGTGCTTCGCAGTCGGCATCAAGTGTCATCTTAATCATTCCATCCAGTTTTGCTACCGTCGACTCCCTAATCCGCGATAGTAAGACCTTCCTCTATCCACACATTCCTATATCGTGTTAAATATCAGGGAGTCAGTGGCTGTCTCACACATAATCTGTATGTCGATGGATCGGATATGTAAAATAGTCTTCAGTGTCCTAGTAGACGGGATCCTCATCGCTTCGTATGAATCACCGCCCTGCGAACCCGAAAAGCATACTCTCCCAAGAACCGTTCAAGGCATTCCATCCCATAAAATTTCTTTAGAGAAATGCTGCAAAATTTGAGTGATAGAGTAAAGAGAAGAGTCCTTCTTCACCGATGAACAACCACCATCGGTTTTTAGAGCCAAATCAGCGAAGGCACTGGGCCACAAAAAAATGTCCTCGCTGTTGCTGAATAATTTGATAGAGTAAAGTGAAGGGTCCTTCTTCACCGATGATCAACCACCATCGTTCTTTAGAGCCAAATCGGTGAAGGCACTGGGCCACAAACAAATGATGAAGAGTTTGTTGGTTTTTGGGAATGGCTTCTTTTAATTGAGTATCATAACGAGCTTCTTCTTCACCATTGCGGGTATATTGTTTCATCTCAGCTGTACGGATCAAACATTTTAATAAAGATAAAATGTAGGCCAGATAAAGTAGATTAGAATTTCATTTTATTATACCCTCCACCATAAGATGGGGGGTATACTAATTTCGTCATTCTGATTGTAACTACTCGAAATATTCGTCTGAGACCCCATAAAGTATATATATTCTTGATCGTCGTGAAATTTTATGTCGATCTAGCCATGTCCGTCCGTCTGTCCGTCCGTCCGTCCGTCCGTCCGTCTGTCTGTCGAAAGCACGCTAACTTCCGAAGGAGTAAAGCTATCCGCTTGAAATTTTGCACAAATACTTCTTATTAGTGTAGGTCGGTTGGTATTGTAAATGGGCCATATCGGTCCATGTTTTGATATAGCTGCCATATAAACCGATCTTGGGTCTTGACTTCTTGAGCCTCTAGAGTGCGCAATTCTTATCCGATTGGGATGAAATTTTGCACGACGTGTTTTGTTATGACATCCAACAACTGTGCCAAGTATGGTTCAAATCGGTCCATAACCTGATATAGCTGCCATATAAACCGATCTTGGGTCTTGATTTCTTGAGCCTCTAGAGTGCGCAATTCTTATCCGATTGGGATGAAATTTTGCACGACGTGTTTTGTTATGATATCCAACAACTGTGCCAAGTATGGTTTAAATCGGTCCATAACCTGATATAGCTGCCATATAAACCGATCTTGGGTCTTGACTTCTTGAGCCTCTAGAGTGCGCAATTCTTATCAGATTGAAATGAAATTTTGCACGACGTGTTTCGTTATGATATCCAACAACTGTGCCAAGTATGGTTTAAATCGGTCCATAACCTGATATAGCTGCCATATAAACCGATCTTGGGTCTTGACTTCTTGAGCCTCTAGAGTGCGCAATTCCTATCCGATTGGGATGAAATTTTGCACGACGTGTTTTATTATGACATTCAACAACTGTGCCAAGTATGGTTCAAATCGGTCCATAACCTGATATAGCTGTCATATAAACCGATCTTGGGTCTTGAATTCTTGAGCCTCTAGAGGGCGCAATTCTTATCCAATTTTAATGAATTTTTGCACGTAGTATTTTGTTATGATATCCAATAAGTGTGCCAAGTATGGTTCAAATCGGTTCATAACCTGATATAGCTGCCATATAAACCGATATGGGGTCTTGACTTCTTGAGCCTCTAGAGATCGCAATTCTTATCCGATTGGAATGAAATTTTGCACGACGTGTTTTGTTATGATATCCAACAACTGTGCCAAGTATGGTTCAAATCGGCTTATAACCTGATACAGCTGCCATATAAACCGATCTGGGATCTTGACTTCTTGACCCCTAGAGGTCGCAATTCCTATCCGATATGCCTGATTTTTGAAATTTTGTACGACGGATCCTCTCATGACCATCAACAAACGTTTTATTATGGTCTGAATCGGTCTATAGCCCGATACAGATTCCATATAAATCGTTCTCTCTATTTTACTTCGTGAGCCCCAATGGGCGCAATTCTTATACGAATTGGCTGAAATTTTACACAGGTCTCCAACATATAATTTAATTGTGGTCCGAACCGGACCATATCTTGATATCGTTTTAATAGCAGAGCAACTCTTTTCTTATATCCTTTTTTGGCTAAGAAGAGATGCCGGGAAAAGAACTCGACAAATGCGATCCATGGTGGAGGGTATATAAGATTCGGCCCGGCCGAACTTAGCACGCTTTTACTTGTTAAATATTTCGTTTGCTGTTACCAACTAATATGTATTCAACGAAATAAAAAGTAGCAGTGTGCATTTTGTTTGGCCTATGTTATAAATTAACTTCATGAGGCACTTCTTGTCGCAACGACACGACTTGCGCCGATTTAAAAAATTATAATTTTCGTTTTTGCTTTATTAAATTATAATTTTTAAATGTTCATTAATCTCAGCGACACAAAACCAAAACCAAACATTAATTTTTAATGACAAAATAATGTAGTCACTGCTAAGTGAATGATAAAGTCAAAGCCGGCAGACGACACCGAATACGCCGCGTAAAAGAACTTGAAAAAATTTGGAAAATCTGGCAATAAAATTTTTGTTGCATATAACGCCGGATTTGAGGACATGGGTCCAAAAGATGCGGTGCACTGACAAGTGTCCCGGAACAATGCGTTGTGTAGAAAAAGTTTTATAATTCGGAATGGGTGAAGTAAAATGGGGAAAAAATGAGATATATCGGTGTATAAAGTCCTAACGGATTGGAATATACGGTAAAAAGTACGATTTTTTACTGTCCCCAAACAAGGCGCTGGACATATATATATATATATATATATATATATATATATATATATATATATATATTTTATGGGGTCTTAGATCAATATTTCGAGGTGTTACAAACGAAATGATTACTATTAGTATACCCCCATCCTATGGTGGTGTGTATAATAATACTCTGGGGCAGGTGGTGTTTAATTGATTAAATATTTCTAATAAGGGTTGTAAAGGGGTGAAAATGCAGTGCTACGCATCATTATAATGGTTGTGACAAAATGTGGCATGACGCGCTGTCTATGTGGTATTATTATCACCCTTATTATGGTATGGGGGATGATGTACTACAATGTCATTACGTTTGCAACTCTTCGTAATGACATCAATGTAGAGTTGTCGGTCCGTTCGTTTGTTTGTTTCAATAACACGCTATTTACCAAACAAATAAATTTATTGACTGGAAGTTTGGCACAACTATTTTTATACGCACCACCGTAGGATAGGGGGTATACTAACCTAGTCATTCCGTTTGTAATACCTCGAAATATTGATTTGCGACCCCATAAAGTATATATTGCATATTCTGGATCGTCTCGACATTCTGATTCGATCTAGCATTGTCCGTCCGTCTGTTGCAATCCGCTTACAATTTTGCGCAGATATAAACCGATCCCACATAAACCGATCTCCCGATTAGACTTCTTGAGCCCCTGGTAGCCGCAATTTTCATCTGATTTCGCTGAAATTTAATATGTGATGTTCTGTTATGCCTTTCAACAACTGTGCCAAGTATGGTCCAAATATAGCTCCCATAAAATCCGGTCTCCCGATTTGACTTCTTGAGCCCCTGGAAACCGCAATTTTTGTCCGATTTGGCTGAAATTTTGCACATAGAGTTCTATTATAACTTTCAACAATTGTGTTAAGTACGGTCCAAATCGTTCTATAACCTGATATAGCTCCCATATAAACCGATCTCCCGATTTGACTTCTTGAGCCCTTACGAGCCGCAATTTTTGTCCGATTTTGCATGCAATGTGACGATTTCCAACAACTGTGCCGAGTATGGTCCAAATCAGTCAATAACCTGATATAGCTCCCATATGAACCGGTCTCTCGATTATCCTTGCTCGGTTCCTATAAGCTTTAATTTTGCCGGTTGACAGAAGTTTGGTATGTAGAATAAAATTATGCCCTTCAACTAAAAGTTGTTTTTATAATTTTTTAGAAGAATTCATGGTGGTGGGTTCCAAAGATTCGGTCCGGCCGAACTTAGTACGCTTTTGCTTGTTGTTTATTAGGTCGTTTCTTACTTACCTAACATCAACCTCTTTTACAACATCTTAGGCGAAGGCCCTAGCTGCCAGTCCTTTTGTTGTAAGTGTATTTATTGTAAATTGTATTTAATCTATTTAGAAATAAATAAAATAAATGCCACAACATGGCTCTATCAAATAGCAGAGTCTACAAAATTTCTGAAAATAAATTTTATTATGTTTCCCAACATCATATATTCTAAATATGGTTTAAGTCTATACGTTGGCGCACAAATCCTTTCTTCAGCCTAGACTTCAATAGCTCTCGTTGGTACCAGTACATGGTATGAAATTTCGAATCAGAAGCCTTTTTATAACTTCTTATATCATGGACAATAACGGGTTTCAATTTGAATAAGAAGTCGAACTGAAGGGTACAAATCTAGCCCATGTAAGCTGAACTTCGTATGATTGGGGATATACAGTGAGCGTCAGTAAAAAGTGTACAATATCATGCGTTTTAAAATAGTATTATTTCATCCATTAAATTTTTAATTTTATGAAAAATTTCATGTTTTTTTTTTTTAAGAGGAATTTGTTCTTCTGCATAGCATAATTAACACCAATATTATTATATATCATTTCTTATATTTTTCAAGCTGGTTAAATGTTCATAAGCAAATTTGCAATATCGAAATTTAAGTAAAACTAATTTAAGTTTGGTTGGGCCGAATTTTGTATACCCTTCAACATGGATCGTCAAGTTTTGTGCAAGGGTAATCGAAGGAATTTGAAGTAAAGGTCTGGTTTTTAAATTTAAGTCGCTACATACTAGGCGACACAACATTGCGATTCGAGTTTACATTGATATTTCATTTCCATTTTTAAGGTACAGATGACTCTCAAACTTTTTTTTGCAAAAATCAATTATTGAACATAGCATCTTTACTTTTAAAATCAAAATATTTAAAGACGCTCTAACATTGAGTACAACATTGCGATTCGAGTTTACATTGATATTTAATTTCCAATTTTAATGTACAGATGACTCTCAAACTTTTTTTTGCAAAAACCAATTATTGAACATAGCATCTTAACTTTTAAAATCAAAATATTTAAATACGCTCCTGTTTGTAAGGTATTTCTCTACCCTTAACACAGATACAAAATAGTATTTTCCTAAAGTAAATCTCTAAACTTTCAACTATGTTTTGAGCTTAATTAAAGGATTTTTGTCTTTAATAATAAGTCGCAAAGTTAAGGACAAACATTTTGTTTCATGTGGGTAAGAATGGCTTCCTGTAGATACTCAAGAAGTCATATGGGGTTGAGACGATTCGGATCATACATGGCATACTCGTAAATGGTTTAAAGTCATAGCAGAATCATGCAAAATTTCTGCCACATCTGATAAAAATTGCGTCCTCGGGGAGGTCAAGCAGTAAAAAAAAGATCGACTCGAATTATACTTCGCATGGATTGTAGATGTTACAAAAGAGTTTTTTTTTTTTATTTCAGCCAATTGTGTAAAATTTCAAGTAAATTGTTTGAATACTTAAAAAACTGGTTAGACAATATAGTGATTTTCACTGACGAAGATTGCTAGATCGACTCTAAACATCGAACAGATTTAGACCCATTATTGACAGATATGGTAGCTATATCCAATCTGAACCATATTTGTTCTGATTTTGGGAGTCGTAATCCAACTCAACGATTCAAATTTCAGCGAAATCAGAAAAAAATATGGCTTTTATGGGCTTTAAACCCTTAACCGGCAGATCGGTCTATATGACAGCTATATCTAAATATAGTCCGATCAGAACCATATTTGAGTCGGATGTCGGGAAGCTTAAAATAACTCACTGTTTCAAATTTAAGTGAAATTAGGTAATAAATAAAGCTTTTATGGGCTTAACCAAATATGGATCTATATGGCTATATCCAGATACGTTCCTATCCAAGAACTTAACCTGCATGCAGAAAAAAGACGTATTAATGTCAAATTTCAGCTCAATATTTCAAGTTTTGAAGGCTGTACAGGGACTACAACTGACGGACGGACAGACACACGGACATCATTAAATCGCCTTAGAATTTTACGACGATCAGAAATATATGTACTTTGTAGGGTTGGAAATGGAATGGGAATGACTAAATGAATATACCCCCTATCCTATGGTGGTGGGTATACAAATTGAGCATGAAAATTGCGTTCTGTACTTTGAACACAAATTAACATGGGCAGACAGACAGACGGACAAAAACGGCAGATGGATGTGATAAACAAGTGCACTAAGTTATAATAACCTGTACTACAGTAGTGTAGGGTATAAAAAGTGGAGACTGGGACCATAGTGCATAGGACGAGTTATATTGGGTTGTTTTGGAGTTATGAAGAGACCATTTTGTTTTGCATCCGTTCTTGACATACTATAGCGTAGTTTAATAAAAATCCTCTAAAATATGGATTATTCTCGATTGTGACATTCATTAATAAATGAATTAATTAAATATGTATTTTCTTCCTATATAGCCTACCAGAGAATATAACTACCAAAGGCTTAAGTGAATGTCACGCAGAACAGGTAAACCGGGTATGGCCCCACAGAACGGAGGGTTCTGTAAAGTTTGTAAAACATCTCATAAAATACAACAAAAGTGTGGGTCTATTCGATGGTGATAAATTGGTGGCTTGGTGCCTGCTGTAAGTGTATCACTGGGTAGATATTGATGACAAATTTCATTATGGTTACATTTCTTTACTTACAGATTACCTTTGGGATCCTTGGGTCTACTGCAAGTCGAAGAGTCGCATCGGCGTATAGGTCTGGGTAAATTGGCCGTAAAACTTATGTCCAAGTATCTGGCCGAGAATGGAGTTGATATTACAGCATCAGTAGTCTTTGCGAACGTGCCCTCACGTTCCATGTTCAAACAATTGGGTTTCACTATAATCGACAATGTCTATTGGACATCTAAAAAATGAGTAGAATCTCAATGATAGTAGACATCTATCTATTAAATGATCTAGGATTATTATATATGTATGTATATTTAAAATTGCTTCAAAATAGGGAGGACCATGAAAAAGTATTTTATCTAAAAATTTTTAGTCCAAGTCCCAGCCGCTTTGTTTTTAAACCCAATATATAAGGTATTATTTTTTATTATTTTTTTTTTATTTCAATATATATCTAAATATTACAAATAGCAACTTCTTCAATATTAAAAAAAAGGAAGAAGGAACCAGAAACTTATTAAAAACAAAAACAACTACTACCTTTAAATAGTTCAAATTAATTTTATTAACAATTTCATCATTTAATGTGAAATTGCATAAAAATAAGAGAGTTACTTACGAGTACATAAAACTTAGCCAATTTTATTCTAATTTCATATTATTTTATTTATTTTTTTTTTAATTTTATTTAATTTTCAAAAGAAATAAGAAGTAATAATTTGTCTTTTGTTTAATTTGAAGAAATATATCAGACATTAGGCGAAATTTTAATTTTGAACTAAACTGTTCTAAACAGCAATTATTTGCCTTAAATTTAGTTTTAGTCAACCTACACATAAGGGAAAATAAATTAATATTTCAAACTGGAATTGAAAACGACAATTTAGTTTCTATTTTTGACAAGTTGAACAACTTGTTTTTAATTTTGCCAAGGCATTAAAGTGAAGAAGAGCATCGTGTCTTGTCGACAAATGTCGCCCACGCTTACAATTTATTTGATCTGTTTGAGCCAGTCTGCTACGCAGACGATGTTATTGTATAATACTTCTAGGGGGTAAGGATCCAAACCAGCTATGCAGAAGGGCCAAAATAATCTAGCATATGGCATATGACTGGGCTAGACAGAGTGGTCTTAATGTTAACCCAGAGAGGACTGAAATATACCTGCTCACGAGGAAGACAAAGGTGGGCCAATTTAACGCACCACGTTTGCTCAATAAGACGATTTCGATATCTGACAAGGCCAAATACTTAGGTGTGATCTTGGATCGGAAACTGAATTGGAAGTGTCACATTCAGGAGAATACTGAGAAGGCTCACAGATGTTGAGCACTATGTACACGGGCCGTAGGCTCGAAATGGGGCTTGAATCCGTGGGGAGTCCACAGGCTCTACAGGAGCATGATAAGACCAATACTTACTTAGGTTAGGTCGAAAAGAGGGTGCAGATATTAATCCGCCCCATGCCACTATGAACATACACCTAAGCCAGTAATAGGATTGTTGTGCGCTCTAAAAACTATAATATTTAATACTTACTTACGCCCCAGTAGTTTGGTGGACTGCTATTTAGAAAAAGTGCAACATATGGATCATATAACACTTTCAGAGAACATGTGGTCTTGGCATAGGCAGAGCGATGAGGACCACTCCCACTAGTGCACTGGGGACTATTCTATATATCCGACTCATTGACATACAGATTAAGTGTGAGGCAGCCACTGCAACTATGAGACTTAGGGCAATGGAAGAATGGATAGAGGATAGGAACAGCTCATACTATCGCGGTATAATCGAGGCGATGATAGGAAACCTGGAAGGAATGGAAGAGGTTTCCGATCGGATATCTGTACGGCACAGTCTTGTATTGACAGGACCCCAGTATTGCCATCTGGAAGATCATGTTACACGGATGGATTAAAGCTATAGGACAGATTGGGCCTAGGGGTCTACAATGAGAACCCAGGGACTGAGATTTGTTTTAGATTGCCTGACCATAATAGGGTCCTGCAGGCGGAGATCAGAGCGATCACGGAATGCGTGAGGTGGTGTGGTGCTAACGCAAGGAGGTCGAGTGTGATCATGTTTACGGACAGTAAAATTACCATAAGGGCAATAACAATCCGAGTGGTTAGGTCACGAACAGTCTTGCAGTGTAACGCCTTCTCTGAGAATGGCAAAATCCGCATCGTTTGGGTGCCGGGCCATAACGGGGTAAGGGGGAATGAAAGGACAGACGATTTGGCGGTGAAGGCCAGAGGACTGCTGTCAATAATCTTGGTTATCTCCAAGCCTTTCGGGTCGACGCAGTCCGATTTGGCGACGAATGCGCATGCAACCTTGTGGAACAGCGAAACGGTCGGTATGATGGCGAAAATCCTATGAGGGGATCCGGATCGTGAGAAGACGAGTGTATAACTGAAAGGAGGTAAGAAGGAGGTCAGTATAGCTACTGGTATCATGCCAGGATACATAGGACAACGAGCTCACTTATGTAAAATCGGTAAGGCAAGTGATAGCATGTGTAGGGAATGCGGGGATGATGATGAGACGTTGTAGCATTTCTTTTTCATTGCCCGGCTTTCGCGTTTAACAGATACCGACACTTAAGTGGGGACACTATACCAGGCCTGAACCAACTAAGGGGAGTGGCATGGAAAACAGTTAAGGATTTTGTTAGTAGCATGGAATTCCTAATTTAGATTTTCTTATTCGAGGTTACTATTTTTTTTTGTATTTAGAGCGCACAACAAGCCGATTACTGGCTTAGGTGTATGTCCATATGTCCATGGGGCGGATTAATATATGCACCCTCTTTTCAACCCAACCCAACCTTTTGTAAACCCAGTATTGCATTTGAAATTTTCGTGTAACAAAGCCACTTTCGAAGAAGAATTGCTGAAAATCTCCCCCTAAAAGAGATTTGCTCACACTGAAATTGTATGGGAAACCTCGTTGCAAAACACGAGATTTCCGAAATCCGAATTGCAAATCTTGCTTTATTTAAGACAAATTTTGTTTTTCTACCTAACGATAAATCTTAACCGACTTATCGTTCCGGTAAATTCAAACAGATGGTTATAAACAATCAGCTTTTTTACCGATTGCTGCGTAGTATTGGGTGTATTCTCGCACTTTTCTAGTAAAAATTTACAGGAGAGTAAGAAATGTTTTTCGCTCTCACACTCTCTCGGTAGAGAACGAACGACTTTCCCTAAAAAATTGTGCAAATTTTTGAGAACGGGAATACTATTATTGCCAATTGGTGTCTGATGTTGCCATATCTTCTAAAATACCTTAAATGTGTACGAGGCAACAAAATTCGTTAACAGGAGGATTATCCACTCGATAAATTAATGTACCGTTGAGTTATTTTTTAGAAACCTGCTCTTATAATTGATAACAAGATTATATGCTTTAAGCATTTGATACTGTAAACCATCAAATTCTTATACTAAAGCTCTCGAAACTATTTATTTAGGTTTTCCTGGCTGTAAAAATATATCTTCATATCGGATTTCAAGATCCCAGTGTATATGTTGCAATGGTACCTAGTCAAATACGCTTCATGTTTCACATGGTGTGCCCCAAGGCTCAATTTTAGTTCCATTGTTATTTACCATGTATACAAATGACCTGCCTGAAGTACCTGTTACATGAAAGTTACAAATGCATGCTGATCAACTGCATACCTGCACTGAACTGAATGACATCCAAAACTGCGTTTCTGATGTACATAACGATTTAAATTTATTAAATTGTTTGGCTATCAATAATGCATTACTTTTAAATCGTAACAAAACTATGCTAGTCATCATACAATTTGGATACCCACCACCTTGGGTATATATGTAAAACACCTTTTATCAAAATCCGGTGAAAAATTCATACCCTATGCCCCATAGCAGCTATATCGAAATATGTTTGGACCAAATACTAATAAGTAGAAGTCATTGTTCAATTGTGTATAAGAAAATATTTAACTTTTTAGTAGCTATATCTAAAAATTAACCCACCTGAACCAAATACGACACGGATGTCGAAAAGCCTAATATAAGTCACTGTGTCAAATTTCAGTGAAATCGGATTATCAATGCGCCTTTTATGGCCCAAGACCTTATGTTGTACCCTCGGATTTGTGAAAAATTCATTGTAGCGGAAATGCGAAAGTTTGAGCCGGCCTAACCTAATCTTATTATAGTAGATTTATTTTCAAAAGAGGCCCTTGGATTGGCGCCTTCACCTTTTTTTGACTACCGATTATGAATGAAGAGAGCACTCATGAATTTGTACTTTAGCTTTGTTGTAAAGTTTACAACAACAATGTTAACATAGCCAATACATAAAATGTAAACTGATTTCAGGTTTTTCCATTGTTCTCTGTGGATTTGAGTTCAGTTCTCTGGTAGTTTTTGTAGAGTAAGCAGCTTTGCTGTGACTCGGTCATTCGGTTTATTGCAGCAACGTAAGACAGTATCGTAATTTAAAAATTGCATCTACTTAGGAAAGTGCTGTTGTTGTAATTCTAAATATCAGTTTAATATAAAAGAAAAGAAAACCAAGTGATTAGATAAGATTTTGTGGACTTGTTTCTCTTTCTGTCATACCCCTACTATCACGTAATAATAGCAGCATAGAGTAAAATTTACAACCGTCCTTTCAACTTAATCTTAATAATCATTTTCCAAGCAAATCCCCAAACAATGCAGTTAATTGAGATACCAGTTGAAAAGTGGCCACAGTTGCGCGATTTATATCAACACCAGAAAGATCGCTCTGCGTCTTACAATACTCTACAAATATTTATCGAATGGATTAGAAAAGATCCCAAGTTGCAACTAAACATTTATACCACTAGCAAGGAATGGCAAGTTGATGGTACATTTGTGGCAGAGGTGAGTAAACTCCCATTGATTTAATTCTTTGTGTACTCCACAACAATGTAAACGTATTATCATAGGCCCCTGTAACGAGACAACTAGTTTGCAATACTTTAAACGAAGACTTTACTGACTTGATTAATACTCTAAACCATTTCGATAATTCAAAAATGGTGGGAGGACACCCTGAAAGATTAATGCCTGCTGTTGAAAAACATTTCTTGGATTCAGGTCTAAGCAAGGAACAGTTTAAATCCGATGGCACAGTTTGGCAGCATATTTCAAGAGAGGAAGCTTTAAATTTCAATACAGAGTAAGTACATCCTAGGTCGCCCTGGTAGCCACTGAATACAAAAGCTAAGACACACGTACTGAACAATGTTTAGCTTCCTTAAGCACACAATCATCTTATCATTTTCGATATCACTGAATTCAAACTATTTCAATTACAGAAGAATGAGAACGTTGCTTTCAAACATTGTTGTAAATTTTACTATTATGTTTAAGAGAGAATGTACATCGACTGAGTAACTGCTCTCCTGAATAATCTCTCGTTTTTTTTTTTGCTTGTGTATAGCCTTCCCGATAACATAACAACCAAAGGCTTGAATATATCGCATGCAGAACAGGTCAACCGAGTGTGGCCCCACAGATCTGAAGGCTCGGTAAAATTCGTAGAACACCTTATAAAATTCAATAAAAGTGTGGGCCTATTCGATGGTGAACACTTGGTGGCTTGGTGTCTAATGTATGCACGTCAAAGTTGAAAAGAATGTCATTAAGAATATCGTCTATATTTTTCCAGCTTACCTTTGGGTTCCTTGGGTCTATTACAAGTTGAGGAGTCTCATAAGCGTAAAGGCCTGGGCATGTTGGCGGTAAAGATTATATCTAAATATCTTGCAGAACAAGGCATTGAAGTTACAGCACCCGTAGTTTTCGCCAATGTGCCTTCACGTTCCATGTTCAAACAGTTGGGTTTTAAAATAATCGACAATGTTTATTGGACATTTAAAATATAGAATTGCGTTGATATTCCTTTTAAGTGGTAATATATTTCAAATAAAAATTTTAAACAGTATTATCCCATTTCAATTTTTTAAATTTTCATATAGATTGCAATGTTTTAAAAAAAGTAAAATAAAATAAAAGCTTCTGACTTTTGAATTAAAATTCAGATTCCAGGACGGTTGGGTGGATAGTATGAAAAACTAATAATGGTATTCACAAAACATAATGCAGTTTATGGTAAGTTTATTTGACATTTCTATAAGGGGAATCTGTCAAATAAGCCTACTTTAAATTTTGTGTATATGGGCATACATGTGAGGTTGTACGATTCTGCAAATCATTTCAAATTTTGTATAAATACTTCTTATTGGTGTAGATCAGCTGGGTTTATAAAAAGGGAAAATCGGTCCATGTTTAGATATAGCTCTCATAGAAACCGATCTTCTGATTATAATTCTTGAGCCTCTAAATCGAAAAATTCTAAACCAATTTGACTTGATTCTTGTAGGATGGCATCTATTGTATTATTATCTCCAACATCTGTGTAAAGCATGGTCCTAAACGGTCTATAAGCTCATATAATTCTTATATATAAATCGATCCTTTGTAGTGTTTCCTGTGCTTGGAGGGCGCAATACTAAGATATATAGCTCACATTTCGGACAAAGTTATCTCCTTTAACATCTCTTTAAGAACAGTCCCAATCGTCACATGACCTGATATTGCTCCAATATAAATTTCAGTTCTTGTGCTCAATTCTTATTCGATTCGGCAGAAATTAATTACAATTCTTCAATGACTTTCAACAACTACTGAATCGGCTCATAACCAACATTTTATACACATAAGTTCACTGTTCTATATAGGCTCCCTTATTTCCCATTTTCCCGATTTAAAATCTGAAGCAAACCGAGTATTCAGAATGATTAACGTATAGCCGTCATAAAATCCAAACTCCTGATTTGGCTTAGGGTTGTTGAATACCAATGGTGGTAAGAGTATCAAAGATTCGCCTAGCCAAACAGACGCTTTTTTATACCCACTGCAGTAGGTCGGGGGTATGTTCATTATGTCATTATTTTTTCAACACTTCAAAGTATCCTTTTCAGACCCTATGTAGTATCCATACACAATCTTTAGTAATAATGAATAATGTTAGTACCGTTAGTCAACTTTGGTATTATTAGTTAACTTTACTATCTAAAACAAGAAAAAATTTCAGGGTTTCAATAAATCACACACATCTTTAGTTAGTTGGAAATAGTTCATAAACTTTGGTAAGTAATTTTACTAAACACGAAGAAATTTCCGACATTGGATTGAGGCTAATAGACTTCGTCGCGACAAAGAACATGGTAGGAGAGATTCTTTCCAGCATCGAAGGATTCACAGTGGCAAACCATTGCCCCCTCCATGGAAAGTGCCGCGAAATCAGTACTTCGGTACAGGAAGTCTTCCTTAAAAAAATCAATGGCACAACCAAGAGGGCCGAAATGCTACTGAAACCAAGAATGCGGCATACAAAGCAACCCTGCAATCAGTAGCAGCGCGCCAGATGAAGGAGAGGTATCGAAGGAAGAGAGAAGAAAAGCGTATTCTGCAGAAAGAAAAAGGGAAATACGCGAGTTTAAGGGAATTGAGATGTACAGAATGAAGTCCGGAAATTCTACCAAAGAATTAAAAACTGATGGCTTTGGTACAGGCACATCCTCCTGCAAAGATAAAGAAGGAAATCTGGTAACTGACACAGATATTGTACTGAGAATATGAAAAGCACATTTTAACCAACTGCTATTTGTCGACAAGGCAGCAGATGCAGACGGTTTACCCGCTGAACTATTTAAGACCTAAGGGGACACGCTTATAAGGCGTATGCATCAGCTCATCTGCGCAATCTGGCTAGAAAAACGCATACCAGATGATTGGAACCTCAGCATGCTATGTCCCGTACACAAGAGAGGAGACAAGACTAAATGCACCAACTACAGAGGAACAAGTCTCCTCCCCATCGTATACAAGATACTCTCGAGCATACTGTGTGAAAGATTAAAACCTAAAGTCAATGAGATAATTGGAGACAAAACAAAAGTAAGGAAAAAGTTGGGAACCAAAACTTTGAGATAGAAACTTTATCTACCTCAGCGCCGCCATAACCGAAACGAATGACACCAGTTTTGAAAGAAAGCGAAGAATAATACTGGTAAACAGATGCTACTTTGGATTAAGTAGGCAGTTTAGAAACGAGGCTACCTCTCGACAGACAAAGATTACACTATACAAGACACTGATACTACCCGAGTTGTTATACGGTTCCGAGGCATGGGTACTTGTGAAAGCAGACGAGGCAGTGCTTGGAGTGTGTTAGATAAAGATTCTTCGTAAAATTTTTAGATCAGTTTGCGTTAATGGAGAATACAGAATACGTATGAATCAAGAGTTGTATGATGACGATAGCATACATAGTTACACATATCAAAATACAACGGTTGCGTTGGCTAAGTCATATTGTCAGAATGGATGAAGAAGCTCCAGCAAAGAAGTCTTTGGAGGCTACACGCAAACCGGGACAATCAAAAGCTCGATGGAAAGATTGAGTTGTGAGAGACACCTCGAAACTTGGTGTCAGAGATCCTAGAATGAGCGCAGAAGATCGAGGCGCTTGGAACGCAATTCATAGTTTGGCTAATGGGAAAAATGTTGTGTCATATCCAATTAAGTATTTTACTAAGCCAAAATTCTATTCAACATATTCAAAATATTCATTTGGTAGAAACGCATTTATTAACTCACAATAAAAGTTTCGTTGTTTTCAGTTCAACGATCCGTAAAAACGACTTTCTAAAAACTTAGTTCATAAAATTTCCTAAATTTGAATAGCTTAAAAAAAGAAAGTTTTAATTTACAATTTTGTTAAAATGGAGTTGGGTTGAAAGA